>NC_077227.1:103887112-104208779 GCF_027887165.1 Monodelphis domestica
TTGCTCGGTGAAATGCTGATTTCTGTGTTCTGTGTTCTTTTAAAGCTGTGACTACTAAGTTTCTTATTTTTCTGACTTTAGCTCCACAGTATTTAAGTAGTTTTTTTCCTTGTTCCTTGTAGTATTTTTTTCTTAAACAGATGTCTACAGAACTTAGCAATGATATTCCTGTGCATTTTCATCTCTGGATCTCTTTGTGATTAGTGTATTCTTTCAATTCTATTTTACCTTCTGTTTCTAAAATTTCTGGGCAGTGTCCCCTGATGATTTTTTGGAGCATGGTGTCTAAACCATTTTTTCTTTTGTTTTTGAATTGCAAAGTCCAACCATTCTTATATTGTCTCTCATCTATTTTCCAGCTTTGAATAAATATTTCATATTCTCTTCAATTATTTCATTCTTTTGGTTTTGTTTTATTGTTTCATATTGTCTTAGGACATTTTTACCTCCACCTTGTCCAATTATAGTTCTCATACAATATTTTCTTAGGTTTCTGGGTTTCTTTTTCTATTTGTGTAATTTTTCTTTCATAATTTTCTTGACTTTCTTGCATTGCTCCTATCTTTTCCAATTTTCCCTCAGTCTTTCTCATTTGGTTTTTAATGTCTTTTTAAATCACTTTTTGAACTTGTGACTGTTGTTTTTGTTGTTATTGTTGTTTTTGAAGTAGGTGTTTTTACTTCACTATTCTTTGAGTCTGAACCAAGATCTTCACTGTCCCCATAATAGCTATCAATAGTTGGGTTCTTTTTCCTTTGCTTGTAGCCAGGCCAAAAGATTGAATTATTGGCATTTTTCTTGAGTCCCATTATTCCTATTGTGTTGATGTATGTTATCTCAGGTTTCACTTTATGCTTTAAGAATAAGGGGTCCTAATTTATAGGTGAGAGAGAAGAGGAGTTAAAAGGGATCTTTTTTTTTAATAGTGGGAATAGCATTTTGTTGACAGATTGGTTCAGATTTCATTCCCACAAATTTTCTGGACAGAAGCAGAAGACAAATGCCCTGAAGAAATATCTGAAGATTGTCTCTCTGAACTTTAGCATCTTTGGCTACTTGAAAAATATAGGGTAATCAAGAAGGTAAAAAATGGAAACAAAAGTTTTATATATATCAACTCATAATACTTCTTTCAGTAGCAACAAAATAGAATCAGAGCAGATTTCTACTAAGGGGTTAATGAAATAAATTGTAGTTTAAGATTATAATACAATATTATTTTGTAGTAAGAAATGATGAATATAAAAATCTAATTAAATACAAGAAATTATTCTGAACAGATGCAGAATGAAGTAAGCAGAATTTGAAGAATAACATACACAATGATTACAACAGTGTACATTTATTAAAAAGGAAGTCATATTCTGAGTAACTAAAAAACTGATAATGGTCTCAAAGACCAAATTAAGAGACAAATGCCAGTAATGTGCTGATAAATGTTTAACAGCTAGCTTTTCAAAATACATGGATAGCATACTTTTAAGTTTAATCTACATTATTAACAGTTTTTTCAATCCTTTCTTATATATATAGTCAATGATTGCAAGTAAATCATGCCATGATTTAAAGCATTTAGGGGCTCACACTGAAAATTTAGCAATCAATTCTGAGAGCTGGTTCAAGCTGGCCCCAGCATACCCCTAGCCATGCAGAGAGATGGAGTACTACTAGTAGGGGAAAATATTGTATATATTTGTCAGGTATAAGCATTTTAATAGGTGTTTTTGCTCATCATTTTGCTTTTTTTTTACAAGGGGGAATCAAAGGGAGATGGGGATAGAAAAGCAAGGGAACCTTTTCAAATATGATTAAGATATCAAAATAAAAGGCGCCAATAAAATTGATTAAAAAGCAACAAAGGATTCCATTTGCTCTATAATCTATAATCCGGTGGTGGAAAAAGCCTGGCAATACAATAAAGTACTGACTTTAGATTGCTGTATAATACCTTAATAATTAGGACTATAAAACATTCCAAACTCTTTTGGGGCAAGTATGATTTTCTTTTTCTTTTTTCTTTTTTTTTACACAATAAATCATAGAGCAACCTACATAGAGTAAATATTTGCAAGAAACCCAGAATATTTATTTGGAAAAGATTCTTCAACTGACTTGTCTAATCTATACCCAATAGATCTCCCTTCATAAATATTTGCTGAGTTTGTCATTTTTTGAAGATTTACAATAATGTTGACTAAAAGAACAAATATGATCATTGCTATTTTATAGAGGAATAAACTTAGGCAAGAAGGATTTCAGTGACTTTCCCAAGTGGCCGGGTAGCTAATAGGACATATTTCTAATTTCAAATCTGTTAGCCTTCATTCCAACAAAAACATATGAAGCCATATTTGATTCAGAGTTCTATGGTAGGTGCTGATTGTTGATTTTCTTCAATTGTGTCAGTTGTATTTGACTCTTCATGACCCCATTTAGGGTTTTTCTGGGCAAAGATACTGGAATGTTTTGCTATTTCCTTCTCCAGCTCATTTTACAGATGAGGCAGATAGGGTTAAATTACTTGCTCAGTGTCACACAGCTAGTATTGAAGGCCAGACTTGTTTGACTCTCGGTCTGGCACTTTATCCACTGTGCCACCTAATTGCTCCATGTACTGATTGTATAAAGATAAAATAAAGAAAATGGTTTAGAATGTTACATTTTAACATCTAAAAGTTTGCATTCATGAGGTGGAGTACAGTACAGAAACTGATAAATATAAATATGATCATTTGAAAAGGCAGAAAACACCACCAACTAGGGGAATAAGGGAAGGTCCCCTATAGGAGGTGACATCTGAGTTGAGCCTTTGAGGAAGGTAGGACTTCTAAGAGATGAAAGGGAGAAGAGAAGGCATTCTAGGCATGAGGACAGAAATGCCAGGTTTGGGGAATAGTCAAGCTTGTTTAGATGAAATGAAGAATGCAGGAAACAGATTATATAAGATAAACCTAGAAAAGTGGGTTGAGACTATACTATGAAAGGTTTTAAATGTTAAAACAAAGAATTTGTATTTTGTCCAATGGAGCAATAAGGACCTCAGGAATACCTGCTGATAGTAAGGCCAAGTCCCAGGAAGGGGATTTTATAAAGATGGAACCATATACCGAGATACAAAATTTAAATTTGAAAAATAGTTTAGCAATCACAAAATTTAAATCTAAAATTATTATACCTAAGTAGATAAATGTCTGAATTGTCTTAACCTGTGTGTGTGTGTGTGTGTGTGTGTGTGTGTGTGTGTGTGTGTGTGTGTGTGTGTGTTGATGAAGGGAAATAAAGAAGAAAGACATAAAGGAACACATCATTTGTGGTGCGGTGCACATTTCCCCAAACTGTTCTCTTCCCCAAATTCCTTTATTCTCCTGCTTTTTGAATAGGTTCAGTGCAAAGTGAAAGGACTATAGAGCTTTAGGGAAATGAGATGGAGTGTGAGTTTATGGTACTTTATCTCTAATGCTAAAGGAATTCCCTTTCCCACCCTGGAATAATGCCAGGGGTATCAAATGCCCTAGAGGTTCACTTGTCTGCTTGGTCTAGACCTCTCTTCCACTTTTGGAGAGTACCTGGAATGGTTAAGCCAAACTAGGAAGTTTGAAACACAGAAGTATTTTCTTTACTGGAGAGGCAGGTTACCTGTGCTCCTCTACCAACATACATACACAAACACACACACACACACACACTGTCTCTCTCTCTCTCTCTCTCTCTCTCTCTCTCTCTCTCTCTCTCTCTCTCTCTCTCTCTCTCTCTCTCTCTCTCTCTCTCTCTCTCTCTCTTTCTCTCTATTTCTCTCTCTCTCTCTCTCTCTCTCTTTCTATGCCCAGGAGCTCAGTTTTTTGTTTAAAAAATTGAGGGCTATGCACCATCCTTATCTCAATTTCCTTTTTTGGCTTTGGCTTAGATGGAAAGTACTCAGGGTGTCAGAGCCTCTGGAAGAGGAGATGCTTGGCCCTGACATCCTCAGCCTCCACAGGGCTTACAGTGGCATTTTGTAGTGCTGCTGACCCTTTGGTTTCTGAAATCACCCTCCCAGAGTCCACAGCCCCTGCTTTAATGCCTTTAGGTACAGTTTAGCACCCTCTAAATTTCCAGATCTTAGGGTAAACCCCCATTTGCCTTGCTTTGGTTATAACCCTGAGCCACATTTATTATAATATGTATATGATTTAAACACTTTTTAGGGGCTTTAGAGACCAGAATGTTGATATAAAGAAGATTTGACTTTAATATGATTTTAAGTATAAACACTTAAAGTAGTCCCGTGTAAACTTTAATCTGGTCTAAAACATTTTACTAGAAGCCTCTTTTATTGTAATGTTCAGTGTTATATTACAGGAGTAAAGGCCATTATTAAAAACATCTTCTTCCCAGTCCCTAATCTTCAAATGCATGCAGGAATTCAGGGATGAAGTTTGTTAACTTGACTTAATACAGAACTAATGCCGTACAAGTGAGCAAAGAATCCCATGACTGACTTTTAGAATGATATTTAGCCCACAGCATAGCACTGAGAATAATAATAATTCTGCATTCCTGAATTTCTCTACCTCATTGACTTTTCATCTCTTAGGATCTGATCTTAAGACATATCTTGATTCTCCTGTCTGTGCTTCTTAATTTCTTTCCCCTCCACTAATAGGCTTATGATGGAATGCTATAATTTATTCACCATGCAGTACTATGTCAGTTCCACCCCTGCTTTCTATAATTTATAACATATACTATTTTCTTCTCTGAATAATTTAACTCTTAGAAGCTTTTGGTGATATACTTTGTCTAAAAGGTGCTGTGTAAAACAGGAATTTTACATTATTGAATTAATGATATAAGGATGGAGTCCAGAACAGATGTAAAGTAGAGACTACTGGTGATAATTATATCATCACTTAATGACCTCTTCTTTGAGATCCATCATCCAATCTAGACCCTAGTGGAAGTTATCTATTGGTCCCCTGGCCATTCTGCCTCCTTTCTCAAAAAGTTCAGTACCTGACTTCATTTACTCTCAATCCCTGATTTTATATAATAATACTTTAAGATAAACATTTTTCTTCTAGTTCCTCAATCTCAGCTCCTCTGAACTTCTTCATGTCACTTTACCCACCCATAAAGAAGGTCATACCCTTAGTCTTACCATCATACACAAGTGTTCTATTCTCTCAATTAAGAATTCTAGTTTCTTGATCTGGTCATGACATCTTTTCATTCCATCTCTCCCTATGTCTTGCTCCTCCTGAATTTATTTTTCTTCACTGTGATGTAGGTGTTCCCTCCCAGGCCATCATCCTTGTTCTGACTTTACCTTCCTCCCTTCCAAATATTGACCTTATAGATAACTAGTTCAATATTAAACTGTTCTCCATTTGTCCCTTTTCTTCTCTTCTGGCCCATTCTCTTCTTGGCCCATTTGACTTATTCATGTTTATGCTTTGCCAAGTCTCCAAAGTCTGGATTACCTCCTTCCTCTCCTCTCTCCCATATTCATCTTTTGATCCTGCTTCTATGCCTCCAAGTGGTACAGGAGGAAGTTATGCCTACGTACTGATTGGGTCCTTTACATTGGGTCTATACATTTGTTATCTAATCTTAACTTTGCTTTTATTGCAACAAGATCATTCTTATACTAGTCCTTAATTAATTACCCATTGTACTACCCTTTATGTTCCCAGTGCCTGCCATATAGTAAGCACATTATAAATGCTTATTCACCATAAGACCAGGAGTGAACAAGGATGCCCATTATCACCAATATTATTTGATTTTTGTATTAGAAATGATAGCAATAGTAATAAGAGATAAAAAAGAAATTAGAGGAATCAGAATAGGCAAAGAGGCAATAAAACAATTTATTTTCATAGATGGTATGATGGGGAAACAGCTGGGTAACTCAGTGGATTGAGTGACAGGCTCAGAGATGAGAGGTCCTAGGTTCAAATCTGGATCCAGACACTTCCCAGCTGTGTGACCCTGGGCAAGTCACTTAACCTACATTGCCTAGCCCTTACCACTCTTCTGTCTTGGAACCAATATCCAGAATTGATTCCTAGATGGAAGGTAACAGTTTTTTTTTTAAATATGGTATGATGGTACATATGGAAAACTCAAGATATTCAAGTAAAATTAGTTTAAACTATTATAAATTTTTCAATGTAGTAAGATACAAAACAAACACACATAAATCATCATTTCCATATATCAACAATAATTTTTTGCAAGAAGAGATAGTAAGTGATTACCCATTTAAAATAACCATAAATAGAATAAACCAACTAGGAGTATACCTGTCAAAACAAATCCAGAAAGTACATGAATATAATTATAAAACTATTTTTTATACAGATAAAGCCAGATTTAAATAATTGGATAAATATTAATTTTTCCTGGGTGGAGAGAACCAATATAATTAAAATGACAATCCTACCTAAACTAATTTACTCATTTAATGCCATCCCAATTAAATTACAAAATAATTATTTTATTGAACTAGAAAAATAATGACAAAATTCATATGGAAAAACAAATTGTCAGAACTATCAAAGGAATTAATGAAAAAATATAAAGAAAGAATATTTAACAGGGCCAGATTTAAAACCATATTATGAAGTAGTGATTATCAAAATTCTTTGATATTGACTAGGAAATAGAAAAGTATGTCAGTGGAACAGAACAGACCCTTATCAAATATTTGTAAAAGGTTATAGTAACTTTTAAGTTTGGCCAAACTAAAGATCCAAGCTTTTGGGATAAAAATTCATTATTTGCTAAAAATCATTGAGAAAACTGGAGAGCAACCTAATAGAAACTAAAAAAAGACCAATATCTTACATCATTTGCCAAGATAAGACAAAATAAATATGTGACATGGGCATAAAGGGAGATAAAATGAAAAAAACAGGGAACATATTGCCTATCAGATTCATGGATAGAAGAATTTATGAACAAAGAAGAGATATAAAACAAGATATAAAATAGAATTTTATAATAGAATTAAATTTTTTTTTATAAATATAATTAAAGTAGTCAAGATTGGAAGGAAGCAGTAAGTTGGGAAAAAATTTGTAGACAGTTTCTTTGATGAAGGCCTCATATCTAAAATACATGGAGAACTTTGTCAAATTTATATGAATATAAGCTATTCCCCAACTGATAAATGGTCAAAAAATATGGAGAGTTTTTGGATGAAAGATCAAAACTATATGAAAAATGTTCCAAATCATTATTAATTAGAGAAAAATCAAAATAGCTTTATGATATCTCACACCTATTAAATTGACCAAAATGATAAAAGTGAAAATGAAAAATGTCAGAGGGATCATGGAAAATTGGGGAAATGTAAGCAGTGTTGATGGAACTGCAAATTAATCCTATCATTTTGGAGAGCAATCTGGAATTATGACCAAAGAATGATGAAATTATGTATGTTTTGACCCAGCGATAGCACTATTAGGTTTATTTCCAAAGGTTGTCAGGGAAAAAGTAAGAACCTATATTTTAAAAAATATTTATTATAGATCACTTCATGATGGTAAAAAACTGGAAATCAAAGGGATATCTATAAGTTGGGGAATGATTAATCAAGTTATGCATATGATTTTGATAGAATACTAATGTGCCATAAGAAATAATGAATAGGTTATTTTTGGAGAAACATAGAAAGACCTACACGAAGTTATGAAGAGTGACATGTGCTGAGCCAAGAGAACATTACATACGATAACAGAAATATTGTTTGAAGAATGACTTCTGTATTTCTACTTCCAGAGAAAGAACTGATAAATAGAAATAAGCAAGATTTAGTTTCATATATACACATATCTTTTTGTCAATGCTGTCTTCTCCAATGGGGAAAAGGGAAGGAAAAAGGGAGGAATTACCTGGGTATTTTAATGTGACAAATAAATAAATTTAAATAAAAGTAAGTGCTTATTAATTTACTAATCTTGTTTAATCAAGACCTCCTTGAACAAATTCCCAGTTTTTATGATGATCATAAATGAAAGAAGAAACCAGAAAATAGATAGAGGACCTGGGTTCAAGATGTGCTTCTGACATTTATGACTTGTGAGATTCTGGTCAAGTCACTTATATATTCTGTCATGGAAGATCTTGGCACAGCAGGTACTCAGACATATTCAATGTGCTGACTTATTTAATGGATAGAATAGTTTTAAGGCTATATAGAGGAGGACAGATTCCTTCTGTTATCCCATTTCTTTTGGGAGATACAATCAGGACTCCCATATGGTTGATGGTAGGCAACTGGTGATTCTGTCAATTAGGATAAGCCCAACTCACTACCTTTATGTGACCATTGATAAACCAAGACACTCAGGACTGTATGCCTCATCTCATTATCCTCTCTTCTGGGATTGGGGTGATATGATATTAGGTCTTCTCTACTTTTTGGTCCTGGAAAAGAGTTCCTATCATACAGCTGTGAACTTGTCATCAGTCATCCTTTCGGTGCCCCCCCACCCCGAGAATTTTCTAAGATTATAAATTATAAGTGGCTCATCTGCATCGGCAGAAACAGTTTTGGAATTGGAAGGTCCCTATAATTTGGACCTGATAATGGTGGTGGTGGTGGTGATGAGAACAATGGTGATGATAATTATTATAATGGAGGACACACACACACACACACACACACACACACACACACACACACACACATATATATATATATATAATTTCATAGATTCAAAGATACTTTATACCAGTAGCTAGGTAGTATGGTGGATAGAACACCAGGGATCAGGAGGATCTGAATTCAAATCTAGCCTCAGACACTTCCTATATATGTGACCTTGGGCAAGTCACTTAACCTCAATTGCCTAGCCCTTGTCATTCTTCTATCTTAGAGTGGATACTAAGACAGAAGGTAAATGTATAACAAAAAAATTTTATTCCTATCAGTCCTATGGAAGTCATGGTAAAATTTATTTTATTTTATGAATTTTATAACTTTATATATGAGGAAACTGAAGTTAAGAGAAGTTAAGGATCTAATTTATAGGCATATTGCTAATTAGTGTCATAGCTCATGGCTTGAACCTACATTTTCTGATTCTAGAAAGCTCTTTTCACTAATTCTAATGCCTTTTCATGTTTTTGTTTACATAGGCAGAAGAGAGGGCAGAATTGAAAATCTCAACCAGATAATTCTTGTTTTTATAGAGTGGTGATTACAATTCATATCCCCCTTTTCAAAGGCATTGTCTTCTAAAAACTTATTTATAGATTGGCTATTTGGGATGCAGAACATGCTTTGACTGTGGTAGTTACACTTGTGAGCTTTCCTACTACCTTCTACTTAATTCATAATTGAGGAAAAACGAGCAGAAATTCATACTGCTGCAAATATATTTTATTTTGGCTACATTGTGGATACAAGTAGAGAGGAGACTGAAATGAAAAGTGGGTGGATTTCAAATAAAAAATACTTTGCTGACTAATTTGTTCTCAGACCTGTTCCTGTACTCAAGTCTTTCCACAGGATTTCAGAATGAGTTGAAATATTACAAATACGTAAAGGATGATTGAATTGCATAAGAGTGGGTTACTCCAGGTATAGTGACTCCTTTCACAAATATAGATCATTGCCTGTCTATGACTTAATATATAAATTCTTGGGAGTTGTTTGAGGCATATAGTTTAAAACATTATTTCATTAAATATTTCCCAGTTACATAAAATTCTTTTCTTAAAAATTATTTTTTAATTGAATTCCAAATTCATTCCTTCTGCTGCCACCCTCCCACCTTGAGAAGATAAGCAATTTGATATAGATTATACATATGAAATGATGGAAAACAAATTTCTATATTAGCCATGTTACAAAAGAACATAAACTAAATAAAACATTTAAAATAAAAGAAGCTTCAAAAAGAATATTTCAATCGACTTCAGAATTCATCATTTCTTTCTCTTGAGGTAGATAGCATTTTTTATATTGGGTCCTTTGAAATTGTCTTGGATCATTGTATCACTCAGAGTAGGTGGGTCCTTCACAGATGATCATCCTTACAATATTGCTCTTACTGTGAAAAGTGTTCTTCTGGTTCTCCTCCCTTCATGTTCTACAATTTCCTATAAGTCTTCTCAGGTATTTCTGAAACCATCCTGTTCATCATTTCTCCTAAGAAAATAGTACCTTCACAATTATCCACCACAACTTGTTCAGTCATTTTCCCATTAATGGATATCTCCTTGATTTCTAATTTTTTGTCTCCACAAAAAGAACTATATATTTTTCTTTTTACAAATATGTCCTTTCCCCTTTCATTTGATCTATTGTGATACAGATCTATTAGTGATATTCCTGGGTCAAAGGGTCTACAGAGTTTTATAGATTTTTGGCCACAGTTCAAAGTTGCTCTCCAGAATGGTTGGACTAGTTCACAACTCTACCAAAAGTGCATTAGTGTCTCAATTTTTCCACATTCCTTCCAGTATTTTTCAATTTCCTTTTCTGTCATGTTAGCCAGTCTGATAGGTATGAGGTGATAACTCAGAGTTGCTTAATTGAATTTCTCTAATCAGTAGTGATTTAGAGCATATTTTTTCATCTGATTTCTTCTGAAAACTGCCTTTTAATATCCTTTGTCCAGTTATCAACTCACTAATGCCTCATTTAAAAAACAAATTTGGCTCAGTTTCTTATATATTTGAGAAATAAGAAATATATCAGAAAAACTTGCTACAAAAATCTCTCCCTAGTTTCTTGTTTTCCTTCTAATTTGGCTGCATTAGTTTTGTTTATGCAAAAGTCTTTAAATTTCATTTAATCAAAAATTTATTTTACTTCCTATAATCCCATCTCTCTCTTATATAGTCATAAACTCTTACCTTAGCTATAGATCAGGTGGGCTCATTTTTCCATATTCTTTTGATTTTCTTGTGATATCATCCTTTATATCAAAATCATGTTTCTATTTTGACCTTTTTTTGATATACCGTGGGAGATGTGGGACTGTATCAAGTTTCTGTCAAATTGCTTTACATTTATTTTTTCAAGCAATTTTTATCAAATGTTGAATTCTTTTCCCCAAACTTGATTCTTTGGGTTTATCAAAAACTAGATTATTATGGTCATTTACTGCTGTATATTTTTATCTTTGAATCACCAGTGTTAGCACAGTGCTTAGCTTATAATAAATATTTATTCAGTCCTTGTTGACTGATTATTTATAGACTGACAAGTGAATAGAGTTCTCTGAACTTGGAATCAGGAGGATTCAGGTTCAAGAAATACTTTTCAAGCAGATTTGTTGTGAAGATCTTGAGCAAGTCACCTCTTTGTGTCCCTAGGAAACTGTAAGACTATAGATTATAGAGAAGTTTCTGATCTTCATGAAAGAAGGGTGTTTTTATTCCCGAGAGTTCTCTAAATCAAATCCTTTTTTTCCCAATCTGACATAAACTTTCAGGATTTGAAATTAACCATATAAGAATCTCAACTTCATGATATTTGATAGAGATATGAAAATATCTTTAACAATTCATTAATATTCTCAGTATTCTTTACATTTACAATGTATTGTTTATTATAGGATAATGGGGCCTTAGGTAGTGTGGGACTAGTATGAAGGTATTCCACTGGGGCCTCTTTTTCAAAACTTCTCTTTTTGCTTTTTGTCTCCCAGTATGTTACTTAATGCAATCATAATTTCCTGGGTGGTTTTTGAGACTGGGAGGATAATAGCTTCTTCTTCAAGTCTTGCCTTCAGGTTTCTGTAACTTTTGGTTGAGCCTCAGGATAATCAAAAACTCATTAAGACAATCAATCATCCCTAACTCAAGATCTATCTATCTCAGATGTATATGTGCTTATCATATGTTTTAGAGGTGATGAGGGAGTAGAAAAAAACACTGTAAGTCATAGTCCATTTGAAATGGTCAGGGCCTTAGAGATCATGTGGTAACTTCTCTTCATTTTATAGGTGAGGAAGCTGAGATCCAAAGACATGAAATGACATCCAAAGTCACACAGTTACTAAGAGGTGGAGTAGTAGCTTAAATTCGCATAGCCTGATCCTTTGGCCCTGTGTCCAATTTAAGTTTAATATGTACTAAATAATTGGGTTATTTGAGGACAAATGAGTTATTTTTTCCTTCATGACAGGGCATTGATGGTTTGATATTGATTTTGTTTTTTCTCAAAGAATTCTCTCACTTGATCATGTTTTTCTCAACTAATTTTTAATATCCTACTTTTTGGTGTCACCAAGGGTCTGGATCACTAAAAACTCTAGATGCCAAAGATCTTACAAATGGGAGGCAAACATTTCTTGAGAATAAAGATAACTGAATTTCTGGGACACAACATGACTTTTTCTATGAGGAATTGAAGCTTTTTTTTTTAAGAGTATCATTTCATTATAAGTATGAGTAGAAGCATTAATTAATAAGAAAACTATTATGCATAAAACATTCCCTTCTGGCATCTGGAATCTGACAGTCTTTGGGTTTTTTCCATGTATGTTTTATAAATTGTAACAAGAATTCAACCAGTAAGTTACAAATTAATGAGTTTTTGGTAACCGACTGTAATTATAGTCATTGGGAATTTTCTAAATTGTCACATTTGCAGGACTCTCCATTTCTTAGTGACTCATATAGGTTATTTTAGCATAATGCTGTTCAAATTGAATTTATTTGAGTCTGGGAGTTACATGGAAATCAAACAACTTTAGAACTTCAAAGGATCTTATGGGTCCTTCAACACAATTCTTACCTCAAGAGACAAATCTAGTACTTTCATTTTGTAAATAAAGAAGCTAATTGGTCCTTAATTTCTTCATCTGTAAAAGAAAGAGTTTGGATTATATAGGACTAAGGTCCTTTTTTGCTCTAAATTCTCTGATCTTAATCAATTGCTCAATTAATCAATAAGTATTTATTAAGCATTTAGGAATACAAAAACAAAAACAAAACATTTTCTGCCTTTGAGGAGCCTACATTCTATGGAGAAAGGGAGAATAGGGAGAGAACAGATGAATATACAAGTATATTGTGCACTTTCTACCATATTAAATTCCTGAATGCTCTCTCTTCTTTGGGTTCCCATGACTACTTTCTCCTGGATCTCTTCCTATCTATCTGACTGCTCCTTCTCAGTCTCCTTTGCTAGTTTTCATCCATATCGTACTAACTGCAGTGTTCCCCAGGGTTCTGCCCTACATCCTCTTCTTTCTCCCTCTAAATTCCCTCTTTTGTAACCTCATCAGCTCCCATAGGTTTATTTATCTTCTCTATTTCTTGATACTGATGACTCTCTAATATATTACCTCTCCTTTGAGCTATAGTCTCACAGCACCAGTTCCCAACTTGATATTTCAAACTGGATATCCCGGAGTTATAAATCATTATGTCCAAACTGCATTTTTTTTTACCCAAAATGAATGTTATCTTTTTCTCTAAACTCTATTTTTCTGTTAAATATATAACTGGAATTTCAGTTTCCAAGAGTTAAAACATAGTATTCCTCACCCCACACAACTATTCATCTACCAATTTTTGGAAGTTCTACCTTTATTGCATCTCTTGCATTTGACTCCTTTCCTCTCATACCACCCTTACTTCAAGTCCTCATCCCTACTTAGATTATTTAAACAACTTCCTGATTGGACACCTTGCCTCAGATTTCTCATAATTTTAGTCTATCCTGGATACTGCTGCCAAAGTAATTTTCTTTCAGCACCTATCTGACCTTGTGAATCCCTTACTAAACTAACTCTAGTGGCTTCCTATTGCCCCTAGGGGGAAAAATTCTCTGTATATTTTTTTAAGCACTACACAACCTGGCCCCAGTTTATCTTTCCAGGCTCATTGGACATTATTTTCCTTCCCATACTCTGCAATTTAATAAGTCTGTTCTCCATAAAGGATACTCCATATCTCATTTTTGTGTCTATTGCACTGGGCATCTTACATTCCTGGAAAGTACTCCATCCTTGCTTCCACTTCTCTTTCTTCAAGGTGAAGGTCAAGTACTGGCTTCTGCACAAAATCTTTCCTGATCCCTCCAGTGGCGAGAATTCTTCCTTCCAAACTAACTAGTATTTAATTAGGTTGCATATACCGAGGGTAGAATGATATAAAACTCCTTGTTTTCAAAGAGTTGATATTCTATTTGTAGATACTATTTTTGATTCCACAGGACCAACAATGAAACATTTTATTCATTTCAGGGAGGTGAGATGGATTTATATGTATATATGGACATTTATTATATATATATATGTGTGTGTGTGTGTGTGTGTGTGTATAGATACACATATTATTATGGACTAAGGTCCATGAAATTTGTTCATATTTTCATACCTTAATTTTCATATGGCTTCTTTTTGATCCTAAATATTTTATGTTTAAAAATATTCTGAAAAGGAGTACACAGGCTTTATCAGGCTGACAAAGGAGTCTATGATATAAAAAAAAAGTTAAGAATCTTTGGTATAGAAATTATATATGTATGTATATAATATACACATTTATTTTGTATTGTAGAATAGATCATATTTTGTATTAAATATGCAAAAGTATATTTTGCATACATGCATTTAATAAGGTAATATATTTTTTCTATATATATTTATTATGATGATGATAATAATGAAAACAGTAATATTAATTAATATTTGCATAACACTTTTTATGTGCCAGGAACTATGGTAAGTGTTTTGCAGTTATTAACTCATTTGCTTCTCACAAAATTCTAGGAGGTAAGTACAATTAATATGACTATTTTTCAGATTAGGAAACTGAGGCAACAGGTTTCCTTAGGGTAACATAGGAAATGTGTGAGGTGAACTCAGCTCTAATGCTCTACTGTTATGGGTAAATTTTAGGGTTGAGACTACCTATATATTTTTAGTTGGTAGCCAGGGATTTAAATTCTAAATCCCAATGAAATACTCAAGTCAGAATGGAATGTTATCATGCCTTATTTACAATAGAAGGAAAAAAATTAAGAATGAGGAAAAGAGAGAGAAAGGGAAGAGGATCTGTTTTTGCCTGATTTGAGCCAGGGGGAATTCAGAGGCCTCAGCCAAGGGTCCTTCCCAGAAGATTAAATCTAACTAGGCTTCCAGCCACAAGACCTTCTCCAAGATGAGGGGCCTCCTTGGAGCTAGTGTCTCTAGAAAGAGCCAAGGAAAAGGGGATTCATCCTTAACACTCACCACATGGTTGCCCAAGGGAAGTAGTCTCGGGTCTCACCTCCTTCAAGTCAAGTTCCACCGCCAAAGTTCTCTCTCACAGGAAGTGATGTGAAATATAAAGGCTGTTCTTTATGTCACTTCCTGTGTCTACATGACCCAATGATGGCTTAAATTTGTCTTTGGACAGCCCAGGGGGTCAGTCAGTTGTTTCGGATTTGTCACTTGCTAGCACATGCGGGTGATAGACCTTCCTCCCTCACACTTAATCCTTAAGTGGGGGTGTATACATTCCTGGTTGCTAAAATTCTAAAGACTAGGCAAGGTGAAGTAAATCTAAAATTCACACTATCCACCTTGTCACCTTACCTAGCTTCCTCCTACAATTTAAATTGTGTGCATCTCAATCATTTACTAGCTGTGTGATCTTAACCAAGTCACTTAATCATATTTTGACTCAATTTTATTATTGTTGAGATAGACTTTCTAGCTATATTATATACCTTTTAGGACATTTCTGAGGAAAGTGCTTTGCAAAATTCTATAGTAAATTGGATCATAATTATTAATAACTATAAGATGACACAGACTTATGAGCTGTCATTATTATTTATTTTGTATCTTCTTAATTGGATATGCTATTGTTTCTAAATGCCAGAGTATTTTTAAGCCTCTGCATAGACCCATCACTATTGATTTGACAAAATGCATGAAGTAATTCTTCTGGACAGGAGTATTGTCATGCTAATAAAACTTTCAAGGCTCAGATCCCTGGCACCTTCATATCAAGCAGAGGGGTGGCACCATTATTGACTTAAATCTACAAATTTGCCACAGGAATACCATCTCTTTTCCAGTCTTTCTTTGGCTTTTATTGATTCATTTGATTCTTGGGTCATTCACTTTCTTGCACTGTAGATAAATGAAACCCTTAAAGAGTCCACTGAGAGTTTCTATAGAACTTTTGGTTTATCCCACATGTCAGAGCTCTTCCATAATAGACAGACAGACAGGCATACAGACAGATAATGGAAAGATAGACAGGTAAAGCATTCATTACGTGTTATTGGTCAGGAACTATGCTAATATAAGAAAAACACTTAAGGGAAAGATATCTTGGGTTACTAGGAGTAGATATTTTCAGTTTAGGTTTTTATTGTTGCTAACAACATGTATTTTTGTGGGACTCTGTAGGCTCTAGTATTTAATCCAAGCTTAGGACCAAGAAGGAACTAAAAGACATTCTAAGCACCTGTCAAATTGCAGGGTTTTTTTTATGGTTCTCAAATCTAGCTATCCTGCCTTAACTTTTCTGCTGATCTCCAGTCTCACATCTCCAACTACCTTCTAGATGTTTCAAACTGAATGTCCAGTAGATATCCTAAACTCAATATGTCCAAAATTAACTTCATCTTTTTCTGTATATTTGTCCTCTCCTTCCAAATTTCCCTATTACCTTTGATGGTACCATCAAACTCCCAAACCTCCAGGCCCACATATCCTAGGTGTTATCCTCTATTCCTTACTATCTCTGAAACTAACCTTTATCCAAACTATTGCCAAGGCCTATGAATTTTTTCAAAAAATTTATTTAATTAATTTAGAATATTTTCCCATGGTTACATCATTAATGTTCTTTCCCTCCTCTCTTCTCAGCCCCCTCCTATATTTGATACACAATTCCACTGGATTTTACATGTATTATTGATCAAGATCTATTTCTACATTATAGATAATTGCACTAGTGTGATTATTTAGAGTCTATATCCCCATTCATATCCCCATCAACCCAAATGATCAAGCATTTGTTTTTCTTCTGTGTTTCTATTCCCACAGTTCTTCCTCTGAATATGGATTGTGTTCTTTCTCATAAGTCCCTCAGAATCGTCCTGGGTCATTGCATTGCTGCTAGTAGAGATGTCCATTAAATTTGATTGTAACAAAGTGTATCAGTCTCTGTGTATAATGTTCTCTTGATTCTTCTCCTTTCACTCTGCATCAATTCCTGGAGGCTGTTTCAGTTCACATGGAATTCCTCCAGTTCATTATTCCTTTGAGCATAATAGTATTCCATCACCAGCATATACCACAATTTGTACAGCCACTCCATAATCGAAGGGCATCCCCTCATTTTCCAATTTTTTTTGCCACCACAAAGATTGTGGCTATAAATATTTTTGTAAAGTCTTTTTCCTCATGATCTTTTGGGGTATATAAACCCAACAATGCTTTGACTGGATCAAAGGGCAGGCAGTCTTTTAACACCCTTTGGGCATAGCTCCAAATAAGGCCTATGAATTTCACTCTTATCACTTCTCATATTTATATTATGCCCCTTTCTCTTGTGATAGAGACATGAGAGAGAGAGATTTTGCAGGACTTGTGGACCAAGATGCATTCCTATGGAATGTCCCCAGTTGTTGGCAGTTTGAGCTGACAGGGGGGAGGGGCTTTTGGACTTTGTCACTGACTGGGAGACACATTCTCTTTCCCTGGAGGTTTGAAGCTGGATGAAAGGACCCTGAGGGGCCTGACTTGGTTTTTGGACTTGGTCTCTGACTGGGAGGCAAACACTCTCTCTCCTTGGAGGTTTGAAGCTGGCTGAAAGCCTTTTGTGAGGCTGATTTGATTTTTGGGAGACCAGCCAGACTGATTTGTGAAGAAGAAAGAAGATTTTGAACTGCTATTGTCCTCCATCTTTTAACTGTCTAAGAGTCATACTTGTGACTCCCCAAACACTCAATTTTATATCATTTAGATTAGGGAAATTCCTCATCCCTTTTACCTCAGTTTCCCATCCTGTTATTCCAACAAACCCCATGACTGAGAAAGCAACTGGAGTATCTTTATAGTTCACTCAGGAGGGAGGTAAGAAGCATAGGCTTCAAGAAAATTGGGGAGGTGGGGGAGGCAAAAGAGAGAGGTTGTTTAAGGAAGGGAGTGAGGGATAAAGGGGGTTAGAAAGTAGATCGATCCATCAGCAATCCATAGGGATCAATAGGCTGAAACCCCAGAGCAAATCCCTGAGCAGTGTCCCCTGTGTACCAGCATCTCTGTGTGGCAGCATCCCCCAGCATTTCTCTGTTCTATGTTCATTATAAATAAGCAGGCTCAGGTCCCTGTAGGGAGCCCTCTCTAGTCAACACCAGCCAGAGAACAACAGTCATTGCTGAAGAAACAGGTTTCCCTCAGTTTATCCCCTCTAACTCAAGAAGGAACAGTTTCCAGTCAGCTTACATTCTTTATTTCACTCTCTTCTGATATTGTCACCGCTATGATCCTTCATCACCTTGTTCTTGGAATACTGCAATAGTCTCCTGGTAGTTCTGCCCATTCTAAGTCTCTCCTCTTCTCCTCCAGCCTTCATTCAGCCACCAAAGTGAATTTCCTAAAGTGCAGGTGTGACCATGTTACCTCCCCTACTCAATAATTTTTCCCTATCATCTCCAGTATAAAATCAAGTTAGAGTTTAAAGCCCTTTATGAAATACTTATATCTCCCCATTTTCTGGTCTTCTTACATCTTACTCTCTACAATGTACTTGTTTATCCAGTGATATTGACCTCCTTAATGTCCCATTAACAAGATAGTTCATTTGTAGACTCTGGCCATTTTCTCTGATTGTTCTCCCATGTCTATGTCTATCCTCCTTCTCTTGATTTCTTGGCTTCTTTGGTACCAAATAAGATTTATCTTCTATAGGAAGCTTTTCCCAACCCCTCTTCATTCTAGTCCCTTCCCTCTTTAAAGTATTTCCTATTTACCCTATAGGTAGAGTGTTGGTAAATATTTGTTTGCTTGTTACCTCTTTCATTAGATTCTGAGTGGATGATTTCTTTTTGACTTTTTAAAAAATTCCCAGTGCTTAGCACAGCAACTGTTATACAGGAGCACTTAATAAATTTTTATGTATGAACTGAATGCATAGAAACTTTACTTACATTTCACCTTTCAGTGATTCTCTTATCTCACTGATGTGGGTATTTCCTCAAATGGTAACAATTAGAACTCATTCAAGTTTCTTTACTCTATATAACTATTGTCCAGTGTGGGGTACAGGGGTTGGAATGGGCCCACTTAGCCTTATAGTGACCTTCCTCCCTTTATCAAATATAAACAACAACTTAGCAAAGATGACAAGATATATAGTTAATGTTGGAGGAATTGTGGGAAGACTGATAAACCGATACATTCTTGGAGTAAATGATTTGTCCTTTTGGGGGAGAATAGAATTTTCCAAAAAAAGACAACCAAATATTCATACTGGTTTAACAAAGAATCCCACTGGTAAATATAGCCCAAGGGGATAAACTTATCAATTATGTGTATAAAACACTCTTAGCATCACTTTTGGCAGTGACATGGAGTGGGAGGGAAGGTTATCTATGAACTAGAAACAAATTTGCTCTTCATTAACTAGGGAATTGGCTAACCAAATTGTAATACATAAATATAGTAGAATATTATTGCACAGTGTGAAACAATGTGAAGAATTCACACAAGCATGAGAATACTTACATGATCTGATACAGTGTGAAGTAAACAATCATAATGACTACAACAATACAAATGGAAAGAATAATAATACAAAACTTAATAGCATGTAGGTATCATTAAGCTTAATGCTAATCACAGAAAAGGTGAGAAAATTTATTTCTATCCTGTGTTGGAAATAAAGGAAACAAGAGGTATAAAATGTTGTGTAATGCTGTTAGGTAGGTGTTTGGTTGGTTTCGCTGAACATTTTTTCTTCCTTTTTATTTTTATTACAAAAGAAGGTTTTTGTGTAAGGGAAAAACTATAACAAATTTGGAAATGATGGTAATGTAAAAGTAAAAATGTTAATAAAACAAAAAAGCATAAAAATTCTGATATAATGTATCAGCTATCCATAATGTAAACTTCTAGCTATATAACTTCCCCCACTCCTTTTTCAGGCATGCACTTTTGATGCCCAGATAATGTTTTTCAAATGAGCCTTTTGGAGACTACAGTCCTTATAGATACAAGGAAATGTTATTCAGTAATTTTCTTTTTTTTCTTAATTTAATTTGAAAAATTTTATGTAATTAATTGATTTAGATTATTTTCCCATGGTTACATGATTTATGTTCTTTCCCTCCCCTCTTCCCACCTCCTCCCATATAATAATAATAATAATAATAATAATAATAGTAGTAGTAGTAGTAGTAGTAGTCTCTCAGTAACCGAGGATGATGTTTGTCTTTGTGCGCTTTCATCTGTGATCTACATGAGTGTGCACACAAACACTTGTGCATGAAGGAGATTTAAGTAGAAGAGTCGATGCACAGAGACAGTCCCACTCTCTCGGTGTTGGAAGCCTGGGTCCAGTGGACATGAAAAATCATTAAACCTGGAGACTTCCTCAGCTGCATTGGATAGCTGTGTTGTCTTTTGTGCTGCAACACGCCCTAAGCACTCCACAGTGCTTTGCTGCGTCGCCCTCTCAGCTGTTGAACTTTCTTATTGGTTTCTTCCGTCTGTTCGGCTGAAGCAGTCTTCACATGCTGGGTGAGCAAAGCCCTAGTTCACCAGGGGTCGATGACGACCCAATGGCTACCCTCACAAGGTTTATCTGGCCTGTCGAAGCCGTTGCCCAGGGTGTGGCCGCTGCTGCATGCTGGCAGCTATTGGGAGCCACAAGTGAGAGCTGGGTGTCAGGTGGGGGTCAGAGGCTGGAGAGCTGCCCGAGGAGGACATGGCAAGCCCTCCATACCAGAGATACTACCCCTCCCTGAACACCCCATACACATCCCATAGCCAATGAGCAATTCCCCTGGGTTTTACATGTGTCATGTGTTGTCATTTTCAGTCATGTCTGATTCTTCCTGATAGCATTTGAGTTTTTCTTGGCAAAGATACTGGAGTGGATTCCCAATCCCTTTTCCAACTCATTTTATAGATGAAGAAACTGAGGCAAACAGAGTTAAGTGACATGCCCAGTGGTCACAAAGCTAATTCAATTTAGAGACTGATGTGTTGGTTCTTAGGTTAAAACTGGATTTTCAGGAAAGGCCCTGAATTGATTCTGTTCTCTATTTCTTGAGTTATAGTTGAGTTAGAGGCAAGTTTGACTTCTTGAAACTTATTGGTGTGCAAAAGACCTAATCATTCAAAGGGAGACCATAATAAGCATTTCTCCATCCTCTAAGTGGAACCATTAGAGAATTTTAAAAAGAATATAAAAATAATAGTAATTTGAACTCAGGAAGGTAAGTCTCCCTGATTCCAGGCCCTGCCCTTTTTCCACTGGTCAATGTAGGAGAATCTGAGTCACAATAAGGAAAAAAACAAGGTGGAAGAGTGGTGACCTAGAAAATGGATAATGTTAATAATATCTTCTATTTTTGGACCACTTCATAATTTCCAGAGCACCTTTACTTTATCCTCATAATATTCCTGTGATATAGCAATGGCAACAGTTATTATCCTTATTTTGTAGATGAGGAAACTAATGGTAATAGAAGTTATATAACTTGTCCAAAATTATATACCCAATTAATGGAAGACTACAGACTAGAACCTAGGTCTTGCAAATCTAAGTCCATGGATTTTTCTACTTCATTTTATTCATGATGATGAAGAGAATGCATAAGGGATCATATGGGGGAAATGAAAGTAGTGCATAGGAAAAGAAGAGATAATTTTTCCAGTGTATTGGCAGTAACTACTTTAGTGCTTTGGAACAACTTCTTGCTATTCATATGATGGGAAGCTTTTTATTTCCCTAGCCTCATGACTCATGACTTCTTTAGTGTTGAAAACTCTTTGTATGGAAACTATTTTTTGCTAGACAACTCTTCTGTATCCTTTGGTCTTAGAGTGTGACTTAGGGACATTTAAAGATTAAGTGACATAGAGGAGTCAGCTAAAATGAGGCTGAGGCAAGATCTGAACCTGAGTTTCAAGTCTTAACTCTCTACCTATTAAGCCATACTTCTGTTTCATTATGAATGTATGAATGAATAAATAAAAAGGATGTATTAACTTTTTACTATTTGCCAAGCATAATGCTTAGTGCTTGGGATACATGTAGAAAAATCAAGATCATTCATGTTTTCAAGGAGCTCGTACTCTAAGGGGAGATGGCACATAAAAGAAGGTCCAAATGCATAGTTGTATTGTTGTTTCCCTTAATTTTCAGAGAGGACCAATGACACCACTGGGTGGTGTCTTGACTTTTGCATGAATTGGATTTAAATGAATTAAGTTGCACAAAATTGTTAACCTCATTTTCTCTTCCAAAGTCTTTGAAATCCATTGGCAAGACAAAAGTCAGGACAACTGGCAAAGACCCAGGATGCACTGGATGACATTGATGTGCTCAATGTCTGACCAACCTCTAAGTGCTCCACAATGCCTCCTTACACACTTTTATGGCCATTGGAGCAACTTTTTCTTATCCGTTCCACTGTGAAAATGCTAAGGATACAGCTGTAGAGGAGATGGAAGGACATTTAGTTTGCATTTGTGATTAAGATGAAAGTACTGGAAGATTACAGGGCATATAGAAAGGCCTGAAGAATCTTGGGAGATAAGTGGAAGGACAATGGCAAAGCACTTTAGGATTTAGCTGAGGCAATGTGAGTAGTCAAGGAACCTAGGAAAAAGGGGAACAAAGGTTGGGAAGGTGCCTGCTGCCTAGGCAGAACTCCAGTTGAGTTCTTAGATGGTAGGTTCTAGGGATTAGAGAGAAAAGAGACTACTCAACTGTCCGGGGTGGTGGGAAATATTTCAGATTCATACACTTAAATTTCCTGGAAAGAGCTATATGCATAGTTTTGTTATACTTGGAGTCTCTTTAATTCTCTGAGCCTCAATTCCTCTTACAGGTTAAAATCCTGTGATTTTATGTGTAGGATTCAAGTTGTTTTGTTCTTTCTATTTCTATTCAGGTAAAGGGAAATGAAATGCACTCAGGATCATCTTTTTCATATTGTTTATCTCCTTTAATTGGTTATTTTGGCCTACTTAGTGAACCATAGCAGCATGTCACATCCAGATCTCCTCCTTCTACTGGTCTGCAGTTTTCTGGGAAATTTAATTTAGAATCTGATGTGTTTGATCTCAGGTGAAAACTGGAATTTCCAGGAAAGGACCTAAGTTAAATTTGTTTTCTATTTCTTGAATTACAGTTGAGTTAGAGGCAAGTTTGACTTCTTGAAGCTTATTGATATAAAAATGATCTAATCATTCAAAGGGGAACCATAACATGTGTTTCTCCAGCCTGTAAGTGAAACCATCAGAGAACTTTAAAAATAATGTGGAAATAAGAGTAAAGAGTAATTTTCTAAGTGATTTTGCTGATTATTGACAAAATGCCTTTTTTGACTGTTCTTTAGCTCAATTAGTCCCCATCCCTACAAGTCCTCTTGTGACTTTCAAGAAAACAGATGAGTGACTGGAATAGTGTCAAATGCTTCATGAAACTTTGCAATTTAAATTAAAAAAAAAACAGCCATGCTACCAGTGAGGCTGAGAGGACTGATAGCTTGAGCCTGGGAATTCTGAGCTTTAATAGATCATCAAGGCAATTGAATTTCCACACTAAGGCTAGTACTGATATCACAAGGGTAGGGTAGGGAGGGGGTGGTTCCAAGAGGTTGCTTAAATGACCCAGGTCGGAAATCAAGTAGGTTGAAGTTTCTGAGCTGATCAGACTGGCCATTGCCATTTTAGTCTAGGTGAAATAAGGAAATACAGTCTTAAAAAATCACAACAATACCCTTTAAGCCATGATTCAATCAGTTCTCATGATGTATATAAGTTAACTAACTTCATTGAGCCACAGTTTCCACATCTTTAAAGCAGGAATAATGAAATGTCTATTCTCCTTGCCACACATGTTGGTATTTGAGGAAAGTGCCTTGTAAATCCAAACACCCAACATAAGTGAAAGTTATCATTTTTTCCCCTTATAATATTTCCTTCTTCTGTGGTTTTTCACAAAAACAACTAAGTGATGGTAACAGTAATAAACACTTTGTGTAGCTTTGTAAGGAGAAGAAAGGCTATGGAATAACACAGGAATCTTTACACTTTCTTCTCCCTCTCTATCTCCCCAGTGGAGCATGCAGTGACTCTGACTCAGGAGTAGAGAAGGGAGATGCTAATGAATAAAAGATGAGAGAGGAAACTAGAGGATCTTGGAAGAATTCTTCCTTTGCTAGAGTGTCACATATCAAAATGATCACATCATTAGAGGTATGGTAATGACTTTCTGTCACAGCTGAACTCCTACAGCCTTTATCCTCTGTACCACGCAATTTAGCACTAATTACACACTGTTTAGTATTGTTCTCTAATTATCTCATTTTTTCAACAAATATTTATTAAACACCTACTATTTTCAAAGCACCATGTTTGGTACTAAGGCTGTGAGTGTGTGTGTGTGTGTGTGTGTGTGTGTGTGTGTTTGTGTGTGTGTGTGTGTGTGCGTGAAAGAGAGAGAGACACAGAGAGAGAGACACACAGAGAGACACAGAGAGAGGCAGACAGTGAGAGACAGAGAGAGACAGAGACAGAGAGACAGAGACAGAGTCAGAGAGACACAGAGAGACACAGAGAGAGGCAGACAGTGAGAGAGAGAGAGAGAGGAGAGAGAGAGAGAGAGAGAGAGAGAGAGAGAGAGAGAGAGAGAGAGAGAGAGAAGGAAAGAGAGAGACAGACAGACAGACAGACAGACAGAGACAGAGACACAGAGAAAGAGAGAGAGAGAGAGAGAGAGAGAGAGAGAGAGAGAGAGAGAGAGAGAGAGAGAGAGAGAGAGAGAGGGAGAGAGGAACTGGAGATTTGGAAATATTAGATACAGCCTCCCCCTTAAGAAATGATTTTATATAGTAGTTGAGAGAGGACACTATACAAATAAAAATGTCTATAGAAGGAAGTGGGGATGGCTGACAACAAAGGCATTGGTGGAGGGAATTAGCCTTTAAAGGTAGCTTACTGAGGGGATAACATTTAGGATTTGGTGTCAAGAAGCCGGGTCCAAATCTTCCCTCAATCATTTACTAATGCATGTGATCCTGGGAAAGTCACTTAATCTCACTGACGTCCCCCAGTTACCTCATCTTTAAAGTGAGGATAATAGCACCTATCTCAGAGGGTTGTTCTGAAGATCAAATGGGATAATATCTATGGAAATGCTTTGCACACCTTAAAGTGCTCCAATTAACATCATCATCATTGTTATGGGAAAAGACTCAAGCTTCAACTGAGGCAGCAGGGAAGGAGGACAGTATACATATAAAGGGAAGTTGTTGGGTAGGGTATTTGAGGGATTTCACATCAGACAACTGATTTTTTTCAGTGAGTTAGATGCCAATAGTCTTTCAAAGCACTTTCCTCTCATCTCTGTTTCTGGGCTTCCTGAAAGACTCAGCTCAAATCCAACCTTTTCTACAAGTGGTCTTTTCTGATTCCTCCACCTTTTCTTCCTTACCACTGTTAGTGCTGTCCCTCTAAAAATGGTCCAATTTATCCTGCACACGCCTTGTTTTTAAAGAGCGGTTTTTGATACCTCTTCCATTACTATGCTAAATGGCACAATGGACAGAGCACCAAATCAAGAATCAAGGAGACCTGGCCCTCAGATACTTACTAGCTGTATGACCCTGGAAGTCACTTAGGTTCTTTTTGCCTTAGTTTCTTCATTGGTAAATTAGGGATAGTAATAGCATCTATTTCCCAGGTTTGCTATGAGGGTCAAATAACATAATAATTGCAAATCACTTAGTACTATGCCTGGTACATATCAAGTATTATATAAATGTTCAGTTCTCTTTCAGTCATGTCTGACTTTCTGTGACCTCATTTGGGGTTTTCTTGTCAAAGATACTGGAATGATTTGCCATTTTCTCCTCTAAGAAACTGAAGCAAACAGTATTAAGTGATGTGTTCAGGATCACACATCTAGTAAATATCTGAGCCTGGATTTTTACTCATGAAGTGTAGTCTTCCTGACTCCAGGTCTGACTCTCTAGCTGCCATTATATGAATGTTAGCAAATATTGTGGTTATTGTTTGTGCTTTACATTCTTTCCTTAGCAATTAGTAGAGTACCTGTCACATAGTAGGCATTTATAACTGCTTGTTCACATGATGCTGATCATAAAGAGTCAAGGAGTAAATTTAGTATTGTTATAATGTTTTATATTTAATTTATATTTAATATTTTATCCAAATTTACATCTGCTTGAATTGCATGATATTTCCCAGGATTTCCCATCCATTTTGATGAATATAAATTTTTCACTATACTCATTGGTCTTTATAATCTCTACCTTGGTATCATTGTTCTCAATCAGAATCACATTACCTTTTTCCAATGTACATTCTTCACTATTTTCCATTATTTCACAATCATTAGCATTTTCCACCAAATTTACATTACAATTTTTCCTTACAATTATTAACACTAATTATATTATCCTTTGTTTCAATCACAATATTTATAAATTCATTAACCTTACCTCCATTTTCCCTTGACCCTTCAAATACTTTAGAACTCTGGATACACCTTCATAATGAACATGCCCCTTTGTTCTGATCACCTTTATGCCCATTCACTATTTGACTGTTTTTGGGTCTTGCTCCTGATTTTATCCACTCTTGTATAGTGTTTAAATCTGGTGCTTGAGCTCCCTGAGAGCAAAAATTTTGGCAATTGTTAACATTATTTCTCCTTTGATAATCATTATTCTGTCTATTCTATCCATTATTCCTATTTAATTGTCTGGAAAATTGCTCTCTAAACCTACATTCCCTAACAAAATGTCCAACACAATTACATAAGAAACACCTCTGAGGTCCAGATCTCCTTTCTTTTGGCTTGTATTGGTTGCTTGGTTGCACACATCTAAGTGCTGCCATTGCCTTTATTTCCTTTATTTTACTGTCCCTTGCTTCATTTTCTGCATCTCTTAATTTCTTTTTCAAATCCTCTATTACAGTATCCCTATCTTCATACACACATAAGTTTCCTTTCTCCTTAATTCTTCCATTCCCATCTCTTCCCAATCAGGGCAATTATTTTTTAAAAATAGTTTAATTTTATGGCATGCATTTTTTTTTTACAAATATCCTCTTGATGTGTGCAATTGTGTCCTTAGCTAACACATTCAAGCCTAAAAATATTTCAACTGCATCTGTTATTCTCTCAAGAAAATTTGTAAGTGACTCATTTAATTCTGTTTAACATTCTCAAATTTAGACCAAGCATTAGGTCATTTAGTATGTCTCTTCATCACATCCATGATTGACCTTCTGGCTTGTTTCATCATTGTATAATCATTGGATGAATTCATCTCCAAACCTCCAAAATCTTGTGACCATGGGGTCAAAGATGGATCATTCCTTGTTTCCTCTATAAATTGATTCCTTTCCCTCTTGGTTAATAACTCCTTCATCAATAAATAAAAATCAGTATAATCAGGGTCAAAGATCTCTATAGCCCTCTGAATTTCTTTTACTACCTTATTAGGTTAATTTGAAAAGTAAGCGGTCCTACATCTAATGGTTTCTAATTCCTCAGGTGTAAATAATTTATGAGTTTTAACCATATATCTTTCATCTTCTGTCACAACAAGAGTATCTCTTAGAGGAAACAGTGATGTTTGGTTTTTATTGCAATCTGCTTCTTCCCTTTCCAGTCTAGAAAGTTTCTTAATTTTTATTCATTATTTTCCTTATTTAATATCATTATCTTTTAAATCATGCACAATATCATTGGTTAAAATCATCCTCTCTTTCATACATAACTCCATTGCTTCTATTTTATCTTCCATTACTATCATCTGTTTAATATCAGGATCTTTTGTTATCCACAACACAATTGCTTTTAATCTATAGCCAACACCAAAACCACAAATTTATATTTATATAATACAATTAAACATAAACAATTCAATAGTATATAGACTAACACAGTTCTTATAGTTAGTGCCATTACTGGTTCCATCCACTTATATCCTAAAACCATAAAGCAACACTGGGGAAACAGGGTAAAAATCCCATCAGGGATATGTAGGAAACAATCCCATAGAAAATACAAAACAACATTTGCTATGTCCCCTGACATGATATTAAATGTGTATGTAAAGTTGTTATACAACACAGGATATGTACTATTATTATCCACTGTGATTATTAATACCAAACACCAAAGAACAGAGCAACAACAACAACAACAACAACAACAACAAAACAATAAAAATGGCTTCCTAACACATGTGCTATTTGCCTTTTGGTTCTTTAAAAATTAACCCCCCCCCCTCAGTGTCCACCCAGAAGTCAAAGTTCTGTGTCAATCAGGACCCTGGAAAGCAACCAAGTGCTAGTGCTGGAGAGGGTCAATGGAATGTTTCCAGGTAGTCCAACTGTCAACCTACTAATCTGTCTGGTTTTTTTTTTTTTTGGCCCAAGTCAATTACTTTGCAGGTTTGCCCTACTGACTCACCAAATGTTATAATGTGGGTTAAAAGAAGGGTTTAAACTATATATATATATAGTTAAATAAACCTTTTCTTATATGTATATAAGAAAAGGTTTATTTAACCTTATTATTAAAGGGAGAAGGAAAAAGAAGGGGATCAGGAAATGACTTACTTCTAACACACAACAGAAATTAAAATCCTAAACTTTCTATAATTATTCTAAACTAACTAGTTAATTAAAATTAAGGAAGGATTGGTAGGGGCAAGGACAAAAGGCCCAAAGAAATCTCACGATACTGGAGCCCTTTCTTTGACTCAAACAGCAGTTCCAGCAAGATGTCACTAGCAACAGCAGAAATCCACTTCTCTGTAGCAGCAACAGTAGAAACAAGAAGAATATCAGGGCAGCCAAAGAAAGAGGGAACCAATGGCTCTCTAGGTCCACCCCAGAAAACTAGACAGCTGCCCTCCTGGTTATCCTGACAGCTAGAGTAAAAGCAGTCTCTCATTCCTCCAGAGTCCATCAACTGCCAGCAACTGTCTCTGTGCTCAGTTCCTCACCTCCTGAGAGCTCTGGAATGTTGGGCAGTCATTGCCCTGTGGGATCTCTTCGCTTCTTGCTTTCTGCAAAGCTAATCCTTTACAACAGTTTGGAGGTGGTAAAAGAAAAAGTCATAACATTACTGCTATGGTGACTGGGATAAGGGTCAAGGTTACTTTATGGTATATTGTAGTTGTTATTTTTATTCTTTGAGAAATTTCAAAGTCTTGTCATTTTTACATTTAACATTTAGGGGTGAAGTTGCCAATTTTTGTGGTGTCATGGACCCCGTCGTTCTTCCCTTGACAGTTTGGTGAGGCCATTGATTCCCTTTTAAATGAATAGAATTATGAAGGGAAATAATTATACTAAATCTTCTCTCTCTCTGTGTATATATATATATGTACATGTAATCTATATTTCTCTCTTTCTCTGCCTCTCCCTTTCCTTCTCCATCTCTCTCCCTCTCCCCTCTCTAAATAAATAAATACATGTATATATACATATATATTAATTTTATTTACTAGCCTAAGGAACTTTCTAACAATTAGAGGTGTTCAAAAGTAGAAGAGCTACCTTGAGAATTCAAGAAGAGCTACCTTGAGAATTCAAGCATTCTTTGTCAAAGGACCTCATCAAATAGAGGTTGTATCACCACTTGTGAAGGACTTTTAAAAATTCTTGTTTTTATAGTTTACTTGTTTTTAAAGAAATTTATTTATTAGTTTTTTTCCTACTCCACCACCCCTTACCTAGTGAGACATCCTTGAGACAAAAATTTAAACTCTTACCTGCCATCTTGAAATCAATACTATGTATTGGTTCCAAGGCAGAAGAGTGATAAGGGCTAGGCAATGGGGGTTAAGTAACTTGGCGAGGGTCACACAGCTAGGAAGTGTATGAGGCCATATTTGAATCTAGTACCTCCTGTCTCTGGGTCTGACTCTCAATCCACTGAACCACATAGCTGCCCCACTTGAGACAAAATTTTAAAGAGAATGGGGAAAACAATTAGCCCAGGAAAACTATCCAGGCCATAAACTGTAACTGATAGTAAATGCCATTTTCTCCCTTTGACCACCACCTCTACAAAGAATGGAGAGATGTACATTCTTTCAATTCTTCTCTGATGTCAAGCTGAATAATTAGAATTATACTTATGCTGAGGTTTCTATAGAGAGGATTCAAAGTCTAACATGGTTTAGACTGGATAGCTTTAAATCTAAAATTCTGAGATAAAGAAATAAAAAGGATTCCTGAACAGCAGTGAGGGCCAAAATGAGGTTAAATGATAAGGATATGTCTACCTTGTATCATTAGAAAGTCCTTGAGAGATCATATTTTGATATCCTTCATAATATTCAGTGTAATTTCTTGGCAAATAATAGGGGCAAAGTTAGTATTTGAAATGAGGCAGAAGGATGTGGAGGTATTTTCCTATTACCTGTGTAGAAATAATTTTCAAATATTCCCCAACACATTGAATAAAAAATTTCTCTGAAGATTTTGTTTCCAAAAGTTAAAAGGCCCATCAATTTTCAGAAATACTTGAACTTTATAAGAATTAAAGAAATGTTTATTGAATTGGATTCTCATAGTTTTATATTTACATATTTTATATTTTGCTATAGAATGCTTTGGTGTTAAGAAACATTCTTTTTACCCTTTGTTGGAAGAAAACAGGTCACTTAAAGATATGCTAGGCTACAATTGAACCTAGCATCATTACATCATGATGAAGATGATCACCATCTTTTTAATGAGCATTTATTTTAGTTCTTTAGTTCAGGTTACCAAATGCTTTGCAAATGTTACCTCATTTTAACCTCACAAAACTCTGGGAGTGTTTTTTTTAAATTATAATCCTCATTTTACAGGTGAGCTAATTGAGGCAGATAAAGATTAAGTTTAAAGGGTATGAGTGTGGTCTATATAGGTCATGTGTATACATATGGGTCTATCTACATATGGGTCACATGAAGAACATGAGTAGATATCTCTAGGACCTCACCAGCTCACCTTTTTCCAAGGGATACTTTTTTCATGCTAGGAGGGTAAGTGGGAAATTAATACCAAAGGTTGATCCCTGTACTCTCCTCAAAAAGAGGAATTATTGAGTTAGAATTAAATCTACATGTTCTGCTAAATAGATAGCTACATAGGAAAGTGGATAGTAGGTTCTATAGACAGCCCCACTTACTTGCCTGCCTGGCTTTTCCCTTGTTTCTTCTGTCTTTAACTTAAGTCCCTTCTCCACACATGTTATTTCAAGAGGAAGAACTTAAATCTTTCAAGGTTAGGCCATTAGTTTATTTTTGAGTTACAGTCCTTTCCAGAGACCAGGCCAGATATTAAGGAACATTTCTCCATTATGGCCTGTCTTATATCTCCTATGTTCATTCCATGCCTCCTAGTGCTATAGAAGAATTGTCAGATCTATATTGAAAAGGTCAACAGATGCCACTTTAGCTGCATAATGGGATGCAATAGTGGGGAGTGATTCAAAAGAGTAAAAAGAAGAGATGGATGGAAAGAAGTCAATTCTGGAAAAAAAAGAAAAAGTAAAGTGGGAACATTAAAAAGGAGACAGATGTCATCTACCTCATTGAGGAACAAACAAAAGACTTGGAAAGGCTTGGATTTTTTTAAACAAAGATTCATGAAAGAAATTATTTTTTGCTCTTGTGGAATTGTGAAAAGCTGTTAACAGTGCTGTTTGTTTCCTAATATCTGTGAAGGTCTGAGAAAGAAGCGCCAGACGCCAAACTCATAACGAACAAGGAATAGCATGTAGAGTCTGCCTGGCATGTGAAAGGGGAATTTAGGGGAAAGCAGAAGAATGGAATTCTTTTGATTATTTTAATAATTCCTCTGAAAGAGAAGTGGAACTGTGGAAATAGAGATTGACCTCTTAGGAATTCCCTGGCTTCCAATTATGAGGTGAAGCACACTCCCTTCTAATGCCAATATTGAAAAGATCCCTTTGTTTGGAAAGTCTAGGGTAGATAGAAGAATGCTTAAAAATCTCTTGAAATCAACAGTCTTGGCCTTTAATTGAAGTATCTCTTTCTATTCATCTTTGCTAGGTAGACCGTTTTATTAAACTGGATAGCTTAGTCATAAGCTCTAAGAAAGGAAGAGTTCTGCCTGAGCTTAGTAAACACCTTAGTTGTATAAAAATTGACTGTACATTTTGTTCTCAGGAATGACATTCATTTCACCTTCTGGGACCAGAATAAGCTAAATGAAACATATGGGAAATCTGTACCCTTCAAGACTCAAAGTTTATTTGAGTTCCATGGATAGTAAGCTCTATCCATAATGGTTATGGAGGAAAAAGCAAAATACTTCTTTTTGAAGTCAGAACTTTTTTGACCAATGAAACTTTGGTTTTCTTCCCAGAAACATTAAGAAGTAAAAGGCAGAATATGTCATTACTCTTTTTTTTCCCAGAGAGGGCAGACCCTGACGCAATCCACCACTCGAGTCCTCTTAGGAACTATATCTGAACTGAAAGTAAGGAGTATATGTCAGTCAATCTCATCCTATTCCACCTCAACTCATCCCATCCTATCTCATCCCACAAACATTGTATTTGCCAGCACCAGGCATAAAATCAAAAGAATGAAACTGCCCTGAAGGAGTTTGTTCATAATATACATGTGTCTGGTTGGTAGACTAGACAATTTATATAAAGTACAGAATGATGGAGAAAAAGGAGAGTATATAAAAATGTATGTAAAGTTCTGCAAGGATGTTTTGGGAAGAATAGACCACTTCCAGCTCTGGTGGTGGTGATGGAAATCTGGGAGGGATATGTTGAGGTAGCACCTAAACTAAATCTTGAGCAAAGGTGAGATTTGTTAAGAGTCAAAAACAGGGAGACAGTTTATTTCGGGCAGATGGCAGTAGGGACAGTTTGTACAAATGTACCTTTGTATGAGAGATAAAATCTCAGTCCTGGGGATGAACTGGTTTGAAGGAAATTTTATTATTTTGGAATGTGAAATAAGCTGCTTAAGACAGACAGTGACTTTTATCTCTCTGTATCTATCCCTAGTGCTCAGTACAATGCCAAATGAATAGTAGGTACTTAATAGGAGGTCTAAGTATGGTAGGCCTGTTGGCTGAAATGTGAAGTTCAGAAAAGGGGAAAATCAAAACAGGGGTGGGAAGGAGGATTGAAGCCAAATTATGGAGAGCCTTGAATACTAACCTAAGGTTTTGGTATTTTCGAGGCCATATGGAGTCAGTAAAAGTTTTGTGCAAAGGGGTAGCATGTTCAGATTCCATATTAGGAAGCTGATTTTGGCATTTGTGGATCATAGAGCTGAATGGATTAGAGACAGGAAGACCAATTAGGAGCTTTGCAATACTTTAGGTGAACGATCAGAAATATATCGATATAGATGCTGCTGCTTGTGGATATTAGTGATAGACATGATTTGGGATGTGTCTACCTGTAGGCATAATAGGAGATATGCCATGGAAACCCTTCTAGCAGTATAGCTGGTGGGGAGACGTAGGTAAGATCCAGTACTACCAACTCCCATTCTCCAAGAGAGGTGTCAGATGAAAATTTTACCTATTTGCTACCACTCGTAAATTTCTAGTCCGGGAATATGAATCTGGATTCAGAATGAAAGTCACTTTTCTCATTATTCCTCATTACTCTCTTGGGTAACACTTGCCAGTTTAGCATTTTCCTACCAAAGGTTACATAGTAAACTATCAAAATTAGCTAATAATTCTCTGTCAAAGAAAGTAGCAGAAATTCGAGATGTTATTACACAGATTAGAATATATAAGAGAACATGCAATAGTATATAAGTTCTTCAGTTGAAGTACACATTTCTTGAATAAATACATATTGATTTTTGGGCAACAACTTTTTGGAAGATAACTATATATATAATTTAATATGGTATATATTAAATATAGTATATATTTTATTAATACATCTTATAATATATTATATTTAGCCATATTTAATATATAACATTATATATGATAGAAGTTAAAATATATATCTACATACTAATATTGAATATATATACACACAATTAACATTCACCACTTTCTTAAGTTTAGACAATAAAGAATACAATCAAATCTTGAATTGTAGCCTTTGCTGCATATTGAAAATTTAACAACTGACTTTTTCTCAAGTGAGTTCAGGTTGCCTAATTTCTATCATGGGAGACAACTTCTAAGAGGAGAACCTTTAAAGCAATATTTGTTTTCTACTGAATCAAATGCTTTTAAAATTTTTCATTAAATTATCAATATAAGAGTTTGTAATCTCCACACTTGAGGAATATCATTTATATAAACTTGCTTGTTCCCTTTCATATCACAATCAAAGGCTTCTTTGATATACATTGAGATTGTTCTAATGAAAATTTTGTAGAATTGGAAGTCTATAGATCAATAATTATTGATAGTTTCATAATTACCTTTTTCAATGATGAAGTATCTAATTATTTTTCAAACATTGAGAATTATCTCTTTTTTTTCAGATATGTTGAGAACCAACCCCTCAATGACCCCAAAATGTTGTCACCTCAGACACAGATCTCCTCAGTCCATTATTGATCTAGTTCAGCTGTGTTCCCATTGTCCATTTTCCCATTGTCATTTTCTTTCCAGCCATATTATAAAACTTCCTGTAGTACCTTAGGGACTATGATGCTAGTGCTTAAAGATGGTGCATCCTCTTTCACAGACATTATATAATTCTTTACAAATCACTTTCCAGGAGGCAGCTGGGTAGCTCAGTGGATTGAGTGCCAGGCCTAGAGATGGGAAGTCCTAGGTTCAAATTTGGCCTCAGACACTTCCCAGCTGTGTGACCCTGGGCAAGTCACTTGACCCCCATTGCCTACCCCTTACCACTCTTCTGCCTTGGAGCCAATACACAGTATTGCATCCAAGATGAAAGGTAAGGGATTTTATTAAAAAAGGGTTTTAAAAAAACAAAAAACAAAAACAAAACAAATCACTTTCCATTTTCCCTCTATTCATTGTCTATCTTCCACTTGCAATCTTAAATGTTCTTTGCTAAACTTTCTATAAATTTGTTTTTTCTTTCCACTGCTTCTCATTGTTTTATTAAGAGATACTGTTTGTAACATTCTCCATCTCGATCCTGATGATTACTGACTGCATTGCCTTGGTCCAAGTTTTCAGACCTCAGTTTTTTTATCTATACAATGAAGTGTTTGTAATAAATGATTGTTATGATTCCTTGTAGCTCCAAGTTCAAAATTCTAAGGTGTGTGATCATCATATTTTGTAAGATTTTACAATTGAGTTTATCTTCTAAAATGGTTTTCTTTTGGCTTCCATATTTCTCTGCTTCAAAAAGGGACCAAGAATTTATAGGATGAGAGCATTTGTAGGATTTTTTTTTTTGGAGGGTGCAGTGGAATAGGGAGGCATTTGATTTGTACTGCTTTTCTTAGATTCCTTACAAATTGAATATAGTCTTTGCAAAATTTGGTGCTCCATTCTCCCTCCCCTCCCCCTGCCCCGGCACCTATAATGTTTTTAAATAAATGGAGTTGTTTTTCTGATCTTTATTTTTTATTGTAATTTTGATACTTCTTTCCATCTTTGCACTAATCAATTAGTGGTCTGACTGTACCCACACTACTATACATACAAGTTCAGAAGTGACTACCACATTAATATCTAGTCATGTCTTGTTTGTAAAAATATAAACAATTTCTTTTTTTCTTTTTTTGGGTGGGGCAATGATACTTGATTTTTGTCTGGTACAGTGAAATCTGATTCTCTCTTTTAAAATTTGTTTTATTTTTATCAATTAATGAAAATCTATTGATTCTCCCTCCTTCCTCCCCCCCCCCCGTCCTATTGGAAAATAAATTACAAAATCCCTGAATCAAATATTCACTGTCCATCAAAACAAATTTCAACATTTTCAGGGTCTAAAAATATATATTTCATTCTTCCCCCATAGCCCATCAGCTCTCTCTCTCTCTCTCAGGAAGGAGTTAGCATGCTTCAAATCCTGCAACTATTTGATCTTTGTGTTGATCAGAGTTCCTCAGTCTTCAAAAAGTTCTTTTTCTTTACATTGCATCATTATACAATATTGTTTTCCCAGTTCTGCTCACTCCACTCTGCATTTTTTAGGAGATAAAAAGTTTAAATAGCTCTAGCTGATAGGAAGCTGCCAGGTAACTAGCAACTCCTCACTCTTCATTTTCATTCTCTTCTTAAAGAAAGTTTTCATCATTTATAGGCACACAGCTTCTGTGTATTCTACATGCCTTCGACTATGCCAATTTCTTACTACTGAACCACGTTTTCCAATATTTTTTGCCTTCTCTATGTCTCCTTTTGCATTTAAGCCACTAAGCAGTGGACTATAGGTTGATTTAATTTAGAAGGTCTCATCAAATTCTTTGTAGAATTTTCTTACTGTTATATTTTCCATAACAGATATTGACCCATAAGCTGCAATTATCTTCATTGTGGTCATATTTTCTTCAATGCATATCCTGGGCATTGTAACACAATACAGCCAAATGTCTCATGAAATATTTCTTGTTCCCTCTTGATGTCTACTAAAACCAACTCTGCAAACTCCTTTATTTGATTCTCCCATGTGTGCCTATTGATGAGCCTGCTTTTTGCTTAACTGCAATGTCCTTTTGTCTTTTAATTTCATGAAATGAGAGAAGGTCAAATGGGATACTTCAGTTTCTCCAGCAGTACATCTAGTCAGTTCCTGGACAAGAATCTTTCCAAAAGGGAGCCAATGGTTTGCTGGTAGTCTATCTAAAAACTGTTATTTTTGGTGTGTCCTTGTCCCTCTTTTCATCAGGCTCACCATTATTGCAGATGTAGACTTATGCAGGGTTGAGGGACATTTTGTAATTTTCTTTGTGTTGTGGGTTTCCATGGTCAAACCATTTATCATTAACTGACCAGCCTATTGGGAATGAATCTCTTCACACTTAATTAGGCTAAAACTTGGAAAGCAGTAATAATCTCTTACCTAGATCATCTCAAAGCATTTTCAGAATGGTAGAGCCTTCCAACATTTGTGGCATAGTATAACAGTTAGATGGTACAGTGGATAAAGAAGATGAACTCAAATTCAGCCTTGGACACTCACTAGCTGTGTGACCTTAGGTAAATCAATCTCCCTTTTCCTATTTGCCTCAAAATGCCTCAAAAAATACAGTTGAGAATCTGTAGAGATAATAATTATACCTACCTCCCAGAGTTGTTGTGAGTTTCAAATGAGACATTATTTTTTAAAGCACTTAATAAACTGACTAGCCCATGGTGGAGCACTAAATGAATATTATTATTATAATTAATATTATTACAAGAATTTTAAATCACTTACTTGCCATGGTAAGGCACTGGAGTAGGTCATCAAAGTTGGTAATAACATAAAAATAGTCTTTCCCCTATTTTACAAAAGATCAAGTTGAAATTCAGGGAAATGGAGTATTTTTCCTCATGCTATTTCTCTATTGATGAGAATGCACATGTCTGAGAAATCCATAGGAGCTTTGTGAGCAGGTGTGAGCAAAATTACCCAGCTTACAATCAGTTGCCAACACCTGGTTCTCACCTGAGAATAAACTACTGCTGAAATAAATACCTTTAGTATTCTGATTTATCTCCCTGGCAAACACTGATGTGTTGAATGTGAATCCTAAAAAAAGTGGGGGACTTTCAGAGAAATATTTCTGCCTACTCCCCAAATTTACATGGGGCCAGACAGAGAGGAACTGAGAGACAAGAGGCAATTGCAGAGATGGAGCTGTGTAACAAAGAGTTTTTAGTGACTTCCACTCAAAGCTAACATTTTCCATTGCTTGCTCCTTCAATGAAGAAACTCATTATTTGAGGGAAATCTAGTAGAAAGGGAACTGGTTTGGAGATTATGACACTACCTTGCTTGGTGATCATGGGCAAATCACTTTCCCTTTCTGTAATCTGTTCCTCTATATAATATGAGGGCCATGGATTAGTTATTTCCAAGGTCCTGTTGCATCTAGTTTTTGGTGAGAGACCTGGAGAATTTGGAGATCTGTTTTATCATTCCAGTCTTTTTTTCCTAGGGAAATCCTCTATGGACTACCATATTACTATCATTAATTAGTTCGAGTAAATTAAGCACACCATTTCCATTTTTAGGATGGCATTAGAGCTAGTAGCAGTCTTAATATTTATAATATTTCTGTGAAGTGTTTTGAGCAAATAGAACTCCAGCAACAATTTCCCACTCATGTTTAAGTCTTAGGAGAAATGCAAAGATGTATCTGATACTCTAAATTTAAGTTCATGGGCCATTCATTCATCAAGTCAATAAACTTTCTAATACTTGCTGTAACTGCTGCACTATGCTTGGTAGAGGGGAATATTTGATTTCAATAATCACATGATTATTATTGTTATGAGATCAGGTAAAAAAGAAATATTCAGTAAGGATTGTATAGATATTATTAATATATTAATTATAATATTATTTATAGAATATTATTTAAATATATTAATATTTTTAATATATTATATATAATAATCCTTAATATATTAATGATAATATCCAAACCCTCTGTAATTTAGGGGGTTAACTGGAGGAATGAGAAGATAAGTGACTTCTAAGTAATGGTCATACAGTTCATGGATCAGAATATGGACTTGAGTTGAGGTCTTCCTGACTCTAAGGTCAGGCCTCAAGCAGCATCTTCCCTTGAGGTTGCAAAGGAACAAGAAGATAAATCACAGATAACTGATTTTGATCTTTTGCAATGAATAAAAACAGGGTGGGGGAGTTATATTGAATGGAGGAAAAAAACCTTTCTAAATACTTTCCAGCAATATTGGTTCTTTAAATAATTCATACACAATTATCTTTGAAATAAGAGGCCCAGGTTTGGAGAAGTCCCTTCCAATCCCCTTGCTAAAGGAAATGTGTGCATTTAGCAGATGGGAGGAGAGAATCTGGCATCATCACTGTCTGTTGGGCAAGAGTCTTTAACCAGGGCTTTGTGTAGACAAATATTAAGCACATGCAAAATTTAAGCACAAAGGAGAGAATGATGTGCCATTATAAAATGTCTGTTAGGCCCACAGGAGATTCTTGTGTTCCAGCTGCAATGTAAATGTTTAGAAGGCAATGCTGATGTTTTTGTTGTCCCTTCTTTGGGAGTTAAAATCCATTTGTTTATTTAACAAATGCACTAAAGCAAATGATTTTATAAACAAACTCCCACTTCACTTTCCATTCTTATCTTCATCTCTGAACATATTGAATATCTAGTGCTTGTAAATCACAAAGTACTAGTGGTAAGAGGAAAAGTGATTTGTTAGAGAAAGAAGGATGCAAGGTCCAGAACTAGGATTTTAGTCCTGGTTTGCCTTCATCACTCACTAGATGCATTAACCCAGACAGGTTATTTGACTGCTCCATGCTTCAGTGTCCTCATCTGTAAATGGAAATCATAATCCTTGCCAGATTGCTGCAAGGAGTTTTTGCATGGGAATATATGAGCTAATGAACATGAAAGCACTTTGAAAAATGAAAGCTTGAGTTGAACCCCAAAAGATGAAATTTAATAGGGTTAAATGTAAAGTCTTAAACTCAGAGAAAAAAAATCAACTTCACAATAAAGATGTTGGGATAGGTATGGCTGGGTACCAATTAATCCAAAGACCTAGAATATTTGGGGGATTACAAGCTCAATATGTGTTAATAGTATGATGTGGAAGTAAAAAAAAAGGATACATTATAAGGTCATACGGAACGGCATGATATCCAGAGAGGTCATCATTCTACTATATTTTCTCTTGATCAAATCCCATTTAGAATTCAGAGCTCAGCTTTTGTTGTAACATTTTAGGAAGAATGTCTGGAAATTGCCTAGAGAGGAGCAACAGGATGGATAGAGGACATTGAAATTATGCTATCTGAGGAGAGATGGAAGGAACTGGAGATATTAAGCCTTAAAAAGAGAAAGACTGGGTGGGGTAGGTTTGTGTGATAACTCTTCCTAAATACTGTAACAGTTAAAATTTAGGAATATGGGGAGACTCAAGGCATCTGAGGCAGGTAGAAATTGGTTTCTCTCTGCAAGGAGTATTATTTTTTTTTAGAATTTTATTGAAGATTAAGGATTAAAGAAAATACAGGATAAGAAACACGTGTCCAGGCCATAGAGTGGCCTAGACACAACCTCACCTACATTATGAAAAAGCCAGGCCTGCCCCAAAACGGAGGTCCAAGAGTGAGAAAAGCCCCTCAAAAGCCTTTGAATCAGCTTAAATACCTTCTCGATCTCTGCCCAGGTGAGATTACAAGGCATTTTGGGGAAGTGGAGCAAAGGCTTGTGGGGATTGTAGTCTTGTAATCGAGTCTATTTTTTACAATACTTGAAGGGTTTCCATGTGAAAGAGATTAGACTTTTTCTGTCATTGACCACAGAAGGTAGAACTAATAACAATGAATGGGAACTAGGAAAGAAACAAATTTAGGCTTGATGGATGGGGAAAATAACCAACTGCCTACTAATTAGAGTTATCCAAAAGTAGAATGGACTAACTTGATGGGTGGGGGTTCCCCTGCACTGGAGGCATTTAAACAAATTTCCTAGATGACTAATTGGTAGATATGGTATAAAAGGGTTTCTTGTTCTCATATGGGTTGGACTTCAGAGTCAAATTGACTCTGAAGGTCCTAATAAGTCTTCAATTCTATGATTTTGAAATTAATAGAGAATGTCTAGGCATAGATGTTCTATCATGAAAATTATTGTCTGAATTATTATTTGTACATGAACTGTTAACATTTTACCTTCTAAAATAATATAAAATCCTCTCTGTAAAGGTCAATTGACACATCTGAGAGCACTTTAATATTAATTACATGTAAACATTATTCAAAAACAAGGACTAGAGTTTAATGGAAGCAAGTGAGATAGAACTACTCTTCCTAGTTATAGCAAGGGAGGGGTTGAGGAAGTTGTATACTTGCCTAAAAGCATGAGTTGAAATAGTGAATGGCCCAGTCCTTCTGTATGGGCTGTCCTTCCTGTCTCTGGCTTGGTCTATGGCTCAGGTTCTACACAAATGAGTTCCCATATACATGATTTCCCTCAAACACCATCAGCTCCTCTCTGGAACTAAGCAGGCAGCAAGAGGTAGAGATGATGACTTAATCTGAAGTTAGAGAACCTACATTTTTAATCCCATTTAGTACTTTTAATACTTGGGGTGAAAATCTCTTTCTCAAAGCTTCAGTCAGATAAAAACATCAATTAAATGAAAGCTTTGGCTATGTGATCTCTGAGATCCTTTCCTGTTCTTTTAAATCCTATAATCTCTCTACCTATGACTTTTATCAGCAAATAAATAAGCACCAATTAATAGCTTACTATAAGCTAAGCACTGGAAATGCAGAGAAAGGCAAAAACAATCCCTGGCCTAAAGGACCCCACATTATAATGGGGGAGGCAACTAGGTACATGGAAGATAGAGACAATGTGGACAGAAGGCAATCTCAGAGGGAAAGGCACTAGCAATTGGGGGACCTGGCCAAGGGGATCTGCATGAAGATGCATTTAAGCTGAGTCTAGAAGGAAGTCAGGAAGACAAGGAGGCGGAGGAAAGTACAGAGAGCAATTTAGGTGATGGAAATGACCAATGTAAGGGAATGAAGACAGGAAATGGAGTACTATGTAGAATAAATAGTAAGTAGGCCAGGGTAACTAGATCATAGAGTATATGGAGGGTAGTAAAATAGAGAAGTTGGAAATATAAGAAAAGGTCAAGTTATGAAGAACTTGGCAACCAAAAGACTTTATTTTTGATCCTTGAGATAATAGAGTCACTGGACTTTACTGAGCAGAGGCTGACATGTTAAGACATATTTTAGGAAAATCATCTTAGCATCTGAGGGTTTGAGTGGGGAGAAACTTAAGCCAAGGCAGCAGATCAGGAAGCTATTGCATTATTTTAGGTAAGGAGTGGCTCAGCAATAGAATGATCCAGGATAATTCTGAGGGGCTTTATGGCAGAGAATGCTATCCACTTCCAGAGAAAGAATGCGGATGAAAGCATGTGAATTTTCACTTGGTTATTTGAGTTTTTAGTTTGGGGTTTTGATTTTATATGATTATTCCCTTACAAAAATGAACAATAAAGAAACACATTTTGCATGATAATACATGTATATCCCAGACCAAATTGCTTGCCAAATCTGGGAGAGGGGAGGAAAAGAAGGAAGGGAGACAATTTGGTTCATATAACTTTGGAGAATTTATAAGAAAAATATGTAATTACATGTAATTGGTAAAAAAAATAACAAGAAAAGAAAAAAAGAAGTGAGTGGGAGCAGCTAGGTTGTTCAATGGATAGAGAGGCAGGCCTAGAGATGCGAGATCCTGGGTTCAAATGTGGCTTTAGATACTTCCAAGTTGTGTGGCAAGTCAATTAACCCTAATTGCCTAGCATATATTACTCTTCTGAAGCTTTAGAAATGATATTTAGTATCAATTCCAAGACAGAAGTAAGGATCTTTAAAAAAAAAAAAAGAAGTAATGAATGACTAAGGGAGCAGCTAGGTAGCACAGTGGCAGAATGCCAAGACTGGAATTAGGAGGACTCTTTTTGAGTTTAAATCTGGCCTCCAACACTTACTAGTTATATGATCCTGTTCAAGTCACTTAATTTTGTTTGTCTCAGTTTCTTCATCTGTAAAATGAACTGAAGAAGAAAATGGCAAACCATTACAGTACCTTTGCCAAGAAAACCCTAATAGCCTCAAAGAGTTGGGCATGACTGAAAAATGATTCGACAATAACAACAAAATTATGTGCCAGAATTAGGATAGTGGCTTCATGAAGAGAATATATGTGTACATATAGGTATATATTAAGATGCATATTAATAGGCACACACATTTCTTATACATGTTATATGTGCAATATATGTACCTCTCTGTATGTATGGAATATATATATATTTATACATAATATGTATAAATTATGTATAAATCTCTCTATAATAGAGTAGGTATATATGTCTATAAATATGTATATATTTTAATATCCATTAATGAAACCACTCTCCTAGTTCAGGTACTCATTACCTCTTGCCTAAACTAGTGCAATAGGCTTATAATTTGTCTTTTGTCTTTGGCCTCAAGTTTTCCTCCCCTCCATGTGCAAAAGGTGCTGTGAATTTAGAAATGACAAGACTTGGAAATGGATTGGATATGGGGAGGGAGAGGGAGAATTCCAGGATGACCCTATTGTTGCAAGCTAGAGTGAATAAGAGGGTAGCAATAAGTATTAAAGTGATTAGATGTCTGTGAAATGAAGAAGAGAGTCTTTCCCCCACTCAACCTCAGCTTTAGTCAACTCTTGATTATCTACCTGAATGGAGTACAATGGTGGGGAATTCAAAGGGGTAAGTAATCAAACTCTCCTTTTACATTAGAACTTAATTATTTGTTTTTTTGGTAACACCCAAAGAAGTGACTCTGGTTTTTCAAGGCTATGCTGAACCAGTACAGTACAAATTCCTACAGTTACTAACTACTAAGGGAGAAAGCTTTTGATCAGTGAACCAATGATTGCCTGAATGGTTGTCATCTAAGGAGAAGCCCAACGGATTTTGTGTAAGTTCATTAGCAGATTGGCACAGGGTGATGTACTTTTTAGATGACAGCTCCCAAAAACTTTCTCCTTAGTCATAAGGGTATTGTAATTTGTGTCAGAGGTGGGAGTAGTGATACCAGAAAAATTATAGGTGGTTGACATTTAAAATCTTTAGCTTTTTGACATAGCTTCTTTCCATGTCTTGGTGGTTTCGTTTCGTTTTGTTTTGTTTTGTTTTTTGCTAAGGCAAATGTTAAAATTAGTTGGCATTCCCTGACCTCACCCTCCAGTATGCAAGGGGTAGGTAACCCACAACCTAAGAATATCTATGTTTCTGGCTAGGAGACTGTCTTGGCATTTAACAACATGCTGCTGCCTCACAGATCATGATGAGTTGACTGCCTAATCTATTAGATCGTGTTGACTTTGACACAATGGCTGTTAGGTTTGTCATGCTGAGAGGTTTCCAGGAAGGAATTTGACAATTTAATAGTGCCTAGTAACTCTCCCATCACTCATCTTCCTTTGTGGGGACACCTGAATACTGTCTTTGCCAGCATCACTCAGAGCAACTTGTGATGGTAGCCTCTCTCTGATTCTTCTCTTTTCTTTCAGCAAACTCAATAATTGAGTTTGAGAGGACTATAAAACACTCAGCTGACAGGTGGCCTCTGTAGCTCCCATCCAACATAGCTGGTGGTAGATGGTTTCTGAGATCTATTGCTGACAGTTAAGATGACATTAAGTGCCAAGCTACAAGGGCTGACCACAAATGGTTGGTGATCATATGCTCTTAGCTATTTTATTCAAGGAGTGGCTTCTAGAATGGATGTGTTTGTGGGCTTAGGTGCTCCTTATTTAAATAACTTGGTAACTGGAACTTTAAGTCTGTTTCCTACTTTGTGCTCAGATTTTCCATAGTTGTACTGACATGAAATAATGCTTTTAGGCAACATGGCTTACTCTTTAGAGAAGGATCCTAGTGTTCTAGGGGTGGAGCCAAGATGGTGGAGTAATCCAGTCTGTGACACAATGAGAATCCTCTCCAACTAAGATTAAAATATCAACACAAAATGAATATAGGAATGAAAGAACCAACAAGGAGACAGAGTGAAACAACTTTCAAGAAAAGAAAAAAACCCCAAAAGATAGCCAAAGAACATCTGGGGCACTAGGAAGAGAGGAGATCAGAGCCAGCAAGAAGCTGTAGCAAGAAGAGAAGAGCAAGCCACCCCCTGCCACCCCACATCTGCTGTCTAAGGTTCAGGAACCTATGCCAAGCCAATATCCAGATCCTGAGATCCTGCCTGGGCAAATACTGGTACAAGTAAACCCATACTGCTTGACATTTCAAACCTATGGAGAAGTCTGGAGCTCCAGCCCCTGGAATTCTAGTCTGGTCTTGAGACAAGGACTTAGTTCATACTTTGGGGTGGCTGATAGTACTGAGTAATAAATGCTGATCTTTTTGCCTAAAGCTCAGGTAAGAGGTCCAAGACAAGATAATCCAAGGATGTGCCTGATTGGATCAAATACACAATGAGACCAAAAACTTGAGCCTAAGCCTGGGGATAGAATTTGATCAGCCTCAGACCAGATCAAGACCTAAACCTGAGGCAAGTCTTTAATCTATCCGCATCTCAAGGGTCAATTGAATCAGCAGGGGGAGTGGGTTTTCAGAGCTCTCAGCCCTAAGACCATGACATCATCCCCCCCCCCCCAGGCCTACCTATAATTATATAGAAAAAATGAGCAAAGGATAAATAAAAGGACCTAACTCTAAACAATTTTTATGGAGACAAAGAGCAAGGTACAGACATAGAGGGGGACAGTGAAAGCAAGGGAAATATATATAAAGTAAAAATGGCAAATAAGGATTGGACACAATTCTGGAAGAACTCAAAAAGGACTTCAAAAACCAATTAAGAGAGGTAGAGGAAAAGTGGGAAAGAGGAATGAAAGTGAATCAAGTAGAAATGGGCCAATTGAAAAAGGAGAACCAAAAACTCATAGAGGAAAATCAGGTCTTAAAAATTGGAATTGAACATCTAGAAAGTAATGATTTCATGAAAAATCAAGAAATAATAAAGCAGAATCGAAGGAATGAAACAAAACAGAGGAAAACATGAAATATCCTTTAGAGAAGGCTTCTAGATAAAATTTCCCCAAAATTGAGGTAGAAAACAGTAAAGATGGTATTGGTTATATTGGGAAGCTACCAGATGGTAAATTTCCCGAAGTCAGGAATGAATCTGATTTCTTCTTTTATATCATCCACAGTGTGGGACATTTGGGGAAGCCTTTGAAAATTATTATTGTTTTGATTACATGGTGCTAGGCAGTAAAAATTAGTATAAAATGTTAAATGAATCTTGTAATTTGAGTATCTTGAAACTATAGGAACTGGAGAAGTCTTCTGAGTACAGCTGATCCAATTGCCTTCTTTTCTCTTATTAAACACCAGTGACAGGGATGGCTTTTTGCTTGGTCATGGGAGTTATGCAAGAGTTAGTTGAATGTGTGAATTAAATGAATAAGAAAAGATTTTAAAAGTGTTTATTAGGTTCCAGGCACTGTACTAATTGCTAGGGATGCAAATATAATCAATCATTCAAGCAGCATTTATTAATGGTTGCTATGTGGCAGGTCTCTGCCCTAAAAGAATTTATTTTCTAAAAGGGGAGGCCACCCATAAATGGGAATGGTAGCCAAGGGAGGCTGAAGTAACAAGGAAGGTGAACAGAACCAAGGGTAATCTAATGATGTAGCTTTTCCAGGATCATTGACAATATTGTTTTGATTACTTTTCACTGAGTGAGAGGTGGAGAAGGAAGAAGAGTGGATAAAGAGAGATGCATGAGGTGACCTGGCAGGAAGACAGTGTTTTCAATAATTAGCATGACCTTAGGATGATGGGAATAGGATATCCAGGAGTTAGACTGAGTATCCAATCAGATTCAACAACTCAAATCCATTAAATATTTTCTATGTGCAAAGCACAAATGCTAGGTGTTGAGATTTAAAAAGATGTATATATAGTCCCTGACTCCAAGGAATTTCTAATCTAACTGGGTGGTGGAGGAAGATAGATTGGACATGGGCATAATGAAGTAAATGGGAAAAAAGGTACAGTATGTTTTTAAAAATTGGAGAATGGAGATATCACTTCCAACCAAGGGTTCAGAAAACCTGAATTAAGCCTTGAAAGAGAAAAAGATTTCAATAAGCAGAGGCATGTGTGTGTGTGTGTGTGTGTGTGTGTGTGTGTGTGTGTGCACGTGCACGCATGAATGCACACCTGTGAGTGCAGAAAAAGAATGTGAGATAATAAATTGTCCAGTTTGGCTGGAACTCCAGTTATGTATTTCCAACTGACTATTTCCTCCATCTACATGTTTAGGTGACACTTCAAATTCAATGTGTCCAAAAGAGAAGTCACCATATTTATTTCAAAATCTTCCTTTCCTTCTAGCATTTTGATTCAGCTGCTTCCATTAATGCCTTTCTGATTTTCTCAGTCAAGCTTAAAACTTCAGAATTCTCTTTGAGTCTTTCTATTTTTCTCTCACATCAAATAAATTAAAGGTTCTTCTGCAATTTATTTGAAATTCAAGGCCTTCTTACCACACTAATAACCACCGAGTTCAGACTCTCATTACATCTTACTTGGATTCTGTTAGTGGCCTTTCATTTGCTTAGTTTTTCTGTTTCTGGCTTCTTGCTCAAATACATCCTTCATACTACTGTCAAAGTGGTCTTCCTAGTGTACATCATATCCTTGCTTACAAACCTTTATTGACTATTAGAGAAAGAATAAACTTCTTTTGGCATTTAAGGCCCTGTCAAACTTGGGTTCAAACAGATTTTATAAAAATCCAACAGCATATAATTTGTTCATGAAAATTTGAGAATCATTAGCTATTGTGACCTTGTTAATTCATGGAATGTAGATTCACAGAAGTGTAAAACAGGAAAAAAACATCTTTAATAATCATTTAACCATATCTGTGTATTTTACAGAAATTTTAAAGGAAATTGAAGACCAGAATAAGAACTTCACTACTGTTTTCACTTTTTTTCACTTTTTTCACTGACTTGTTTTTCAAGATTCTCCATAATCTTATACCACATATCTAGTTAGTTGGTACTATGAATAGAGATTTCGGCCTGGAATGTTCAAATCTGGTTTCAGACTTTCACTGTGTGATACTGGGAAAATCACTTTATCTAAATATGCCTGTTTCCACATCTGTAAAATGGGGATAATAATAGCACCTAACTCCTAGGGTGGTTTTAAACATAAAATGAAATCCCTGTAAAATACTTTGAAAAGTTTTAAGTGATATAAAATGCTAGCTGTATTTTATTTTATTATAATTATTTATTATACTTTACCCTGATACCTACTTCTTGTTCAGTCATTTCAGACTCTCAATGACCTTATTTTGGGGTTTTCTTGGCAAAGACATGAGTGTTTTCCCTTTTCCTTCTCCAACTCATTTTACAGATGAGGAATTGAGGCAAACAAGATTAAGTGACTTGCCCAGGTTTACACAGCTAGTAAATGTCTGAGGTCAGATTTGGACTCAGGAAGACAAGTCTTCTGGTCTTTAAGCTCAGCACTGTATATATTGCACCACCTAGCTGATACTCACGACTAACTGCAAAAGAAATCTAGTACCTTTGTTATTCTTCAAATATTCCATATTTGATTTCCTTTTGCATGGAATAATCACCTCCTTCTAGAGAACCTCAGTAATAGCCAATATAGGAGCATCTCCAGAACTGGGAATCAAGAGTGCAAAAGAACCTTGAAATCATTCTATTTGAAGATCAGTTAAAGGCACTAAGGATATTTAACCTGGAGAAGGAAAGACTGGTGGAGTGGGGAAGAAATGATAACTATTCAAATATCAGAAAAAGCTATGATATGGAAGAGGGTTTAGTTACTCCAAGTATAGCTCCAGAACAAAGAATGAGGAGTAACAGGTAAAAGTTTCAGAGAGGCAGATTTCAGATAGATGTAATAAAAAGTTTTCCAATGATTGGTACAGCCCTAAAAGCTCTAGAAGGTGGTGTATTTCTTCTTCCTGCAAGTCTTTAAACAAAGATTAAAGGTGAATCTCACCACTTGTCAGGTATGCTATGGAATGAATTCTTGTTAGGTTTGGGTTGGACTAGAAAGGACTCTGAGGTACCTTCCAAGTCTAAGACTGGGTGGCTATAGTTGAGAGAGGAAACAGATGTGGGTTTTGTTGATTTCTTGGTAATATTTGGAATCTAAGTGACTACCAGTCTTTAGGGGGATTTGCTAGGGGGCCAGTAGCCAAAATTGGTACATTGTGGATTACAAGATTGTGGATAGAGAACCAGTGGTTGTAAGGAGTATGGCTAGGGTTACTTTCAGCAAGGGAGTAGTGGGGCAGCTTGATGGAGCAACATAAAGCTTGGCTCTCTGGGGAAGTAAAGTTTCAGAAATGGTGCGAGAGTAGAAAGAGCATGCTTGGAAGGAAGGAAAGAAACAATCATTTATTAGGAATCTCTCAAGTGCCAGGTACTATATACTAAGAGCATTATAATTATTATCTCATTTGATCTTCACAACAACTCTGGGAGGTAAGTGCTATTATTATCCTCATTTTACATTTGAGGAAACTGAAATAGACAGGTGTCAAATGACTTGCCTCCAGAGTCATAGAGACAATAAGTTGAGACTGATTTGAATTCAGGTCTTTCTGAGTCCAAACATGATTCTCTATCCTCTACATAACCTTACTTCAAGATCATCTAAGGACTGAGAACATGACCATTCACAACATGGCCTCTTCCTACACTTCCAACATTACTTACCTCCTTAAACTCTATGATCTAGCCATATCAGCCTACTTGCTCTTCCACACACAGATCAAGCTATCTCCCAACTTCTTATCTTTCCCTCTAACATCCCTATTTTCCTTCAAGACTCAGCCAAAGATCTCTGCATGAGGCTTTTTAGTACCATAATACCTAGGCTGCTAATTCTCTTTCTCCAGATAACCTTGTATTCATTTGGTTCATATTGTGTGTACATGAACACACATGTAGACATAAACACACATGTGTACTTGTAGAGATGTTTGTAACATATCGATGTTACCTACCCTATTCTCATTAGAATTTTGCTCCTCGAAATCAAGAACTGTTTTACGTGTATATTTTTATGACTACTAGTTATGTCTGTGGTATAGTAAATAATAAATATTTGCTTATTGATAGGTTGATTGGGGGTAGTTTGAGTGAATGGAATGAATGACCAGGAGGAACTTAAAGTGTTAAAAAGTAGTGTAGCCTGAATTATAGACTCAATTCAAGTCACCTAAAGTTTCTTCTTTGCAAAGAAAAGCACCTGCAAATGAGAAGTGGGCACTAATCAACTGATCCATTCCACTTGCCATTGCATGGAGAGCCCCCTTATACCATTGCCATAGAAATGCTGCCGCCTGGAGAAATATCTCTGGGGATCTGTGGGTGCTTCCTGCTAAATACTGGCTTAACACAATCAGCCAGAAGATTAATTTCTAGCTCACCATAGAGAGAACCGCCTGAGAAGGGCATCCAGGATAGGGAATAGCTTCAAGATCATTTTCTTTAAGGATCAGTTGAAGTAAACAGATGTTTACCATGAAGAAGAGAATATCTATTATGAGAACTGTTAGCTAGCTTCAAATATTTGAGTAATGTCATGTAGAAGAAGGATTGTTGAACTTGTGCTTTGTTCCAGAAGGCAGAATTTAGAAACTCGTAAATGCTTCATCATGATATTCTCTCTTTATCGAGTACTTATTGCACTTTTGTTTGATGCTACACAGTGATGCTGGACTCGGAGATTCATTCATTTAACAAACTATTCTAAAGTCTCCTCTCTAAAGAAAGCTGTCCTCTCAATGTTTATAAAGTGAGACATTCTTTGCCCTCAAGGAGCTTACTTTTTACTGGGAAAGCTGTGATTTAATCCCTCCTTCATTAATAGCACACTGTCTGACCTTACACATGCATTGTATCATGTACATTTTCTCTGGATTATCTGGGTAGTACAATGGATAGATCCCTGGGCTTGAAATCAGGAAGACTCATCTTCCATAGTTCAAATCCAATCTCAGATATTTACTAGCTGTGTGATCTGGGCAAGTCACGTAACCATGTTGGCCTTAGTTCCTTATTTATAAAATGAATTGGAGAAGGAAATTGCATACCGCTCTGGTATCTTTGCCAAGAAAAGCTCAAATAGGGTTGAAAAGAGTTGGACATGGCTGAACAACAACAATCTCTCCTTTGTTACGAGCATACTGCATGACCCTAGGGAAGCCTTGTGTCTCCTATGAAGTAGGCATTTAATAAATATTAGTTAACCTGAGTTGATATTGGTTTTCTGTGTATTCTCACCTATAAAATAAGGGATTTGTATTACATGCTTTTTAAGGTTTCATCCAGTTGTCACTCTATGATTCTAATTCAGACATTTATTTACTGCCAAGTACTATTTTCTAATTGTTTCAGAGGATGAAGATTGAATAGGAGGACTGAAATGAATTGAATAGGAGGATGTACAGCATTTGGGAAATTGATCAGAACTTTAAATCACCCAAAGTTTCCCTCTGACTAAAAAAATAACCAAACCATCATATTTTCACTGCAACATTTTGGCCACTGTCTTAAATGGCTACAGCTCATGAAACGTCATAGTTTCTGAAGAATATAAATGTAGAAAATTCAGAGTTAGTAGAGTAGCACTTGGTGAATGTAACTATGCTACAGCATATTGTCAAAGATGACTGGGATGTAAAAAAGAAGCATTAGGGGATATCATCAAGGAATTATTCCATTAGAAAGGAGGAAGGAAAGTAATGTGGAGAGTATGAGGGATAACAGATGCTAAGAACTGTTGTGGTATCCAAAGATAACATTGTGTAGTGGCTTTGGGATCAGAGCACCTGGGTTGGAATCCTAGCTCTCCTACTGTATATCCTTTGGCAAATCACTTCTCTTATTTGAACTTCAGTTTTCTTTGTCTGTAAAATGAGGACACTGGGAAAGATATGTCTCTCACCTCTAAATCTATTATTATAAATATTAGAAAAGAGGCAGGGATTCGTTTTTTTAATTCAAAGAGATTTTATTTTCCAAATTACATATAATAATAATTTTCAACATATAGTTCCCAAAATTATAAGATTCAAATTCTCACTCTCTTTCTATTAATAGCTTGAAACTGCACTAAGACTTTTGCAAAACCATATATATATTTTATATTATATATGTATACACACACACACACACACACACACACACACATATATATATATATATATATATATATATATATATATATAAATCAAGTTGTCAGATAGCCACTTTAAAAAGCCTTGACTTAGAAGGAGGTCTTCAGCATGGTGGACTGATCCTCTCTGTGGTAGCTCTACTGGAAAAAGAAATTAAGAATTTCACAGGATAAGAAGGTATGGGAAGGTTTGCAATTAATACCAGTGAAGAGGAAATTCATAGCTGACAAGATCACTGGGCTGTTAAAGTTCTCCTCTCTAAATGCTTTGTGCCTGTCACTTTTGTAATTTCCTCAGCAGACTATAAGCTTCTAGAGAGTAGAACCTATTATCTTCTATATCTCTTTTTCCATGTAGCCTCTAGCATAAGAGGTAGCATATGAACTTAATAAATATCTGACTGATGGAGAAAGAAAAAGACCTAATGCTCCCTCAGAACTTGAAATTCACCCACTTAAATTAAGACATGCAATTTTCCAATTCCTTTGCTTAATTAGAACTTGAAGACTAATCAATGCATGATTTCAAAGGTTCTCAGCAGTGCCAAGAACAACTAGTTCTTTGAAGGAGAGTGACTACAAAGCACTCTTTAGGTGTTTAATTGATCTATCACGGATTCTAAAGTGAAATGTGGCAGAGAGTTTGCCACATTTCTTTGGAGAAAATTATTTGAAGAGCTGATCCATCTTGTTTGGTGATTTTTCTTTTAAAACGCAATAAAAATGACCCCTAGCATCATCCTTTTCCCTCAAATTCCCATCTTACAGCTCATAAGTATCATCATTTGCTCAAACACTGGCTAGTGTGTGTCAATGTCAAGGAATGATGCTGAGATTCTGCAGGTGTGTGTGGGAGAGTGACTGTATACACACTGGTACTTGTCCTGGGAGGGGATAGCTGTGTTCTGTTTTTGAAGAGTGCTTTTTTATTATACTTTTCTCCTGAGTTTGTCTGATTAAAAAAATATAGATTGCACCACCATCTGAAATAGGACATGCGATTTTTTCTCCCTCTCTCCCTGGTGGTAAAACAGTGATTCCAGGTGGCATAATGAAAATTTCCAAACTCTACTGCAGATGAAAATCCTAAAGAATGTTATTATATAACAGAGACATGGATTTTTAGAACTAGAAAGATTATTTCATCCAATACTTTGTACAAATCAGGCAACAGAAACAGGTACAGTGGGGAAGTGACCTACCCAAAGTCACATAAGTAATAGATAACTGTCCTACACTTAGACCTCAAGTCTCCTGACCTATGTGCTGAGTGACTTTTCAATGGCACACTGATATTTAAGTTTTAAAAGTTGCTTTACAAAGCCTTTGTCTACTTAAACCTGAGATTGTTTAAAATAAAACCTAAAGAGAAGACCCAAAGAGATGCAGCTGTTGAGTTCTTCGCAAGATTTCCTCCCCCAGTGACTGCTCTTGTGTTGGCAAGTATTAGGAAACATTAATAAGTGGCCAAAGTATTGATATATTGTGGACTGAAGGAGTATAGATCAGTGGAATAGAGGGTGTTGTGAGTATTCTAGTTGTACTTCACAGTAAAGGAAAAATGATGATTATTTTCCCCTGTTGGGATGCAATTACCCTGAGGGCAGGGCATCTTTTACTTGCATTTGTATCTCCAACACTTAGTTCAAGACTTGACACATACTAAAGTGCTTAATAAGTGCTTTTTAATTTCTTTATCCATCAATAACATTTTCAAAGAACTTTTTATATGTTATGTCATATGAGCCTTAAAATAGGCTTTCAAGGTAAGCATTTTTGTCCCCATTTTACAGATAAAGGAACTGCAATGCTTGGAATTTAAGTGACTTGCTTAGGGTTAGACAACCAATACATTTCTGAGGTAGGATTATCTGGCTCTTTATGAATTTATCCCCATATTCTATTCACTATGCCTCTTGCCTCTATGTAGAGAGCTCCTTGCATGACTTATTTATATCAAATGCCTCAGCACTTATATGCTATTTTGTTTCCAAAACAATCCACTCCATTAAGCATTTGGATATGTCCACATCCAGAGAAAGAACTGAGAAATAGAAGTAAGTGAAATATAGTTTTATATATACATATATTCTTTTCTCGGATGATGCCTTTTCTAATGGGGGAAGGACAGGGAGGGATTTATCTGGGTATTCAAATGTAGCAAGCAAATAAATACATTTTTAACAAAAGGCACACTTTGTTCAATGCACAGTGTCTGTACTTAAGCTCTGGTAATTAAAAAGATGGCACCTAAAAGCAAAAGCTGACCTTGCCCTTATGGAGATTACATTCTATTATACTCCATTATTTCAAATATTATTTTGTTTATTTGATTAGACTACAGGTCCAAGAAAGGAAGGGGCCCTCATTTAGGATTTCCTGGGGCAGTTAGATGATCTACTAGATAGATAGGATTTTGGAGACAGGAAGATGTGAGTTCAAATTCATTCTTTTATATTAGGTACATGTCCCTTTCCAAGTTATTTGCCTCTCTCAGCTCAAGTTTTCATATCTGCAAAATGGGGATCAAACAATTCAGTGTATGCAAGGTGCTTTTAAAAACTAAACTATAGGAATGCTAGCTATTGTTATCTTCAGATTTCAGTCCAGGGAAGCACTGGGAAAGTAATTTACTACATCTTTAATTATTGACCATTTGATTTGCACACCCACATTGGTGTGGATTGGAGTTGGGAATCTAGGAAAGAGCAAAGGACCTTTGGATTCATTGCAAATGTCTTCAACTTGATCCTATTCTGAGAGAAAATAACAATTAGGATGGTCAAGGATTTCTACAATCTAAATGGGGGTCAACATTTAGGACTACTAGCTGAGCTTGCGTATTCTTTTTCAATTTGAGTAATGAGGAGGTGGTAATATTTGTCTTGTTCCCAGAGCTCTAAGGGCTATCATTTTTTTTTCTAATGAACATAGTTTCCTCCAGAAATCTGCAATTTCTTGCTATCTTTGTTACCCATTGTGTATACTTCTTAAGAGTCAATAGTCGATACATAATTATTAAGTGCCAACTATGTGCTATGCAATGTACTAAGTTTTGAAGATACAAATGTGAAAACAAATTTTTCTTCAGTGAGTGTTACTGTAGTTTTGAGTGTTCTCATGGCTATTGAAATCTGAATTTGAGGTTTCTTCAGTGAAGGTAGTTACTTAGTGTGTGTGTGTGTGTGTGTGTGTGTGTGTGTGTGTGTGTGTGCTTGAGTGGATGGGAGTATGTATGTTTGGAAAAATACACATACTTAGAGCCCCTGCTGACTCTGCTGATATCTTGTTATAGCTGCCTAGCACATCTCAGTGCATCCTACCTTGGGATAAATGAGATGATAGCTTTTCAGAGACACAGGACTATTTTGCAATTCAACTTTTTTGAATTGAATTGAATTGAATTGATAAGATAACCATAGCAACTGTGAGTTTATTTCATAATTTTTTACCCACCTTCTTTGGCCTAGCTATCATCTCCATGATCAAAAAGCATTAGTTAAGTATTGAATAATGAGGTGGTTTTAATGGAAAGATAATTAGAGTTGACCCTGGCACTTAGGGTCTGCTCCTGGCCCTGAAGCTAAGTCATTTTGTAGTCTAAACCACATGCTCATTAGTTATAGACAAGTCACTTTTCCTCCTTGTATTTCAGTATCTTCATCTTTGCCAGGGTCTCCTTGGAGTATGCCAGAGTCATGAGATCTTCTCTCTTTGATTCAGTAAGTGTTCAGGCACATTTCCTTTGCATGGTTTGTCCTTCTTAGGAAGGCATGGAGAAGTCACAAAGTTACATAACCCAAGTGATTGGATACAATACCAGAGATAAGATTCCTGGATTTACTCTGTAACTTGAGCCTTGCAAAAGATTTGGGTGATAGGTAGCAGCTAGGTATACAGTGTCCATCTTGGCAGTCGCTCCCACTAGAGGTGAGTTCATCTCTCATCCTGGTTCAGTAGAGAGCCCCTCATTTCTCATATCCACTTTGGTCCTCTGGAGTTGCTTGGGCTGCTAACTCACTAACTCTTTAATCTTTCATTGGTGAGTCCCATCTAGAAACTATAAACCTCCAATTTGGATGGGAACAGATAGGAAATATGTGGTGGCATGGCGTGTGGGGATGGTTCTGGATATTTGGATATGTGCATATAAATTTTTTAACCTTGTGAAAGTCAGTGGTAATTTAATGACTAGCATAGACTATAAAAGAGGCAGAAAATACAAAGGCAATCAAGAAATACAATTACAACATTTCCTTAGTTCACTAGGTGTGGGAAACTAAATGAATTCAACACTGGAACATTTTCTAATTCAAAGAAATACATTGGTAAGAAAATGATCCTTCCCCCTCCACCCCCCCACCTCGAAAAGAGAAGAAAAAATGAGCAGTGTATGCTTTGGTGCAGGAGAAATTTAATTGAGTACTAATGAATCAATTTAGTTTGTAAATTATGTGCCAGAGAAACCATGGATGCCAAGAGTACCAATCTTGCTGTCTTTCCATTCTCTTGCTGACAGTTTTGATGCAAATTAGATATTGATTTATGGCAATATAGATGCTTTCTCCAAATAGAGCAGTTTTAGCTCCTGGGAGAGTTTAGTTTGCAGAAAGTACATCCCAAACCCAGCCCAGAAAAGTACCTTCAGGAAGTACCCCAATAGCTTATTTTAAAAATTGTTACTTTAAAAAATTAAAACAGGATTTTTTTTTTTTTGGTATCAAAGGCACCTGTGCAGTTATTCACTGCAGTTAATCTTAACAAAAGACAAGATATAATAGAGATGTGACATTTGTTGTCCCCTTATAACTTGGGGCTTATAGATCCAATCTTTATAAAAGATTTATTCTTCCTGTCAGGGTCTGCTGCTGGGACTAACGGAACTTAAAAGAACAATTAAATCAGACAGTTAAGGCTGGAAGCAATGGACTTATTTTTATCTTGGCTCATTTGAGGAAACAGGAAGGAGAAATCCAAGAGAACATGAAAGAGGAGGCAGAGAGAGCAAGGGAAGGGTACTAGGGCATTCCCCTCACCTCCTTATATATGCTTGGGCTTGAACCCTTTAAATAGGGTCTGGAAAGTTTATAACCAAAGATATTGCCAAGTAGCTTTTGGTCCAGCAGACTTTAGGGCATGTCAGGAGAAATGAGTCTGGGATGATCTGGGATTTCTGAGTCCATTTTTATTCCAAGCTTCAGGATAGCTATGGAAAGCTTCTGAGTTAGGGCAGCTTGATTGTTTTATAGGGAAGGGAATGATTCAATTCAGGTGAGTCTGATTGATTTTCCACCCCTTTGGGGCCTACTCAGGGATGTTTTGATAAGTTAGGCAGCTGGAATTTTCTAAGAGACTTCCAGATAGAAAGCTTTTGAGAAAAGGGACCAACCTAATGGTAACTGGCATTATTCAGGAGGATATGAGGTAGGTACGTAATAGACTTCCTGTTGTACATAGAAAAAATTGGTCCAGATGAAAAGAAACAGACTTTTCTGGACTTCATTGTCTTTCTGAAAACTTGAACTCATAATTATGGTACACTGCCAACAGGTAAAGTAAGTAAGGATGATGTCTTAGCCATGTGGTTTCAAGGGATTGTTTGACCTAAACTTCAGGTGGGTCATTCTGTTTAAACCTCATGTTTTCTTCTCTCAGTCTTTACTTCTTCCTCCACCAGTTTTAGGCACCAGAATTTTGTAAACTGTATTTATTACAAAAATATAAGTGGATATTTTCTTCAGGATCAAACAGTAAGCTAGCTGTAACAGTCTATAGCATTTATATTCCTTTACCCATCATCACCACTATCTCCATTTTTTCATTTTAAAGTATAAGATTGACAGAATTTTAGCAGCTATACTTTAGTTTTTTGAGATCTTATCTAAAGTGGGCAGGGCATGGGTTATCTAGAGTAGATATTATTCAGAAATTAGTACATTTCTTTAATCTGCTATGACTTTTGATATATTTACATTTAATTGTTTTCTTTAAGCTTTCCTTATAAATGGTTTGTAACATTTTATTTGCAATGCAATGAGTCACAGCTTCATTCTCCTACTATGATATAGGATGCTAGGGAGAAACATGCATTTATGTGTTGATTAAGATGAATATTCAGTGACAAAAATGGCATATCTCTCATGGAAGAAATTAATGTTTTACACATTAAATATATTATAAATAAAACATAACAGTGTGGTAATAATTTGGACAATTTTTTAAATCCAGCTAATTTACCTTGTATAGACTATATGGTTGATATTGTATAGATGATCTCTTGAAAATCATGAATCTCATTATTCTATACTTGATGCAATAAACATAATGGTAGTCATCAAGGGAGTCATCTGAAGGACAACTCCATATTTTTTGGTTTTGTTTTTGAACTTCATTAAAGAGCTCTTACAGTGCCAACCTTTGGCAACCAGATACCTTATTTTATGCCGTAATGGATAGTAATTGTTTGCCAATGAATTTTGTGTGATTTTTTTGAGGAGATCTTTTAAGACTACACTTTGTTCTACAAGCCAAAGGCTTTTTATAGTCAACAAATCAAAAAAGCAGTTAATGGAGTCTTGAATTCCTTGCTCTTTTTATTTCTTTTTAATTTTAATTAATTTATTTAGTCAGTTTAGAACATCATTCCTTGGTTACAAGAATCATATTATTCTCCCCCTGCCCCCCCCTTCCCTGCACTCTTCCCGTAGTCGACGTGCAATTTCATTGGGTATTACATATATCCTTGATCAAAACCTATTTCCATGTTGTTGGCGTTTGCATTAGGATGTTCATTTAGGCTCTACATCCCCAACCATATCCCCTCGACTCATGTATTCAAGCTGTTGTTTTTTTCTTCTGTGTTTCTGCTCCCACAGTTTTTCTTCTGAATGTGGATAGTATTTTTCTCAAAGATCCCTCCAAGTAGTTCAGGATCACTGCATTGCCTCTAATGGAAAAGTCCATTACATTCAATTGTACCACACTGTATCAGTCTCAGTGTACAATGTTCTCCTGGTTCTACTCCTTTCACTATGCATCACTTCCTGGAGGTTGTTCCAGTCTCCATGGAATTCCTCCACTTTGTTATTCCTTTTAGCACAATAGTATTCCATCACCAACATATACCATAATTTGTTCAGCCATTCCCCAATTGAAGGGCATCCCCTCATTTTCCAAATTTTTTTTTGCCACCACAAAGAGCACATCTATGAATATTCTTGTACAAGTCCTTTTCCCCATTATCATTTTGGGGTAAAAAACCAGTACTGCTAAGGCTGGATGAAAGGACAGGCAGTCTTGTGCCCTTTGGACATAGTTCCAAATAGCCCTCCAGAATGGGATTAATTCACAGCTCCACCAGCAATGTATTAATGTCCCAACTTTGCCACATCCCCTTCAGCATTCATTACTTTCCTTTGCTGTCATGTTAGCCAATCTTCTAGGTGTGAGGTGATACCTCAGAGTTGTTTTTATGTGCATCTCTCTGATTATAAGAGCTTTAGAACACTTTTTCATGTGCTTATTAATAGTTTTGATTTCTTTAACTGAAAATTGCCTATTCGTGTCCCTTGCCCATTTCTCAATTGGAGAATGGCGTGATTTTTGTACAATTGGTTTATACAATCCATGTTTTTCCAATTGTTTAGATCTAGTTTTAATTGTGTGGAGAGTGTTTTGTAGTTGTATTCATATAGTTGCTGTGTTTGTCTCTTCAGATAGATTCCTAAATATTTTATATTGTCTAGGGTGATTTTAAATGGAATTTCTCTTTCTAATTCTTGCTGCTGAGATGGGTTGGAGATATATAGAAATGGTGATGACTTATGTGAGTTTATTTTTTTCCTGCAACTTTTTTAAAGTTGCTCATTATTTCAACTAGCTTTTTGGTTGATTTTCTAGGATTCTTTAAGTAGACCATCATATCATCCACAAAGAGTGATAGCTTGGTCTCCTTATGGCCAATTTTAATGCCTTCAATTTATTTTTCTTCTCTAATTGGTAAATTATTTGGATGGTTTTCCTAATATTGAACAATCCTTGCATTCCTGGTATGAATCCTACCTGGTAGTAGTGAATAACACTTGTGGTCACTTGCTGGATTCATTTGGCCAGTATCCTATTTAAGATTTTTGCATCTATTTTCATTAAGGAGATTGGTCTATAGTTTTCTTTCTCTGTTTTTGACCTGCCTGGCTTTGGGATCAGTACCATGTTTGTGTCATAAAAAGAATTTAGTAGAACTCCTTCTTTTCTTATTCTATCAAATAGTTTGTATAATATTGAGATTATTGTTCTTTGAATGTTTGATAGAATTAATTTGTGAATCCATCTGGACCTGGGAATTTTTTCTTAGGGAGTTCTTTGATGGCTTGTTCAATTTCTTTTTCTGATATGGGGTTGTTTAGGTAATGTAATTTTTCCTCTGTTAGTCTAGGCAATTTATATTTTTGTAAATATTCATATCACCTAGATTGACATATTTCTTGCCATATAATTGGGCATAATAGTTTTTAATGATTTCCTTAATTTCCTCTTCATTAGAGGTGAGGTCATCCTTTTCATCTTGGATACTGTAAATTTGGTTTTCTTCTTTCCTTTTTTTTAGTTAAATTGACTAGTACTTTGTCTATTTTATTTGTTTTTTTCAAAGTACCAGATTCTAGTCTTATTTATTAAATCAATAGTTTTTTGACTTTCAATTTTATTAATTACTCCTTTGATTTTTAGAATCTCTAATTTAGTCTTTATCTGAAGATTTTTAATTTGTTCACTTTCTAGTTTTTTAATTTGCATGCCCAATTCATTGACCTCTGCCTTCTCAAGTTTGTTAACATATGAACTCAAGGATATAAATTCCCCCCTGAGTTCTGCTTTGGCTGCATCCCATAGCTTTAGAAAGATGTCTCATCATTGTCATTTTCTTCAATGAATTTATTTTTCTATGATTTTTTCTTTAACTGATTCTGGAGAATTGTATTGTTTGGTTTCCAATTAATTTTTTATTTACCTTTCCATATACCCTTACTAACTATTATTTTCATTGCATTGTGATCTGAGAAGGTTGCATTTATTTATTATTTCTGCTCTTCTGCACTTGTTTGCAATGTTTTATGCCCTAGTACATGCCACATGGTCAATCTTTGTGAATATACCATGTGCTGCTGAAAAGGTGTATTTCTTTTTGTCCCTATTTATTTTTCTCCACAATCTACTAACTCTAATTTTTCTAAGATTTCATTCACGTCCCTTGCCTCTTTCTCATTTATTTTTTTGTTTGATTTATCTAGTTCAGATAGAGGAAGTTTCATGTCTCCCACTAGTATAGTTTTTCTATCTATTTCATCCTTGAACTCCCCTAGTTTCTCCTTTAGAAATTTGAATGCTATTCCATTTGGTGCATACATGTTGAGTACTGATATTTCTTCATTGCCTATACTGCCTTTTATCAGTATGTAATTACCTTCCCTATCTCTTTTGACTAGATTTATTTTTACTTTGGCTTTGTCAGATATCATGATTGTGACTCCTGCCTTATTTTTATTAATTGATGCTTAATAGCTTTGGCTCCATCCTCTTACTTTTACCCTATGTGTGCCTACCTTTCTCATATGTGTTTCTCTTAGACAGCATATTGTAGGATTTTGGATTCTAATCCACTCTGTTATTTGCTTGCATTTTATGGGTGAGTTCATTCCATTCACATTCAGTGTAATGATTACCAGCTGTGTATTTTCCAGCATTTTGATTTCCACTCCTAGTCCTGCCTTTTCTTCATTCACCATTTCCTTCTATACCAATGTTTTGTTCTTATTCAGTTCCCCCTAATTCCCACTCTTATTTTATTTCTCTTTCTACTCCCCCTCCCTTTTTATTCCCCTCTTATTTTCTATTTACAGTCTTTTTATACTACCACCACTCTCTACCTCCCTTGTACTGCTTCCCACCCCACTAGTCCATTTGTTACCCTTCTCTTTCTGTATAGGGCTCAAATCAATTCTCTGCCCCAATGTTTTTTCTTGTTCTTTCCTCTTTAAGTCAATTTCAATGCCCATAGGAGTTGATTATTTCCTATCTCCAACCTCTTTACCCTTCCAGTATATTGATGTTCTCCTCCCCCCCCACACCATTAGCTTCTTTGTGACATATAAATTTACTCCCTTTTGTGTCTTTTCCCATTTCTTTTAGTATTAATCTCTTTTTAAAGCTCTAGTTGTATATATATGTGCATATACACACATACATGTAATTATGCATGCATATATCTATATACATATTTATGTCTTGGCATTTCATCCTATACAATTTGTCACTGTTCCCTCTAGGTGTAATTCTTCTAGCTGCCCAGGTGATAATTACAATTTTTAAGAGTTACCAATGACCTCTTTCCTTATAGGATACATATCGTTTTAACTTATTGGGTTTCTTAAAAAAAGTTCTTTTTTTGTTTTTGTTTTTCTTTTTTTTCTCCCTTTCTTAATTACCTTTTGATGATTCTCTTGAGTTCTGTGCTTGGGCATCAAATTTTCTGTTCAGGTCTGTTCTTTTCTTTACAAATGCTTGGAATTCTTCTTTTTTGTTAAATGACCATACTTCCCCCTGTGAGAATATAGTCAGTTTTGCTGGGTAATTGATTCTTGGTTGTAGACCTAGTTCCCTTGCTTTCCAGAATATCATTCCAGGCCTTTCAGTCCTTCAGTGTAGATGCAGCCAGATCGTGTATATCCTTACTGTGGTTCCATGGTATCTGAATGATTTCTTAGCAGCTTGTAATATTTTTCCTTAGTCTGATAGTTCTTGAATTTGGCTATAACATTACTGGGTGTTGTCAGTTGGGGATTAAGTATAGGAGGTGATCTGTGGATTCTTTCAATCTCCACTTTTCCCTCTTGTTCTAGAATATCAGGGCTGTTTTCTTGGATAATTTCCTGTAGTATGATGCCCAGGCTTTTTCTTTTGTTATGGTCTTTTGGTATATCAATGATTCTTAAGTTGTCTCTCCTGGAAAGATTTTCTAAATCTTCTGTTTTAAGATTTCATATTTTCCTCAATTTTTTAATTCTTTTGATTTTGTTTCATAGTGTCCTGCTGCCCTGTGAAGTCACTTGCTTCTAGGTATTGTATTCTGGTTTTTAAAGACTGGATTTCATCCCTGGCTTTTTGGTCATCCTTTTCCTTCTGACATTTCATCTCCTTTGCTTCATTTTTAAGCTGATAGATTTTGGCTTTCAAGACACTGTTTTCTGTTTGCAGATGATTTACCTTACTTTTAAAGTCCTTTTCCCAATTGTCTCCAGCCTCTCTTATTTCTGTTTTGAATTGTATTTTGAGTTCTTTCTTCCAAAGCCTTTATCCAGTTTGCTGGGTTTTCTGTTTTATTGCTTGGTATTCCCTCCTCTGTCTCTGTTCCATTTGCTCTTTGTTCATTGCCTGTATAGAAGCTGTCAATTGTAATTTCTTTTTTCTTTGTCTGTTGTTTGCTCATATTTATCCCTTCTTTACTCCCTGCAGTTGTCTGTGCTCTTGCTCCATTCTCTCTCTCTCTCTCTCTCTCTTTCTCTCTCTCTCTCTCTCTCTCTCTCTCTCTCTCTCTCTCTCTCTCTCTCTCTTTTGGGTTTTGGGCTTTTCTTTCAGTTTTCCCTCTTGGAGCTTTGTCAGCAAATCTTTCAGAGTAGTCTGTGGGGAAGGGGTGTTGGAGCTTTAGCTTCCCTGCCCTCTGAAGATTTTGATGGAATTAACTACAGCTAGGCTGGGCTGGATGTGCCCTGAGTAGGGGGAGCAATATGGAGGGTCTCCCCTGCTGCAATTAGGCTATCCACTCTGTGCTCTTTCTCTTACTGATTCCCCTCAACCTGTGTTCGATGCTCTGAGCCTGGCACAGCTTTGCCTGCAAGGTACTCCCTCCAGACCAGTGCCTTTGCCCACCCAGAGTTTCCAGCTGCCACTGGAGGCTTAGTTTTCTAGGTGGGGAGAAGTCCTGGGACATTCCTTCTTCCTTTCCCTTAAACTGGAGTGTTCTTGAATTCAGGATTTTTTTTTTAATTTTGGGGGGGGGCATACCTTTTAAGTAGATTCCAGCAGGTGGGTTCCTTGGCTCTGTCTTGTAATTAGGTTTGATTTTCAGTCCCCTAGGGGCATTTAGTTTGTAATTGGTAAGGAAGGGTTTTCAGAGGTCTGAACTTTCATTGCCTCTACACTGCCATCTTGACTCCACCTCAACCCCATTTTTCCTTTTAGCCAGTTTGCATGGCTATAAAGTCATGGCCAACCCTAGAGAATCACTGGCAGAATCCTGCCTACTTACATTTCTTCAAAGATACCCTTGATACTCTTGTGTCTCAGTTTTAAAAATCTTATAAAGATGAAAAATGGGGAATAGATATTAATATTTATTGGTAATCTTTTGATCATCTTTATTTGTTATTAATATTATCCATTTTTTCTTTCTTTTGGCATCTCGTACTTGAAATATCTCATAGCAATATTTTCTAGACTGACATTTTCAGCATGTATTTCCTTACTGTGGGCTCATACATGCCATTTCTATTTCATAAAGCACTTTGCAGAGTGAGGAGTTGGATCCAGACATAATGATTTTTTGTCACTGAGGATGGAAATATAACAGTATAGGAATATTGACCCTTTTACCCGCTTGTTTTCTATCTTTATCTTGTATTCTTTTTATCTATTTTTATCTATGAATACTCTTGGGATGATACAGCTCATTAAAGTTCCATAGTCAAGTCTTTTAAATTGCTACATGAGTACATATAGTAGCATCCAGGGTCCTTTTACATGTCAGCCCTACCAAATGTGACCATATTGAATCATGTTGTAAGTATGAGTCAGTAACCACTTAAAATTATAGTTTTACTTGGGATGTAATTGGCCTAGGGCATTCAGTTTTCAGCAGTAGCTATAGTTTCTTGGTTGCTGAAGTACAAATACCCAGAGAATCAGAAGTACATAAAGCATGATAACCACTTTTGACCAGCACACTGTCATGGAAAATCAGGAGCCAGAGAAGTTATATGTCCAATAGAATCAATCCTTTATCTTTGCTGAATATCTTTTCTAATACTATTGCTAAACAAACTTCTTTTTGTTAAATGTTAGGGGGTCTAAGAGTGTCTTATTTCTTTCTAGTCCCAGATCTGGATCATTGGACATGCCTCAGTCAGGCCTGACCCAGAACAAGGAGATAACAGCAAAGATAATAATGAATGATGATCACTTACATGTATAAATTATTTCATGGTTTATAACATTCTTTTCATTCATGTTCTAATTTGATCCTTATAATAGCTCTATGAGGTAGGTATGGTGAGTATTATTATTTAAATTAGTTAAAACTATTAATCAGGTAGGAGCACCATTACGGTGTGTGGAAAAGCCAGAATTTGATATAAATTCTATCAGACTCCCCAAATAATACAATTTCCATCATATTACAGCTTTGAGTTGCTCACACGCCTAAACATTTTGCTGATGTCACACATTTTCTGTAATGTAAGCATAGAATAATAGAGGCAGAAGGAGTCTTAGAGATTAAATCCTTTTAATGTTCACAGATAAGAGGATACTTTCTGAAACTTAAGGATGAGAGAAATTAAGACCCATTGAGGTGATATAACTTACACATCCTATACAGATAGGTAATAACAGAGAGCCCTGACCAGAACTGGAATCTTGACTCCCATTTCACTGTTCAGCCTGCCTTTCACTGATTCAATCCTCTCCATGGTCTGTTCAGAATCAGACTTTTCTTGGCTAACATTGTCTATTGAGATTTTTAGAAATGATTTATAAAGTTAATTTCATTACACTTTTCCACATTGAGCTGTGGGTAGATTCATTAATGGTACAAAGTCTCTTTTATTGGATATATCTAATTTCTTTATTCATATCTTCTAATTAATGTCATTTTGAGGCTACCTATAGTGAATAAGATATCTGTTGGTGGTATAGGTCAGCTGAAATCTTTCAAGCAAATAAATAAAGTAGGTAGAAAAGGACTTCTTCCTATTAAATATACATGTTAGTTCATACGATCATAGATCTTGAAATAGAAGGTTCCTTAGAGGTCATCAAATCCAATCACCCTCATTTTACAGATGAAGGAAATAAAGCCATGAAGAGCGAAGGACTTGTCATGGGTCACCTATCAAATCAACGTCTGAGGCAAGATACATGCCCAAGGCTTCCTGATTCTAGGTTTGTCATGCATTCTAGTAGATGATATTGTCTAATAAACAAATCCTATGCCAGTCTTTCTAACTAAGATCAAATTAAAAAAAAAAACAGCTTAGTGATTAAGTTGGGCTGACTTTAAATGATTGCTGTTAAGATTTGTCAATCACTTAACATATGTGTATTGAGTTACAGCTTTGTATAAGATTTTGAATATCCTATTTTTTCTGATTTCTCTGATGAAATTTCTTAATCCTCAGTAGGGCCTTGTTTCCATTTCCTCTGCACTGATAACTAAAGCACTGTTCCTGTAAAAGTAGCATAGCAGTCACCAGCTCTGCCTCATAATTACCACAAGGAATCTTGCCTTTCATTCATTAATTTGGCAACACAAGTCACCAGAGGAAAGTCTGTCTCGCTAATAACTAGGCCTCCTCCATCCGTCATGGCCTTATTAGTTTTAAACATATCCACCTGATAAGTCTACGATGAATAATGAATAAGAACAGCCAATACCCTGCTCTCTTGGGGGTAGGAGTAGTCATTTCTCAATGCTCATAGATAGGAAATTTACTGCTCTGTTTGTTCCCACCACCTTTTAGTGAAAACGACATCCACTTGTAGAGTTTTTAAGAATTCTGGTGGCTCTTCAGTATTTTTCCAAGACATGTTCCAGAGAAGTACATAGGTTTCCCTTTGGGGTTTTCTTTTCTTTTGTTTTCTTTTCTTCTTTCATGCTTTGTAAAATTTTTTATTTCATTGATTAATTTAGAGTATTTTTCCAGGATTACAAGAATCATGTTCTTTCCCTCTCTTCCTCCCCAAACCCTCCCATAGTCGATGCACAATTCCACTGGGTTTTACATATATCATTGGTCAAGACCTATTTCCATATTATTGATATTTGCACTAGAGTGATCATTTAGTGTCCATAACCCCAATCACATCCCCATTGACCCATGTGATCAAGCAGTTGTTTTTCTTCTGTGTTTCTGCTCCCACAGATCTTCCTCTGAATGTGGATAGTGTTCTTTCTCATAAGTCCTTCAGAATTGTCATGGATCATTGTATTGCTGCTAGTAGAGAAGTTCATTATATTCAATTGTGCCACAGTGTATCAGTCTCTGTGTACAATGTCCTCCTGGTTCTACTCCTTTCACTCTGCATCAATTTCTGGAGGTCTTTCTAGTTCACATGTGATTCCTCCAGTTCATTATTCCTTTGGGCATAATAGTATTCCATCACCAACAGATACCATAATTTGTTCAGCTATTCCCCAATCGAAGGGCATCCCCTCATTTTCCAATATTTGGCACCACAAAGAACATGGCTATAAATATTCTTGTGCAAGTATTTTTCCTTATTATCTCTTTGGGAGTACAAACCAAGCAGTGCATCAAAAGGTAGGTAGTCTTCTTAGTGCCCTTTGGGCATAGTTCCATATTGCCCTCCAGAATGGTTAGATCAAGTCACAATTCCATCAGCAATGAATTAATGTCCCAATTTTGCCACATCCCCTCCAACATTTATTACTTTCCTTTGCTGTCATGTTAACCAATCTGCTGGATGTGAGGTGGTACCTCAAAGTTGTTTTGATTTGCATTTCTCTGATTATAAAAGATTTAGACATTTTTATGTGTTTATTGATAGTTTTGATTTCTTTATCTGAAAATTTCCTATTCATTCCCCTTGCCCATTTGTCAATGGGAATGGCTTGATTTTTCTTTTCTACAATTGATTTAGCTCTTTATAAATTTGAGTAATTAGAACTTTGTCAGAGTTTTTTGTTATGGAGATTTTTCCCCATTGGAGTTTTCTGAAGAGCTCTTTTCTACCTTTGGCTTGGATGTTTTGACTCATGATCACTCACTCATAATTCAAACTAAATTTTCAGAGTTCCAGGATGCATGCACTTTGCCTTCTTTTGCACCAAACCTAAATTAAATTGATTAAAAAGATATTTCATTCCACATCCTATTAATCAGAAAAGAGATTACAATCAAATAGTTCAAATTTGAGCAAACTGCTATGCAAAGTAGTTTGAAGTATAATTATAATTATATCATCAATGATAAATATGTTCATATAAATAAGATTCTGTACCTCTGGAAGTCTTGACATTCTGTAAAAATATTAAATGAACCTTCTGATAGGATACCCATATAGTTGGTCCAAATAATTCATAGACATGAGCTATCTGACCTACTCTGTGACAAGGCAGAATTTCTCAGTCCATCCAAGAGCTTACTTTCATAGACCTATTGATTCAGCCTACCAGTGTACTCTTACTGGGATGGAAGAGAGTTCTTGGGCTTGTTTAAGAACATTTGAAGAGAATACTTATTTTCATACATTTGGTCTTAAATTGTGAAGTATTTTGTGAAGCTTTTGGTATGGAAATTCACTCTACCCAATACAGATTGGTTGTATGTAATTTACAATCTTAGAGAATTGCTTATGGCATCAAGAAGCTGTTACTTGTCCACGATCATCTAGCTAGTACTTACTAGAGGCAGGAAATAAACTCAAATATTTTTGACTCTAAGGACAGCCTGCTATTCACAATAACTGCCAAACAAAAGGATAGTTACTAGTGAATATATGTCTAGCATATATTTGAGTTATCCTAGGCCTGCCCACTTCTTAGTGGGACAATCTAAAGAGGAAATGCAAAACCAGTACAGAGAACTGTCTGTTGAAATCTTCCAAAGTCTCATGAACACATGCACTAGAAGAAAAATGCAAACTTCACATAGTCCAGGGGCAAGAAGTAATTGAATAAATCAAGAGAGTGTTCACCTATTGAATGAAAATTGACTCACTAAATGTGGACCATCACAGACCTGTAATTTATCTTCAAAAATAGGATATAGACTAAGAATTAGAAGAGATCTTCACACTCAAACCTCTACTTATGCAGATGAGACTAAGCTCCAGAGACTGAAGATAGTCACATCAGATAGCAAGGCTAGGAATAGAACTCAAATCTCCTAACTGAATATTCCATGTTGTCTCTGAATGTATCAAGCATCTGTCCTTTTAATCATACTAAGTTCTTTTAGGTTTTTAGGACATTTTTCATGAAGTGTTTTGCCTCTATGTAAATGTAAACTTAGGCACCCCAATTGGGAATAGGATGAACTCTAAATCAACATTAGCCCCAAGTGAATATGACCTGTTCACTAAAATATATAAAATATGGTTTATCTTTTACTTGAAAGGCATGATTTCTTCAGGAGGAATTGTGGTCTGTATTTTTTTGTTTTGCTTCAAAGATTTACTCTTCAGCATGATGAAAATTTTATCTGTTGAATACTTCCAAGCTGACATCTAAAAAAGTTTCAACCTCTTCTAATGAAGCATCTACATTGGTCTCATCTATCTTTCTGTATTCTGTAAAATGAAATGAAGCAAAGATAGACCATTAGAACTTTTCTGTTCACATCTAGATTTCTAAATTTGTCTATTGGATTAACTCTGAAGCATGGAAGGAAATATCAATTTGATCACATGCTCACAGAATTTCATAGTTGATAGAACCCTTGATGAGCATCTAGTTCAACCTGTCCATGTAAACGAATCCCTCCTACAACATACCTGACAAGTGATCATCTCTCCTTTGAAGACCTGAAATGATGGGAAACCCAGTGTCTCCACAGCAACCTATTCCACTTTGGACCTTTTCTAAATATAAGGACACTTCTTACATAAACTCATTCACAGAAAAAGAGCATATCATCGGGGATGGAAGAGTAGCCTTATAATTGGGAAAATGTAAGCTCATGTACTGCCTCTGGCATATACCAGATGTGATACCACTTAACTGTTCAGCATTACTGGCAATTTTCTAAGATTGCTATCTTCATCGATGGAAAGGGGCCCTTCTACTAGAAGTTCTCCAAACAGATAAAACCATAGATAAGAACCGAAAAGAAAGCATCTATTCCTATATTCAGCTCACATTTTTTCAAGCACTAACAATGTGGAAGGCCTAATCACTCTAGTAGATACAAGAACAAATAATAAATGATCCTTCCCTTCAGGCAGCCTATAATCTAGTAGGATTTACATATATATGCATACATATATATACATTGATAAATGCAATAAATTCAGAGGTGGAATACAGATGACTATGAGATTAGATGAGGGAGAAAGCATTTCTAGCTGGTGTGATTAGAACAGGCTTCAGGGTATAGTGGATAAAATGCTGACCTTGTCATCCAGAAGACCTGAATTCAAACTTTACTACTGAAACATCTAAGCTAATGTGCCTGCAGGCAAGTGACTTAACTACCTATTAAGCTACCATTCCTCCATGTGTTAGATGGAGATCAGACAGATACTAATAAATTATCTAGAACATTTTAACAGTAGACTTCGGAGGCTGCTCATGGCATTTGTGTGTAATAATATTGTCTACAATTCAAAATCATATGCTTCTTGGATTTGCATTCTTGCATAGATGACCATTACTTCAAAACTTTATATCTCAAATCACCTTGCCATGCTATTTGGCTGGTGAGGTCTCCTAAAGGACTTAAGTCAGTAGGTGAGTTAAAGAAGGAAAATCATTTATTAAACACTACTATGCACCATGCAATAGATTAGGAACTGGGGGGAAAAACAAAAGTAAGACAATTCTTGTCCTGAGGAACATATATTATAATAGTGGAGATACTACAAACAGCAAAGCAGTGATGAAGGAAGGATGCTTTGGTCTTAGAAGTCACAGACATTGTGAAAGGAACCAAGAAGAGGTCAGTGACATTTCCTTTCCAGAAACAACAGCAATAATGATTCCCAGAGCAGAGATTTAAAGGTTGGCAGGAATAGAGGAGGCAAAGAATAGGGCAGCGGGGCAGATATTAAGATGCCTGGTTAGACTTTGGTTTTTTGAAAGATTGTTGCTAGACAGAATTTGAAATGTAGTGCAGTGTGTGGTCCTGGCTAGATTTGGTGAACCCGTCACTCACCAATGAAAACTGAGCTATAGAGTCAGAACTGCAAAGCTGAAAAAAATTAAGCCTCTAAGGTGAAGCTTTAAAGGTACTGCTTTTTTCTTCTCTAGAAAACAGAAGCTAATATCCCAGCACTGGCGTAGTCCGAGAATGTTGGTAATAAGAGAGACTTTAAAAAACATCAATTTATTTTAAATGCCTCATTTTATTAAGAAGCCAATATCCACAGAGAGAAGAAATGACAGTGACTTGTACAAAGCCATACTTGGTTTCTAGAAAAGCCAGAACTAGAAACTTATTCTTCTAACTCCTAAAGGTGGCCTCTATCCACAGTCCCTTTTGCCCATAAGTTATTTAGCCATTCCTGAAAAAGGTATTAAAGGATTTCAATTGATGAGGGCTCATATTTATTTAACACTAACAGCCTTCTCATTCTTTCAGCTCTAGTGGCTATAGACAGATTCTATTTCTAATGGTTGCTCTCGATGTTAAAACAGTTAACAATACTAACGTTTGATGATCAACTGTGACTTAACTATTTCCAACAAAGCATGGATCCAAGACAACTCCAAGGGACTCATGAGGAAAAAGATATCCACCACCAAAGAAGGAACAGACAGAATTCAAATGTCAATCTAAACATACCATTCCTCACTTTATTTTTTCCATGAATTTTTCTCTAGTATAAACAATATGTGTCTTGTTTTTATAATACTGCAAACAGGGAAATATATATGATTATATTTATAATCTATATTTTATTACCTGCTTTCCTGAGAAGGGGTGGGGGAGAGGAGGAAGAGGCGAAAAAAATGAGACAGATTTTTGGAAATAGCTAATTTATTTCTCTTGGATAAGCATATTTATGATAATTCATTATATATTTATATCAAAGCATATATATTATATTATTGTTATGTTATATTAAAAATAAAAATGGTAACTCAAAAACAACAACAAAGACACTTTCAGTGGGTATTCTTTTTAGGAAGTGACTGTGTCATCATATGGCACAAGACAGAAAAAATGTTATACTCTGTGATTTCTACTAGGGCCTTTGTAAAAAAACCATGTATTAGTTCAACACAGCCAAGTCCTATTTCCTCTTGTTTAAGCATCTATTCTTCATCCTTGCTGACATTAGATACAAGAACATGAGTTCAGTCTCACTAACCACCTCTTCAAATGTCTTAAAAACAGTAAACTATGTCTCCTTTTTTACATTTTTGTCCTTAGGCTCTGTACCCATTGGTTTGCCGATGGAAGTGTCAGAAGTCTGAACCACATCTATTAATTTTCTGGAGGACAAAGTTGTCCAGTGATTTCCAAAATGCCACAACCAGAAAGGAAGGAAAGCTTTAAAGTCATGATGAATGTTACAGCTCCCCTGGATGTTTCAGTTCCTCAGCCCATCACTGTAAGTAATTACTTGTCTGAATCAGGACAAGTCCTTCACTTTGGCTCGAGTTGGCTATTGATCATTTATTTAAGAACAACATACTCTAGGGAAAGAAAAAAAAACTTCTCTAAATTAATTTTTTTAGAGCCCACTGTGGTCATGAATAAATATTTTTCATTTCAGGCAATTTACATCAGCAACTGCTTAGCAGTGGGGAATTGTTTACCACTTCGGACCTGATACTCTGAAAATTGGTTTCCTAGCCACTCTATGCGAGTGCCAGCTTCAAATTGACATATTAAATTTTCAGAATTGTGTTTGACTTATTGTCTCTGGCTTTCGATGCTGTTCAATGTGATGACATATACACATCAAGGCTGGGTCTGCAAGAGGACAAATTCAGAGGAGTCCTGGTTAGTGCAGAAGAAAAGTTCATTTTTCTGGTTGGAGTGTGAGGAATTTTGCTCTAGAGAGTATAGAAATGGAATGGATAGGACTGGCACCAGTTCTGAAAGTTCTAATGGTTTGTTGCTTCTCAGTTGGGCAACTCAAGTCTACAGCTGGGTGTTGTTGGTTTTTGTGATGTAGTGGAAAGAACTCCAGCTTTTAAGCCTTTTATTTCAAGTGATTACTTTGCTTTTTGATTTAATCAATCTGATCCTGTTTCCTTATCTGTAAATTGGCTGCCAAATAATACTTTTATTAAGAAACAAAATGGCATAATGAATGGAAGGTTGGTCTTGACATCTAGTAGACTCTGGGATTCAAGTCTTGTTTCTGAACATGGGTAAGCTGCTTAACTCTCAATGCTTTAGGCAGCTCTTAAACAATAAATCATAGAAAAGAGTAGCTAGAGTCAGCTCTATAGACTTTCAAGAGTCAATTGTTAAATTTTCAATGTGAACATCTACACTCTAGAAATGGGAAAATCAGGTATTTTTTTTAATTGTCTAGACTTGAGAAAGTATGAATAATGCAGATGCAAATATTAAAAGTGTGTGCATGTACCTCCCACCAAAGATTCCAGTTGTTAAACATTCCCTAGTATATCACTATATTGCTCTATCAACAATGTTTAAGTTCCATAGGAGTGCAATAGAAGGCTCACAGAATGAAGTCATAACTGGATAGAAAGACTGATAAATGTACCTATGATAATAACAGTAATAATAATAAAGCCTGGTGTTTTTATAGAACTTTATGGGTAGCAAAGAGCTTTATATTCATTATCTCATTCAACCTTCACACTATCCCCATTTATAGATAGTCGACAATCTGCAATGATGAAGGCTGTTTCCACACTGAGGGTTCCCTATACTACTGAAATCATAAGTCCAAACCTGCCAACACAAACAAAATCATTTGTATTACATGCCCTGTAGGATAGGAGTGAAGATCAAATGCATTAAAGCATTTTCCAATCATAAATGCTGGGTGATTATTATTGTTATTCAATATGATAATACCCCAACTCTGATAATAAGGCACAAGGTAGAAAGGCTAACTGGAGAAATGAAAATGTCCCAACTCCTGCTGTTTAACATTGCTTTTTGCTTTGACTTAATTCTGATTTGTAAGTGCCAGATTTTCTTAGCATTCACAGAGCTCTATTAATCTTCAAAACACTGTCTGAGCATTAATTATCCAATCCCAACAACACCCGGACGGTTTTAAAAAAATCTATTTTGAAAAGGGATTTGCTGCCTCTTGAAAATATAATTTAGTGCAACCATAAACATTAAGGCCTAGAGGTCTCTGCTTGTTTTATTAGATGGCATTTTGTAATGCAGGATGGGCAACCTTTTTTTCACTTGGAAGCCCTGCTCAAATAAAATGAGTCCTATGATGAATACTGGGCCATTGAGAAAGAAATGGAAATTCCACCAAGAATCACAGAGTCAAGGAGACTTTGCTATTAGGAAGATAGAATCTCTAGTATATGACATTTTTACAATTTGTAGGTAGCTTCTAAAGATGTGAGATTTGAAGACCTCTAATAATGGAAACTCCTACCTTCTGAGGCAGTTTATTGCACTTAAAAACCCTTACCTTTTATCTTAGAATCAATACTACGTATTGGTTCTAAGGCAGAAAAGTGGTAAAAGCAGGCAATGGGGATTAAGTGATTTGTCCAAGATAACACAACTAGGAAGTGTGGGGTCACATTTGAACCCAGAACCTCCTATTTCTTGGTTTGGCTCTTGATCCACTGAGCCACCTAGTTGTCCTCTGTTTATTGTACTTTTGAGCTGACCTCTATCTAAGGATGAGAGAATGTTCCTTCATATCAAGTCTAAATCCATCTCTCTAATTTCCCCCCAAATTGTCCTAGTACTGCCTGCTGGAGCCAAGTAGAACAAGTTGAACTAAACTATCATATCCACCTAATGCTTCTATTTCCCCAGATAAACAATTTATTCTACTGATTCAGGTATGTTTGTTTTATCACTTCATAGCCACTATGATCATCTTTCTATAGATTGATTGCAGTTTTTTCCCAACCTTTTATACATGTGATACCCAGAACTAAACCTAATATTTCAAATACAATCTGTTCAGAGCAGAACACTTCAGGACTATAACCCCCATTGTTCTGGACAGTTTCCTCAGTTAATGCATCCCAATTTTGCATGGGTTTTTTTAATTGGTCATCAATGCCAATTCAGTTTGTTCTTGAACTTCAAACTTAGGTCTTTTTCTTTTAAAAATTAAATTAAAATTTTAAAATGTTTATTTTAAACTGTTTTTTACTGTTTTGATGTTTCATTTTCTTTCCCTTCCCTCTTCCCTCCCCCTCCCAGAGCCACAAGCAATTCTACTGGGTGGTACAAATGCTTTTACTTCATAACAATTTCCATATTGTTTGTTTTTGCTGAAGAGCAATATTTTAGAGTTTCAACTCCAAATGACATTACAATCTATATGTGTGACAAGTGATGTCATATAATTTTCTTTTGCATTTCTATTCCCATAGATTTTTTCTTATTGTGGATAGCATTCTTTCCCATAAATCCTTCAGGAGTGTCCTGGCTTTTTGCATTGCTACTAGTAGCAAAGTCCATTACACTGGATTGTTCCACAATGCTTTACTTTCTGTGTACAATGTTCTTCTGGTTCTGCTCATTTCACTTTGCATCAGTTCATTGAGGTTCTCCCAGTTCATATAGAAATCCTCTAGATCATGAATCCTTACAGCACAATAGAATTCCGTCACCATCATATACCACAATTTGTTCATCCATTCCCCAATCAAGGGACAACCCTTCATTTTCCAAATTTTTTGCCACCACAAAGAGTGTGGCTATGAATATTTTTGAATAAGTATTTTTCCTTATTATCTATTTGGGGTACAAACCTAGCAGTGCTACTGCTGGATCAAAGGCATGCTATTAAAGCTCCCCCCCCTTTTTTTTTTGCGTAATTCCAAATTGCTTTTCAGAATGGCTGGATTAATTCACAACTCCATCCAGCAATGCATTAGTGTCCTGATTTTGCCACATCACCTCCAACATTTATTATTTTCCTTTACTGTCGTACTGGCCAATCTGCTGGTGTGCAGTGGTACCTCAGCATGGTCCTGATTTTCATTTCTCTAATTATGAGAGATTTAGAACACTTTTTCATGTCATTATTGATAGTTTTGATTTCTTTATCTGAAAATTGCCTATTCATGTCCCTTGACCATTTGTCAATTGGGGAAAGGCTTGATTTTTTATACAATTGACTTAACTCCTTACAAATTTAGAAATTAGACCTTTCTCCAAGGTTATCAGGTCTTTTTCTCATATATTTTTATCTATCCATGCCTTTCCTAGCCTATACTTTCCTGAAAATTTCATTTAAATTCTTAAAAAAATTTTCCTTTTTCTAAACATGGGTCTTTATTTAGCCAATTGGGATTGTTTTGATTGTTCATTCCTCTATTAGTCACAATTCTTAATTTTGTATCATATAAAAATTGATAAGCTTAACTATCCACAACTTAATCCAAATAATTTATTAAAAATATTGCATGCAATTTGACCAAGGACAGTGAGTTATGTAGAATTACAATAGAAACTTACCATAAGATGGCATTGATTTTCTGTGGTGCTAGTTCTCAATGTGGAACTTGTGGACCCCCAAGGGTACTAAAAAGGCTTATTCAGAGATTCTATGAGTTCAAAACTCTTCCCATAATAATTTTAGAATGTTTTAATTTTTAATATGCTGAATATCGGTAGATCTAAGTCATATAAACAAAAATCCTTTAGGGTGAGTTCTCAATTTTTAAGAGTAGAAATGGGGTCCCAAGGCCAAAAAATTAGAGGATCATTGCTCTAAAGCATATTAGTAGTAATAGCTTCTATGACTTGGTATTTAGAAAGCAGATTTAAATCATATCTAATTCTCTGATGAGGCAATATTTACTTGTAAAATATAAAGAATAGCTATCCCAGGCCTATTCTTGTGATAGAAAAGAGTGAAATATAAAATATCATCACTGCCCTCAAGTAGTTTATAGTCCACCTAGAAAAAAATGCACAAAATATTAAATAATACAGGAGCACTGTAAGGTAATATATGATTAAATGTTGAATGAATGTGAATTTTTCATTTATATAACTTTGAGTGCTAGAAACTTATGAGTGAGAAAAGTGCTAAAGGCCAGAGAATAGTATAACTTGCCAGGAAGAAATGGAAAGGAACTGGGATTTGAAGACCCTGAAATGCTTTAAAAGTTGTGGTGATCTCTAAAGAACTAGGATGAATGAGAGAGACCTGTAGCAGTGGAGACAAGAGCATTGCAACCCCGTTGTCAAACAAGGTAATAGTTTTTTTTTTTTAACCCTTACCTTCTGTCTTAGAATCAATACTGTGGATTGGTTCTAAGGCAGAAGAGCAGTAACGGCTAAGCAATGGGGGTTAAGTGACTTGCCCAGGGTCACACAGCTAGGAAATGTCTGAGGTCACATTTGAACCCAGGACCTCCCATCTCTAGGCCTGGCTCTTAAATCTACTGAGCCACCTAGCTATACCTTCACATGTTATTCTTATGGGGAAAAAGAGAGAGATGGCTTAGAAGACTGAGTGGGATTGCAGTTAGTAGAAATCAGAGCTAACCAAAGGCTGATCTCAAAGGGTAGTTGTGAATCATTTGATCTCCATTTGATCTGGAAGGGTATCTCTGGAGGTGTGATCCAGGAATCTGTGCTTAGTCTGATGCTGCCTTAAATCTTTTTCGGTGGCTTGGATATTAAAAACATTGATGACACACTTAACAAATTTGCTGGTGACACAAAATGAGGAGAGATAGATAACAATAGATGATAGAATCATCATCTAAAAAGACTGCTACAGGCTAAAATCTAGGGCAGAATCTAATCAGATAAAATTAAATAGAGATAATTATGAAGTCTTACATTTGAGTTAAACAAATTAACTCCACATGTATCCAATGGTGGGGAGAAGTGACTAGAGCACAATTCATCTGAAAGAAAAAGAAAATATTGGGAGTTTAGTTGAATGCATGACCTATGGGAGCCTGTAGTTTGATATGGCTGCTGGAAAAAAGTAACACTGGAAAAGGGATGGCCCCAGTCATGTATCCCATGACCCTGCAACCTTCCTTCTGGACACCTAATCTGAGGAATTAAAAATCAGAAGGAAAGGTTCTATCTATGTCAAAACATTTAGAGGATCAGTTTTAATAGTAAAAGGAAAATAAAAGAAAGTTTGCTTGACATAATGGATAAAGGGCCACCAATGGAGCATCTACATCCAGGCTCTATGGCTGGCAAGGCACTTAATCCCAAGTGGGTCCCAATGGTTTAAAAAAGATGAGCTACGGAGGGGATATTTATCTGTATCAGGGAGGGAATTTCGACCCTGAGTTCTTAACATTGATTACATCACAGTTCTGGGCAAAGTCACAGAAAACAAAATGAGTGTCCATATTAGATGAGATTCCTCTAGGTCAGAATCCCTCCTGGCATCCTCTTCTTGACTGTGGTGTCCCGAGTATTTAAAAAAACAAAAACACAAAACTCTTATCTTTTGTCTTAGAATCCATACTAAGTATCCATTCCAAGGCAGAAGATCAATAAGGGCTAGGCAATTGGGGTTAAGTAATTTACCCAGGGTTACATATCTTGGAAGGGTCTGAGGTCAAATTTGAACTCAGGACCTCCCATCTCCAGGGACGACTCTCTATTAGCTGAACCACCTAGCTGCTGCATTTGTCTCTAATATTATTGAAGTCTGATTTCATAATGAACAACGGCAACTACAGGAGAGGGTAGAAGTTGAAAGCAATCATCTAGACTGGGTACACTTCTTTCAGCGTCCATATCCATATGGTGATGGAAGGAACCTTCTTGAAGTCATTTAACAGAAGTTACCAAGACATCTACTTTGCCTCTTGGTATTACTGCATTTATTTCCCTCTTACCACCCAATGATAGTGACATGCTTATCAAATTCTTAGGTAACACAAAACCGGGATATAGAAAACACAATCACAGTAGCATCTTGACAAGGTAGAGAGAGGTCTGCAGAGAAAAAGATGAAGCATAATAGAGATAAATTGGAAGTCCTATTTATTGTTGCTCAGTCATTTTCAGGTGTGTCTAACTCCTCATGATCCCATGTAGGTTGTTTTTGGCAGAAATCCTAGAATAGTTAGTCATTTCCTTCTCTAGCTCATTTTACAAATAAGGAAACCGAGGCAAATAGGGTGAAATGAGTTGCTAATTATTGTCTAAGGCCACATTTGAACTCAAGAAGATTAATCTTCCTGACTACAAGCTTGGTGCTCTATCCATTATACTACCTAGCTTGTCTACTTTGAAGTCTTATCTTTGGTCCAAAATAATAACTACACAAATTCTTCTGGGCTGTGGGTCTGTGAACAAAGGAGAAGCACAAGTATTAAAGATAATGATCTCTAGAATATTCCATGCATGAGCTATATTCCTTTGGGGGGGGGAAGCCCCAGTTACCATGTCTTAGTTATTGATGCATTCTATGTCATGATGTATACTTTGAGGTATTCTTGAATCCACATTTTAGAACTGCATTGCCCCTCCAATTCATGTTCAGTTCTTTGCCATTACAAATGGCAACTTAAACATTACTGATTTAGAGAAGATATTTTTTAGTGTTCTTCTAAGTCTTGGGCTGCAGGGCTCAAATTATAAAACTCTCTACATTCCTTTTTGTTTGCTTAGGGGATTAGTTAGCTTCAGGTTTTTCATTGCCTTTAAAATGCATCAAAGGAAGAAAAGTAATTTTTCTTCAAAATACACTTCACTATCAAAGGCTTCCATTTATCCCTTCTCATTAAAACTTAAGTGATTAATATTAAAGTTAGTACTATGTGAACGATGAAGCATACCATGTCTTCTCCAACCATTTATGCTAATTGCTACCTCTCATTTTTCTTGAAAGATTCATTAGAGTATCAAGAGACACTTTATACTGAATTAAAAAAAATCTATTGGACGGGGTGTTTCAAGGTTCCTGCTTAGAAAAGAACAATTATTAAAATGTATTATTAAACATGAAAGCTATCACTATCTCAAAAAAGAGTTGAACATGTAAGCAAAAGATCTATCAGTTAGAATGACCCTAATAAATTTGACAATTGAGACAAATTCCATTGTATCTGAAGCTGGGGGTGAAGAGGACTAACAGTCTAAAGACTTGTAGCAATGAGTAGAAGATACAATTCTAAAATTTTGATTATATACTGCCAGCTTAAGTTAAGTGTACCTCTGCCTTTGGCTCTATTTGGTAATCTCTCTGTTCAGCTGACAAGTTACAGTGATGTCATATTGGCCTTCTCTTCCCTCTTCCTTGAGCTCTTACCCTGTGCATGGGTATTATAAAGGCTCAGAAGCACTGGACCCAATGCTGTGGCCTCTGTGGGTTCTCCATCAATAAGAGCTCAGCTGAAATTGTCACGATATCATATTGCCATATTTGTTTTTGGTTTTGTACAGGTCTCTGGAGAGCATACAGGGAAGCTATGTGGCACAGTGGAAAGAATGCCAGACCTGAAATCAAGAGGATCTGAGTTCAAGTCAGGTCTCAGATACTTACCAGCTGTGTGACACTGGGCAAGTCACTTCACCCTGTTTGCCTCAGTTTATTCGTCTGGAAAGTGAGCTGGAGAAGGAAATGGCAGACCATTCCAGTATCTTTACCAAAAAAAAAAAATCCACAAAAACAACAAAACCCAAATAGGGTCATGAAGAATCAAATACAACTAATTGACTAAACAACTGGAGAGCTTAACTTAAATAGGATTGGGAAATAGTTTGGAGGGAGGAGAAAGTTCACCTGTCATGTATGGTTAAGATCACTAACAACACCACCACCACTTCTCTCCCACCCTAACTCCACAGATAAATGCAAACCGAATACAGATAAAAATAGGAGAATTGGATATAAATACCTCCTGAAGTCATACTGTGTGTATGATACTTTAGATATGTTTAGATACTTTAGTCATTTCAGATCCTACATCTCCCTGTCAAGGAGCTTTCCAGGACTGACTTTTAGGGTATGTTCTTGTCTTTCTTGGTCTGAAGCCATGGGTTAAAGTAACTTGAAGGTTGACCTTAAATGACCTTGGGATGACCAGAAAAGGGGGAGTTTTAATAGAGAACTGATCAGATTAAGCAGATGACGTCATTTCAGTATCTCTCAGCTGTTTTATTCTAATGTCCAAGTTTTATTAGCTTGGCTAGACCCAAGGCTATGATCTGAACACATTCATTCAGTTAATGCCAAGAATTTATGGAGTGCTTAATGTGTGCTCAGACTTGTGCTGGAACTGTGGGGGAAATAGAGAAATAATAAGATACAGTTCCTTGCACTCAGGGAGATTATAGCCTCCATGGGAATCCAAGACAATGCTACCTAAACCAGTGAGATAACAATACATCTAAGACATTGTCGGTCTTGACTTCTCTATACCTTCTCCCGTCTAGCCATCATCTGTGTTCTAGATGCTCACTATTTAAGATTTCTTGCATCCTTGCCATCCTCTTCACTCATATCACAACTACCATAGTTTAAATGTATGTAACATACAAACGACTCCATTTGGCTTTTAAAGCCCTTCTCCCTCTGGCCACAGCTCATCTTTCCAGTCTCAAGAGACATTATTGCCCTTCCTTCACTCTATGAGTCAGCCAAATCAGCCGCCTTTCCCTTCCCCCTACACGATACTCCATATTCCATTTCTATGCCTTTGGCCAGCTCCCATCTCACCTTTCTCATAGAATCCCTCCCTTTCTTCAGGACGAAATGCAAACACCACCTTCTATATAAAGCCTTTCACAGTACTATGAAATTATGGATTGAGAGTTAGGAGGGATTTCAAAACCATCTGTCTTCAAATCACCATTTTATGGATGAGAGAATTGAGACCCAGGAAAAGTGAGGACATGGCCAAGGTTACACAGTAAATGGGTAGAACCAGGATTTGAAACCATGTTCTCTGCTTTAAAATTCAGTACATTTTCCCTGATACCATGTTTCATTGTCCTACCCCCCACCCACACACACTGTGAGCACCCTCCTTTCCAAACTACTTTATATTCATATTTATTCTCTTTAAATTTATTCTGAAATGCATTTATATTACATATATATAAACACATATGTCATCTCTATTCCAATGTATATTCCTTGTGGGCTGGGATTGCTTCCTGCTTTGTATTTTTTTTCAATATTGAGTCATTTCTGACTTACATCCTTGTTGGTGGATAGATTGTTTGATATTTTTATTAACAATATAAGAAAATATATAATGGATTAAGTGCCAAGATATATAAAAGAGGCAATAATGAGAAGGCAGCACTATATAAGAGTTCTTGGTTTTAACTCAGACACACACACACACACACACACACACACACACACACACACACTCCCCTTGTACCTCCTCCTCCTAGATCCCTAGCTTCCTTTATCTCACAGCTCAGGTCCCTACATCTGCATGGGGCTTTTCATTTTTCTTTCCTTCCCTCCCTCTCTTTATCAATTATTAGTTCTATATCCCTCTTACAATCATTTTATATGATATAGTATTTACTTATTTGTGTAACTATTGTATTTACTGAAGACGAAAACTCCTCAAAGGACTATACATAGTAGACTTAATAAATGTTTCTTGGATTGAAGGGCAGGATACAAAAATACATATAAAACCTGTTCTATGACTTTAAAGAACCTGATCTCCTTGGAAACCCAAGATTAACACAGAATAATCAATTAGATAACATTTTTTGTTAATCAGTCATTTTCAGTTGTGTCTGACTCTTCATGACCCCATTTGGGGTTTTATTAGCAAAGATAGCACAGTGGTTTGCTAATTCCTTCTCCAGATCTAAACTAAAGGAAAAAAGCTAAAGTGACTTGCTCACAATCACATAGCTAGATAAGTGTCTGAGTTCAGTTTTGAACTCAGAAAGATGAGACTTCTTGACCTCAGGCATGGCATTTTATCTACTGTACCATCCAGCTGCCTCTAGATAGATAATAAAAGTAGCAATACTACCAAAGTCACTGTCTATAGTTTTAATGTTGTCAAACTATGTAAGAGACAGAATTTGGTAGAATAAAATAACAATTCATTTGGAGGAACAGTGATCTACACTTACCTGGAATACACTTAACCAGATAGATCAATTTGGGGTGAGCTTTATGGCTCTCATCTACAAGGAATTAGCCAATTTGGATGTGGCTACTACCTTCAATTAACTCATCTAGTATTGTCTTATTGTCCAACACACCAAAATTTTGGTGAATCTTCTAACCCCAAGTTTAGAGTTACTTGCACAGTAGGAAGGGAGGAGAAAGTGGCAGAAATATACTGTTTCTGGACTACCCTGCTCTTCAAGAATGGAGTTTCATCCATGTAGGGGACTATCCATGGACTAGCTCCTCATCCTGCTTCTATGGCTGAAAGGTTGGATAGTCCTTCCAGTTCATATTCCCATTTTTGAACGGGCTGCTATTTATATCTCACATCATGACCCATCTATTTCTGACCTTCAACATATGTCTGTTAAGCCTAGAGACTTAACTAAAGGTACTGTAGGTTCTGGTTTTAGTGATCTCAAACATGAACTTAATGGATTTAGTTTTGGCCAGGAAAGAGATACTTGAGTTCCTGAACTACCTTGGTAATAGCTAAAATGATAGGCACAGCTTTCAGTCTCTACTGAAAATGGCTAACCAGCCATGGGCACATGGTTATTATTTTGTATCCTCTTCATTCCTTGATTTCTAATGAGCTTTAATAAACCCCCTAAACTATAATATTTTTATTATTTGAGATATAATTTTAGATTTTACATCTGCAAGTGTTCTATACCATTCAAATCATAGGTTCATTCCCTATCTTCATCCTATGGGATCACATCATGATCTAGAATTAATACTACTTGTCCCTGACACCCATCCTAGGGGCCAGTTAACATATATTAGTTTAGTAGGTATGTGATCTAGCCTAGGGGGTGCCAAAGAAAAGACTAACTTCTCATATCTAGTGTGGTTTGTGGGATGTAGAAACATGGTATGGTGTGGAGGATTAGTAATCAGAGCACCTGAATTTAAATTCTGGTTTTGGCACTTATGACTTGCATCATTATGGGTGAGTTACATTTTTTTACTATGGACCTCATTTTCCTCATCTGTAATTTGAGAAGACTTGACTAGATGATACTAGTCCAAGTAGTCTGAGGTATGTTTCTAGGTAATCTCTAAAGTCCTTTTAATTCTTGCACTACTATGAATGTTTAGTTATACTGCTTGGTTTGTGCAGCATTTTGCCAATAGTCTTTCAATCGTTCTCAAATCTGGTATTTCCAGACCTGACCAGTGGGTGACAGTTGTTTTGAATGATTTCCTCGTTTCCTCCCAGGTTCTTCCCCAGCATGCCAAATTGATACGAGTCATCCTCCAGTGCAAACACAACATGAAATATTTTGCTAAATTAGAGAAATGCCAATTGATGAGGGAAGAGATAGACTTGAGGCAAATAATTGGATGCTAGGGAGTCCATATATCTTCAAGATAGAGTACATGTTCCTGAAGGGGATCCTTCATTTTTTATGTACATTAAATTCTTAAATTTTTAGAGTAAAACTTCTACCTTTTCTGCTTCACAGATTCTCTACTTTGATGGTACATCTCTCCAATTTACTGAAACATTTCAGTTTTGCATTGGATAAGAGAAGCAGAAAGTCCATTTAATGAGTCAAATAAGTCAAGTCAATAAACATTTATTTAGCACTTATTAAGTTCTAGGTACTGAGTTAAACTCTAGAGACATAAAGAAAGGCAAAGCAGTCTTTCTTTACTCTCAAAGAGTTCATATTATAATGGAGAAGATGAAATGCAAAGAACTATACACAAATAAAATATATACAGGATGCATTGGAGAAAATCAATAGAGCAGTGATGGTGAACCTATGGCATAGAGCCAAAAATGGCACATAGAGTACTCTCTGTGGGCACGCAGTTGCCCTCTTTCCCAGCCCTAGGGTTCATTACTAGAAAGATAGAGGGACTTGGGATGGAGCTGTTCCCTTCCTCCCCCTCCATCATGCCTGATGACATTTTTTTCACATCACTTTTCCTTCTGTCTAACAGGCCAATGTGAGCCCATTGCAGGTAAGGTGGGTGTCTCACAGACAGTATAGCTGAAGGGGATCAGAAAACTTGGGCCACTCCTCTCCCCCTCTCTATACGAGCAGAGGACATTCCTCATTTCACTGACCTCTCCACCCAGCAATCCAATGGGAACACTTTCTCCCTCCCCTGTGCAGGGTAAGGGTGGGGGCAGGGCATGCTTGATCCCCATGGGCTATATCATACCATTTCTGGAGAGGGGCTGGTAGAGCACTTGGTCTGGGTGGGTGGGGACTAGCACTCTGTTTCTAAAAGGTTGGCCATCACTGTAACAGAGTGAAGACACTAGCATTGAGGGGGAGCAGGAATGACATCTTGCAGAAGATAGAATTTTACCTGAGATGTGAAGGAAGACAGAGAAGCCAGGAAGTAGAGAAGAGGAGAGAAAGCCTTCCAGGCATGGAGGCAAGCCAGTGGAAAGGTAAGGAGTTAGGGGAAGGAGGGCTTTGTTTGAGGAAGAGCAAGGAGGCCAATATCTCTGGATTCTAGAATAAATTAAGAAGATTAAAATGTAAGAACACCAGAAAAGTAGGAAAGGGCACCAATATGAAGAGTTTTAAAAAGTGAGCAGAATATTTCACATTTGATCCTGGAAGGCAGGGATCAAATGGAATTAGTTGAATAGGAAGTGGATGACATAGTCAAACCTACACTTTGGGAAGATCACTTTGGCAGGCGAGTGGAGGATGGACTGGAATGGGGAGAGCCTAGTGACAGGGAGACAAAATAGCAGCCTACTACAATAATAGACAAAGTGTGACGTAATGAGATTCTGCACTAGGGTGTTGGCATTGTCAGAGGAGACAACCAAGGGTAAGAGTGGTTTTGCAGCTATGATCCAAAGAACTTGGTAATTGAATTGAATGTAGGAGGTGAGAGGCAATGAGAAAGACAATTAAGGACTGCACTAAAGTTGCTAACATGGGTGAATACAAAAATTATGGTGATACCTTTTATAGTAACAGGAAATCTAGGAAGAGGTACGGTTTTGTGGTAAAAGATAATGAATTAAGTTTTGGTTGAGTTTAGGATGTTTATGGGCCATCTAGTTCAGGATGTTTAATAGACAATTGGAGGTAGGAGATTGGAGGTTAGCAAAGGAGTTAGGGCTAGATAAATAGATCTGGGAATTATCACCATTATAAGGATAATCGAATCCATGGAATCTGATGAGATCACCAAGGGTATAGGGGCAGGAGAGAAAAGAGTCCTGAACAAACTTTGAGGGATACTAATGGCTAGAAGGTGCACCTGGATAAAGATCTCACAAAAGAGACTGGGGAGCTATCATAATGGTAGGAAAGCTAGGGGAGAGGGGTATCATAAAAACTTAGAGAGAAAAGAGTATCAAAGAGAAAAGGTTGATTTACAGAGCTATAGGCTATATATAGAGAGGTGAAAAATAATAAAGACTAAGAAAAAAAACATTAAATTTGGAAATGAAGAGATTGTTGATAACTTTTGAGAGAGATTTTTCAATTGAAACCAGACTGCATAGAGTTTAGGAAACACCGAGAAGAAAGGCAATGGAGTTACTTATTACAGATCATTTTCTAAAGTGGGTTAGCCATGAAAAGGAGGAAAGATATAGGATGATAGTTTTCAGGGATGAATAGATCAAACAAAGGTTCATTTCATCCCATATTTTTATATGCCCTTGTATGCAAAAGAAGTTCACTGGGAAGCTCAATCCATCCAACATTCCTTTCATGAACCTCAGTGCCCTCTTCCATAGTTTAACACCTTGTATTTCTCTCAAAGTTTTCAATAAACAAGCATTTCTAAAGCATCTGCCTTGTACAAGGCACTCTCCTAGACTCTGGAGATACAGACAAAAACTGAACAATCACTGCTCTAAGAAGCTTGACTTTCATAACATATATGTATATATACATGCATATGTATTATATAATATATGCAAAATATATGTGAAATGAACTCTTCTGTCTGAGAGAAGGAAGTCTGTTCTCAGCCAAAGCTGAGAACTATAAAGCTATATCCATTATAATTAATAATAATTAAAATAAATAATTAATTACTACCCTGGAAAGATTTCAAAGAACTTTAGTTTTTCTCATTGGATGACTACAGTTCCTGCCTTTTTGACCTTATAGATAATAACTTTTTTTCCAACCTCTCATTTTTATTCTAGGCATGCTTTTGCTTTTTAGATGTGTTTCTTGTAAGAAACAGATTGCAGAATTTTATTTCCTCATCTATTCTGTCACTTTTTTGGTTTTATTGGATTGTTGAATCCATTCACACTTTAGTTTGTAAGAGATTTATAATTTTCTCCACTTATGCCTTTAGTATTGTTTCTTTATGATTTAGGATTAAATGTATTACTTTAGTTGAGACTCATGATATCTCTGGGATCATCTATACCTAATGTTATGTAGTAAATGATCATCTGACCCCCACTCTGTATGTCTGGGGCAACAGAATGTTCAGTACAAAGTCCCAGGAACTACAGGGCCCCTGGGTATGTCGACATCTCCCTCATTTCATGTCTGCTAATATAGCCAAAATCATTAACCACAGAATATTCCAGGAAGTACTATTGTCTCCTGTTAAACAACCCAGCCATGACTGGCTTTAACCTATGTAAACTTCACCCAGACCATGTTTCCCCGGAACTCTTTGACTGAGCTCCCCTAGCACACTAGTAATAAAGACTTCCCCTTGCCTGAATTTCATTGTCTCAGAGTGCTCCTTGGGGTGGTCATCCACTTGGACCCTAATGCTAACACATAAAGAAACAGAAATTTAAAGAACTTAAGGAACTTGCACTTTACATTCTTCTTTCATATATTCCTAGATATCAAAATTTGTGGGCAAAGACTCTGCTATAAAAAAATCTAAATTTGGATATTCAATGGACCAACCATCCTGATAGATCCTTCTACTAGAAATAAATTTAGTAGCTCCAAAACTACAACTAAATTGATTTGACTTGAACATCCAGGTGTAGGACTAAAATAAAACTGTTCAAGTTTATTTGGATATTCTTGAGAAGGCAAAACATCCATATCCAAAAAAGAATGGATCATAGGTGGGTCCCTATACTTTTTCCCACACTCCTATAACGCTCCCAGCAAGGCCTATGTATATTGCACTGCCTTGATATCCTAAAACTCCTGCTCTTTTCCCAAAGAAATGCTCCATATCTATCAAAGACAAATCCTCTACATATACCTTTCATATTTGGGCCTCATGTCCTTCGGCAGATTCCACCACATTTCTCCACATCATCTTCTCTTTCCACTATTTCCTCCAGTTTTCTCTAGTTTCAGGAGTTCAAGGAAGAGCTGGTTGGAAAACAGAGCAGTTTACCCCTCCACAACTCCCCCAAAAGCAACCCTATGTATGAAAAGAAAAAAGGCCAACTCTTCCTACCTAACAGGATGCTTATGTTCAGTTGTAAATGCTTTCTGATTTATCCTTGTTTACCACTATAGTTTTTCCAAGACTTCTTTTGGCTACTGACAATGGTCATTGATTCCCATTGGTTTTTGCTAGATCCAAATGTGTTGAAATAAAGCAAATTGCTAACAGAAGACACAAATAGGTTTCATTTGAGAATAATGAAGTGTCTCTGGCCATGTGTCAACAAAGTTTACACAAAAAGACAACTGACTTTATAGTCTGTACATTTCTCCTTCACTTCAAAGAGAACAGTAAAACTCATTGGATTTGCAGAATTAAATGGTAATTTGCAAGCAAACAAGTCTTTAACATTTCCTGGAAGATCTAAACATTATATAAGGATCCAGGGAACCAAAACCAAGTATTAGTGCTTGAGAACAAGGGTAAATCTATTTAAATAAAAAAGAAAGAAAGAAAGAAAAAGAACTTGCTTTGTTAGAGCAAAAAATACTCATTAACTTCTCTGTTGAATATGCAAGACTGCATCACACCAAGATACAGCGTAGGAGGTGTTGTGAACTTGCTGCTTTGAGCTCTTGCTGTTGGCTTTTCTTTTCTTTTTCTTTCTTCTTCTTTTCGGTTATAGTTATGGGGAAAGGGGGAGGGACAGTCTGAATAATGCCATGATGTTTCTGTAGGGCAGAAAATGATCATAGTTTTGGAATAGGTATCCAACATATCCAGCACCTGCAAGCATCTATACAACTATATAGGCAAAGTTTATTTCTTTAGGAGATAATCATGGGCTAATAGACAGAATACTGGTCTTAAAGTCTAGAGTCTTGGGTTCTAGTCTTAGTTTTAGCTTTGATTCACTGTAAAACTTTGAACAAGTTGCTTTTGTTTCTTCACCTGTGACATTAGATAGTTAAGTTAGAAGACTTTCAAACCCAGTATTAGATGTTGATTTGCTAAATATTTCCCATCCCTGTCTGAGAGAGAAAATTACCTCTGACATGTATGACTTTGGGTTTACTATCTTTGAACCCCAACTTTCTCATTTATAAAATGGAGATGAAATCTATAGCACCAACCCCTCAGGGTATTTGTGATAGGCAAATGAGATTCTAGACATGTAATAGATGCTATATATTATCATGGAGGAAGGGAATGGGATATAGAGAAAACTTAAAGGAAAATGTGAAATTAGGGTTTGTAATCTCAGCAGTGTTTTTGGTGCTCCTTTCTAATATGAAGTTTGTAAAAGATGAGGAAGGCGGGCTCATTTGCCATTGGAAGATCCCATCTGCATATCTTGGGACTTGGCAGACAGGTTTCTGTCTTTGTTTTCCTAGTCAGGTTCACAGCAGCTGTGGGACTTATTAAGCCAGGATTGTGTTGCATATTCATCAGATGACTTGTTAATCATCTACCAGGCCCCTCAGGAGAGCAGGAGTCCATGAGCTCAAATGAAGAAAAGCAGACAGCATGTCCTTACCAGATTCTTCTTAGCTATGAAGTATTGGCAATTATGTGCAAGTTTCCAGGAAAGTGATGTTAAAACAGAGGCCTTTATGCTCATGGGTAACAATACCAAATCTCTCCATGACAGACAAAGTTCTTTTGTCTTCCCCTAGCTATATCCTTTAGAAATAATTGGGCCAGGTATAGTTTCTCTTTTACTGAGAGAAACTGAGGCATGGAACATAAAAGTCTTTGGATTCAAAGCCCACATACATAGCAATCAGAAAGAAAAGCTAGATCTCCTCACTCCCAGTGTAGATTTTTTATTCATGGGCATTGGAGGCATCTGGAGAAGAGGTGGATAGAGGGCTGGGTCTGGAAAATCTCAGTTCAAATGTGACCTCAGACACTTACTAGCTGTGTGACCCTGTACAAGTCATTTAATCTCTGACTCCCTCAGTTTCCTCAACTGTAAAATGAGATAATAGCATCTATCTTGTAAGGTTGTGAAGATCAAATGATATGATATTTGTAGAAAGCACTTTGTATAATAAACACTATGCAGATGCTTTTTTTTCTCCATTCCCTTCTCTTTCTTTCCCTTCCCTTCTCTTCTTTCCCCTTCTTTCCCTTTCCCTTCCCTTCCCCTTCCCCTTCCCCTTCCCCTTCCCCTTCCCCTTCCCTTCCCTTCCCTTCCCCTTCCCTTCCCTTCCCCTTCCCTTCCCTTCCCTTCCCCTTCCCTTCCCTTCCCCTTCCCCTTCTCTTCCCTTCACTGTAGATCTTCATATTTTCCTGACTTCAATTATGCTGTTCTGTCTTCCTCTCTTCTTATTAACCAGAGTCCAGCTGAAGCTCTAACCTCTCTGTAATGTCTTGCCTCTGACCCTGAGAGCACAAGAAGATTCCCCTTCAGAAATTGTCCAGATGAAATTTGTGGGTAGGATGAGTCTTGATTTCTCCAAAGTAATGAACTTCTGATGTAGAAAACTACTTCTCAGATGCAGACAATATTTGATATTTGTGTGCAATATCCCTTATTCTATGAGGATAGTTGATGTAAAGGAAACAAACTCAGTTCTACAATAAAATACAAAAGTGGCAAAACAATCACAAAACAATGAAATAAAACAATAAAAATATCATAAACAATATAAATAATCATGGCAACTTCCCTGTAATTTATAGTCTTTGAGTTTTAGAGAGTTACCTGGTCACTGAACTTTTAAATGACTTCACCATAAACATCAGAGGCAGGAATAGAGGTCAAGTCTTCCTGATTTACAAAGCTGACCTTCTTTCTTCTACTTCTAACTTTTGCTTCATACTCTACAACTCACTTTAGAACTATCATGTTATATATTCGAATATTTTCTGTTTTTCTTTTTAAAAAATTAATTAATTAATTAATTGATTTAGACTCTCATATTTTCTAATCACATGGACCACCTCACATTACTTTACTGTAGGGGATAGGGACTGGACCTGTGATATCCTTAGTACAGGGCACTTTCTGGTAGAGAAACTCCTACCAATACAAGTTAACACTTTCTCTGAAACTCTTCTATAACTTATTGTCTCTGAATTGAAGGAGTTACCCAGGATACATAACCAGTATGTCCTAGAGGCAAGGCTTGATCCCAGGTGTTATGGTAATGAAGCTTGTTCTCTATCAATTATGCAATGTCATCTCTTTACTCTATCAAGATATAATGCTGGTAAATATGAACTATCTTCTCTAGTTTCATGTTGGAGAGAGTCGGCTCTCTTCAACTTGATTGGTTCATGTAGGTCAGGGACCATGGCCAGCATTTCTCATCTTGTAAAGATCCATGTTAACCTGGGAGCCAGAAAACCTTGATTTAAGACCTTTGTAACTCTTTAGGACAATAGAATGGTCATAGGATTGGGCTGGGATTTAAGAGAGTTGGGTCTAGATAGACTATGAGCTTCAATTAAAATGTCCGCTCCTTGAAAGCAGGAATTTCACCTTCCTTTATCATCAGAGTTTAGCGCAGTGTCTGACACATAATAGATACTAAACACATATTTATTGAATGCCTCACTGACTGTCACTGAATTCATTTTAGTGAGGCTTTTCACTTGTGAGTCTTAATTCCCCATCAATAAATTAAGGTAAGATGATCATCAAAGGTCCATCTCAATTTAACATTCTCTGCTTCTGTGTCTTCTATGTAGTATTGGTATTGAGTGAAACACTATTAGTTTTTTTTTTTTAAGTCCTTAACCTTCTGTCCAAGAATGCACTAAGTATGAGTTCTAAGTATCAGTTTTAAGGCAGAAGAGGGAAGGGCTAGGCAATCTGGGTTAAATGATTTAACCAGGGTCACGTAGCTAGGAAGTGTCAGAGGTCAGAATTAAACCCAGGACCTCCTGATTCTAGGTCTGGCTCTACTCATTGAGCCACCTAGCCACTCCTATTAATATTGCTAATTTGAGGTAATTAATTGCTTGATTAGAAAGTAAAAAGAAAAGAGATTACATGTGTTTGTGTGTATGTATGTGAAAATATAGTGAAATCATTAGAATTGGGTCTTTGGGCTTAATATGCAAATACAGTTGCTGTTTTTATTTCTGATCCCCAACCCCATCACTTTGATCATGAGAACCAAAATGTTCATAGTTTGAAGGCAGAAATAAATAAAAACCCAAACCCACAATCCACAAAGGCTGGAGAAGTCAGGAAAAGATGCTCCTTCTTCCCATCTCTCTGAGACACATAGGAGAGTGAAAGAGAAGCCATCTCTACTCATATACCTTCCCCTGGACACCAGTCACTGTCAGTGCCAGTGCTAGAGAAATTGTTAAGTGTTCATTAAAGGAAAGTCTATATTAGGGAAATATCCTAGGGAGAGACAAAGACCTAATAACTCTTAATCTCTTGCCATTTCAATCATAACTACAGTCACGATGAAAAGCAGCTTCCTGATCTCTCTGCCTTTTTTCTTTGGGTCTATTTTTCTTGTTGTTGATTTGGGGAGTATGTCCTCATTTCCGGTTTCTCTGGGTCCCTGCCTCATCTTTACTAATTCATTCAGCTCTCACACTAAGCATGTCTAATTACAAGCTACATTGGCCCACATCTGAGAAATCATTTTGTGGCTGAGTGTCTGAGCAGGGGCAGTCACAAAACATCAACCCAGATTCAATGCTGCCTACATTTCTCATGGGCAAAATCTTATTGGAATCTACATTTATTAAATGATGAGAAAACACAATCTGTTTGAATACAGATGATGAATTGTGTGGAAACAATCCCAGATAAGAGATAAATTATTGGAACACTAGTCTAAATCCTTCAGTAGAGGGAGAAGGATCCCTCCAGATTAGGGTCTCATTTTACCCACTGATACTGGAGCTACTAGACACATTCAGCAAAGGTAAGTATAATCTGTACAAGTCCTAACAGTCTAAGAACTGAGGTGTTTTTTTCCTCCTAGCGTTTTTTTTTATGGATCAGGGCAAGAGAACCTCGTGGGGTAATAGTTCTGGGTTTGAGTCAGGACATCTGTGTTAGAATCCTGATGCTTGCTCTTCCTTTTTGTCAGATCCTGGTCAAGTTATTTCACCTCTTTGAACCTCAGTTTCCTTATCTATAAAATGAAGAGAATACTACTTGTGTGATTTGCATCACAAGGTAGATATGGGGAAATTCACTTTGTAAATTTTCAGTTTCTATGGAGACTGTTTAAAAAAACCCCAACAAACTATGAAGCAAACAAATGAGAAAACCTCCCCCCAAGTAATTTTGTTTATCTTTGTATAGCTGATTCATTGTGCTTCTCTCTAGGGCTTTCTTATTTCACATTTTAAGTATCCTTTAGCTGTTTGTGGATGTGTCTGGATGAATAACAAGCTCTCTAGGATTCTTTGGCCTTTTCCCAGGACAGGCATGCCTCTTTCTAGAACTCTCTTTAGAAGCATGAAAGATGGAAGCCTTGGTGATGACTTTTTTCATGTTGAATATCTAATATAGCTTTTTGTAAGCCAAACCTATGACTTTTAAGAAATAAGTTACTTGAAACAAAGAGAAACTTTTTTTTTTCCATGGAAGGGTTCAGTTATCTAAGACTCAAAGGGTTTATAAGAAAATAATAAATTCCCGTGGAGGGGCAAGATGCCCATTGATGCCAACACAAACTTTGAGTTAGAAAGAATCACTCTCCTCCCTGCTACATGCACAATTTTCTCAAGAGAAATTATTTGTAAGCTGTCTTCTGCCATTCAGAAATTTGGAAAGCAATAATTGAATCTGCTTATATTATTCATGGGTTGGGCATGAATATGAAAGAGAAGGCAATAGAATTGGATTATGTAGGATATAACAGAGATCATTCATGCTAAGAGAAAAGTACATAGGGGCTGACTAGCATAAGACTTGTTGGAGGAACAGTGTTTAGAGAGATAGCTAGGTGACTCAGTGGAAAGAAACATAAACTTGGAGTCAGGAAGACATAGGTTCAAATCCCACTTCAGATACTTACCAGATACATAATCCTGAGCAAGTCATTTAACTCTTGTGAGCCTCAGTTTCCTTGTAAAATGAGAGGAAAGGACTCAAGGATCTTTTCCACAATCTATGATCTATTATTTGTACATCCTTGCCAGTGCAAGAAGGTGATGTGGTGAAAGAATAATGGTTCCAGAATCAAGGAACATGGGTTTGAATCCTACCTCTGGTATTTTTTAAAAAATTTGTTTGTTTAAGAGCTTCACACATCACTTACCTTTTCTGGCTTTGTTTCCTCATTTGAAAAACGAAGAGATTCAACTAGATGAACTGAGGTCCTTTCTAGCTCTAAATTTATGATCTACATTATGAATGTGTTTCATTAAGTATACAAATATAGACAGTCATTCAGTAGTGTTCAACTCTGTGACTCCTTTTTAGGTTTTCTTGGCAAATATTTTGGGGTAGTTTATCATTTCCTTCTTCAGTTAATTTTATGGATGAGGAAACTGAGGCAAATAGGTTGAAGTGACTCACAAAGCCAGTGTCTAAGTCCAGATTTGGATTAAAGAAGATGAATCTTCACTCCCAGCCTAGCACTCTCTACTCTTCATAGTTAGGGCTACCTAAAAGTGGAATTAGCTCTCTCTGGAGGTCTTTAACCCAACATTGGATCACCATCTTTCACGGGTGTTATAGTGGGAATTCTTTTCAAGCGTGGTTGGCCAGATGACCCATTAATTCCCTAAAATTGTTTGATTCTGTGTCAGAGACCCCCTTTTAACTCTAAATTCATTATCTTGCTGAGTTATCTAGTTTAGCAAAGGACCCGACTTCTAGTGTCAAGCAATCCATGCTGCCAGAGCTCCTTGGCAGGAAAACATCCTCATCAAGTATAGAAACCTTTAGTTGTTGTTCAGTTACTGCTGTCATGTCCAACCCTTTACGGCTACATTTGGGATTTTCTTGGCAAACATACTAGAGTGGTTTCCTATTCCTTCTCCAGTGTGTCCTCATTTTACAGATGAGGAATTGAGGCAATTAAGGGTTAATTGACTTTCCCAGGGACACACAGCTGGTAAGTGTCTGAGGCCAAATTTGAACTCAGGAAGGCAAGTCTTCCTGATGTTAGGCTGGGCATTCTATCCACTATACTACCTAGCTACTCCCAGCAGTATGGTATGGGATTTGGGGTTATAGCATCTGGGGCTTAGTTCCACCTGTATAACCTTGGATAAATCACTTAGCCTCTTAGAGCCTTAGTCCCCCCATTTTAAACATGGGGAGGTTGTACTAGGTGTCCTAAAATCTCTCCAAATTCGAAATCCATAATTATTGTAAACTTAGCTATAGTATTTAGCAATGAGTTTTAGCCAAAATAAGTGAAAAATCATATCATCTCTGAGGAGCCAAGAAGCATGCTTGCCTCCCTGTCAGCAGTAGCCACTTGAGATTTAATTGCCCTTTTCCTTGGCACTCTCCTTGTGGCTTTCCCCTGGTCTCTCTCTAGTACCATAGAGCTATAGAAAGACTCCATTCCTTCCCTCCCCAGGTTAGTTTAGTTCACTCTTCCAGTTCTTTGGAAGTACTTCATGTCCCACCATTCTTTCAGACAGTGACTTCCATCAGGACCATTCAGCATTCATCACGAGTGTTCTTTATTTAATTTTTAAGACTGGTGAGCAGGAAATGCCACCTTGAAAGCCGAATCAGAAAAACAACACCCTCTCCCCCTCCCAATTCTACAGGGTCTTTCTTTCTTGTCATTTGACAGACATGTCTTGCTACAGTCCTGGTGACACATCTGATTTAAATTGAAAGGTAGCAACAAGAATGGGCTTGCTTTCAGGAGGGCAATTTGGCCTTTTATTGGTGGCTTTTGGTTATTAATAATCTCCTCTTGGGCTGTGTATAATTTCAGCATTACTGAAACTCCAGGTTCCCTGATTCATGTTGTTGCTGGATGCCCAAGCTTGTTCATTCCCTGCCACCTGCCAAGATGTTAATCTTCATTTTGATATGTTCCTGGCATTAGCCTGTCCTTAGATGCAACCATGGAAATGTTCCAGAAAAAAATAAATGTGAAATGCATAATAGTTAGAGCAAAGGATGGCAATATGTCTCCCTATCCTCTTTTTAATCATGTCTTTTCACTTACTTACATCTAATTTCTAAATAGACCTGACACCTCTGAGAAAAGACAATCAGTTTAAAAACTTCCATTTTGAAACCTATGCAGGAACATTCAGTTCACTTCAATTCCACATTTACTAAGTCCCTCCCATGTACATGGTCCTGTGCTAGGTTCTGTGTAAAGACAAAGAGAAGACTCTGTCCCTGCTAGAACTATAACTAGGATGGGACAACCAGTACTTTCTCTAAGGGCACTGAAAGTTATAGGGCATAACACATAAACTCTTTCAGAAGCATAGAAGCCACTGGATAAATAATTTATTTAGAAAGGATAATTAAACAGGAAGCTATCAGATGGCCAGTTTTACTCCCTTCTAATAGCCCTTACCCAAGTTAGCTCCTTTCCCAATTATGAAGTTGAAGAACTTCAATATCTCTTGCTTGTTCCACTTGGAATGAGTGTTCTGGGACCTCTTTCTTCTCACCCTTTGTACCTCACCAATGAATTTGTCTTTAAAATGTTGTTTTGCAAGCATATTTTATATAGTTTTTACTAGGCCCATTTTGTAAAACTTATCTCTAGAATGAAAAAACAAAAAAACAAAAAAACAAAACAAAACAAAAAAACCAAATTGCAAATTTGATTCTTGCCCTCAAGCTTCTACCCTGGTAGATGTCTGGAGTTTTGTGAGTGAGAAATCTCCTACCTCCTTCTATGAGGATTAGATTTTAATGTTAACAATAGTCTTTAGTTTCTTATAATTATGATTTGAGGATAATTAATATTAGTATAAGTTTTAAGGTTTGATTTAATTAAATTGTAGTTTTAGTATAGTTAATCATTGTTAGCATAAGCCTCAAGTTTTAGTTAATAATTGTTACTCAGCTTTTGGTAAATATAGGTCTTGAACTTGTAACCTAACCTTCTAAACATCTACCCTATCACATGATTATCTTTTCTCTTGGATTTAGGCTCAGTATCTCTCCTCTGCCCTGGTATACATCAATTTAATCACAAGATGGTCCCAGAAAGTAGGGTTTAGGATCCCTCTTCCCCTTCACCCATTAAGTGACTTCTACCAATGAGAAGTATTTCCTGATTACATCAACCAATCTGCATCTCTCTATTTTCATCATTGTCCTGAATTATTTTTAAATTGGTATATAACTTGTCTAATTCTTTGGGCATAAAAGAGGTCCTCTCACAAGGCTCTGAGTCTTTGGTCTTGATCAGAGTCCAGCTTTATTGTGAGACTGGCCCTCTCTCAATAAACTATTTCTTTTTGGCTTGGAGATTTTATTTCTTTTATTGGCATTTCTGCTAATAGAATTTCCCCCACATTTTACAAGACATAATTAAAAGAACCCTAGATGAGAGAAAGAGAAATGTGATATATTTATTTATATTAGAATAATATTTATAATTATATATTTATGTATAAATATATATTAGAATATTTATATTAGAATAATATATTCTAATGCTTAGCTCAATACCTGGCTCATAGTAGATGCTTAATAAATGTGTACTAATTGTTTGATCTTACATTTCCATATCAAGTTTCATTTTTCAAAGTGCTTTTACCCAAATAGGACCACTTTATCCTTCAAACAACCCAGGAGGTAAGTAGTATAGGTATTGCTTTCTCCATTTTAAATATGAAAACCCAGAGGTAAAATAACTTCCCTAAGGTCATATGGTTAGGAAGTGGTAGAACCAGGTTGAACCTAGACCTTCTGACTTTAAGTGAAAAATTCTTTCTACTAGACCAGTTATAAGAACTCAATAAAAACCACTTGCTACTAACATAGATTCATTGGGTATTAAAGACACCAAAACAGAATGTCTCAGAGTCACCTAAATTAAAGAATTCAAGGGAACTTCAGCAGCCATTTATTCCAGCTCCTATCAGAAAGGATGCTATACTTTACTATGTGTACCTACTATAACATACTTGACTGTAACATAACAAATGGCCATTCATTCTTGTTTTATAAACCTCTAAGGAGGGAGATTGAGTGGGGATACTGGGTCTTATCAGACAATTTTTCCCCACTTTTGGATTACTTTATCATTAATATTTGGGAAATTTTTTTTCCTGATATCATGCCTAAATTTATCTCTTTTAAACTTCTACTCATGGTTCCTAGTTTTGCTCTTTGGGGACAAATAGCCCTTTCCCATGCCTCTAAAAGTACACACCTGCTTTGAGTTTTCTCTGTGCTAAAAAGCCTCAGTTTCTTCAATACATCTTCATATGCCATGAACTCAAGGCTCTTTATTATCCTGGTTGCCCTCCTCTGGACACGCTCTTTTTACAATGCCCTTCTTAAATTTTGATTTAAGAGAACTGAAGAAAATACTTCAAATAAGGTTCAACTAGATGCTCTGTTGTTGCTGTTCAGTCAGTTGTCAGGTCTGGATCTTTATGACCTAAATTGAGGTTTTCTTGGCAAAGATCCCACATGATTTGCCATTTCCTTATTTAGCCCATTTCACAGATGAGTAAACAGGGTTAAAGAACTTGTCCAGAATCGCAAAGTTAGTGTCTGAGGCTGGATTTGAAGATGAGTCTTCCTGATTCCAGGCTCAGTACTCTATCCACTACACTGCTTAGCTACAAGGACAAGACACAGACTTCCTCTATTCTTCCTTCGTACTTCTCTCCATGGGGTGTGCTGGGTATTCAAGGAGGACTGGTACTTCTGTGTGTGAGGGCTTGCTCAGACCTTTTCAGGACTGCTGATCCACCTTGGGTGTCCATCTTTTCACCTAACTTGAGGATAATGGGCCTCAGACTTGTTGGTGAGTAAGGGGGCTGTCTACTTCAAGCAGCTGAACACTTTCCCTGGTGGAATGGGCAAATAGGAAAAACTTGTTCCAACAGCCATGAAAGTGGCTGAAACAGGAGCTGTGGAGTCAGACTTGGAGATGCCAGGGTCATCCATGCATCCTGGGCCATCACCAGTCTTCCTGACTTTTGTCTTGCCACTGGATTTTCATGACTAGAAGACAGTAAGGCTGACAACTTTGTGCAAATGTGACTCATTTAAATCCAATTCATTCACAAATTGAGATATCACCTTTTCAAAAATGAAGGAAAAACAACCTCTCTTCATATCTTGTAGTCCAAGAGCTCTCTCTTTCTCCCTGCTTTGTCCCTCTCTCTGTCTATCTGTCTGTCTGTCTGCCTGTCTGTCTGTCTGTCACTGTCTTATATTGTTTAATGACTTCTCTGAGATCACACATGCATGTAAGCAGCAGAACTGGGGTTAAAATTCAAGCTGTCTGACTTTAGATCAATCTAGACTTACTTCCATTATACCATAATTTTTGAATCTGTGCAAAATAGTAATGCTCTTGAAAGAGAAAAATAGAAATACATTAAAAATAGAGAAGATAGGATAAAATTTAGTAGGAGAGAGAAAAAAATTCTTTGAGAAAACATGTCATCCATACAAGTCAAAATGCCTGGCTTGATGACATATCACCCAGAGAAAAAAACACAAAAAAGATCCCTAGATATACATGAAAAAGTGTTTAAAATTAAATTTCACATTGCAAAAAATAATACAAGAAAACTAATTAGAAAAAGTGAACATATATGACAACATTTTGATTGATGAGAATCTACTAATTACCACCAGGGAAAAACAACAAACACCACACTTCAAATTCTTATGCAGTAAGTTCCATATTTTCAAAATCAAACATCAGTTTTGGAAAGCACTCAGGAGAAAGAAGTTTTAATGTGAAAGCAACTGAGTGGGAAATAGATAAAAGTGCCAGCCTGGTAGATGGGAAGATTCATATGGCTCAGTTCAAATCTGGCCTCAAACAATTAGTAGCTATGTGACACTGGGCAAGTCACTTAACCGTGTTTTCCTCAGTTCCTCATCTGTAAAATGAGACAGAGAAGGAAATGGCAATCCACTCTAGTATATTTGCCAAAAATATTCCATATGGGGTCCCAAAGAAATGGACATGACTGAATGTAACTGAACAAAAGCATTTTTAACTTAACTATACATATTACGGTTATTCTACATCCATGAGAAATAGGAGAAGGGATTAGAATACAGTGATGGTGAAACTTTTAGATACCCGCTACCCAAACTACAACCCTCCTAATGCCATATATGAGCCTCACTCCCCACTTACCCCAGACAGGGGAGAGAAGAACTGCTATTTTGCTGCTAGGCAAAGGGGTGGATAATGTGAAAAATGTCTTCAGGCTCAGGTGGAGAGGGGAAAGGGTGTAGCTCCTTCTGGCACATATGCCATGGGTTCACCAACATAGGAACTGGAGATTGCAAAAACATATAAAGGATCTGAATCCACCATTCAAAATGATATGTCATATAGAGTTGAACTCTATAACAACAGAAAGGATATATAAACATCCAAGGCATTAAAAACATTTCCAAACAAAATAACAAAAGACTTAATCAGAAATTTTGACATCCTGAAACTTCAATAAAGAAAACATTAGAAAGATAATTAAATATAATTATCCATTCTATTTTCTTTCTATGCTATGGTTAAAAAAAAGAAATTGGATTAAAGAGTGAAATAAAGAGAAAAGAAGGGTGACCAAAGGGCAAAACAAGATTTAAGATGCTGAAAATGTAGGGCTTCTTAAAAATCAGAAAGAAAGGAGCAATAGCTGAATTAGTATTCTGAGAACTAAATCTCATACTTCCCTATAAGTGAATTAATTTTTCTTTTTTGAGTGAGTGTGTGTGTGTGTGTGTGTGTGTGTGTGTGTGTGTGTGTGTGTGAATGTGAATAAAATAGTAGAAAATCACTTTGGTAGTGAGATAATAACTGGAGAGAAGAGAGAAAAAATTGACAGGAACTGAAAATGTGTTCCCACTGGACCTGTATGTGAACAGAAAAGGGATCATAATTCCTTTATTCTCTCAATCTGTTTGAAGGCTATAGGAGAGTAGGGTGAAATCAGCAGAGTGGAAGGACTGATTGGGATGTGGAAATAGAAGGATTGTCTTACCCTAGAAGAGTGTTTCCTAACTATGTGTGTGAATGTGCATATGCGTGCGTGTGTGTGTGTGTGTGTGTGTGTGTGTGTGTGTGTGTGTGTGTGTGTTGTGGGCTCCTTTGAAGTTGAAAAGATTTTGCTCTCCTTTGAATAATGTTTTTAAATGCACAAAATAAAATATGTAGGATTATAGAGGAAACCCTTAAACTGAAATGTAATAATAATAAAAAAGATGCAACTTTCCTCATCCAATTTCACATATTCCTTGAAATCTATTCATAGATCTATGGTACCCAGGTTAAAACACCTCCTGACCTAGAAGGAAAAATGAAAATTTATTATTAATGGATGTTTCATTGGTAAAGGGTAGGGTGGGTATACACAGAGTGATCTCATAATGGAAATGATCTAGAGATAATGAGAACTTTAGGAATATGTTCTTAAGCAAATGTTATTCTTCTTGGGATTGTATCTCATCCTTTTTGATGGCTTCCTAGATGTAGCCAGCACCCAGGGTGGTAGATAGGTAATTGAACCAGAAGTAGTATATAATGTATTGAATGGCCTTGGTAAGGACAGGAGTTCTAGACAGTCTTCGTGACTCAGGCTACAGTCAGTTTCAGCACATTTTGCTGTATCTCTTTGTAAATTAACATTTCAGGTATGAGGTACAACAAATGAAATTTCCATTAAAATAAAATTATAATTATAAATGACTGAATGAATAAGGGAAATGGAAACTAGTATGAGATCTACAAATAGTATCATGAAACTAAGATGGTGGAGGAAACTTAAATTTGGTACCATAGTTGCTGTACATTTCATAAAGGACAAAGAGAGAATAAAGAAAAAGGAATTCTCTAGTGACCATAAACAGAATTTGCCTACCAGAAGGCATTGACCTGTATTATCTTTTTTTTTTTAACCCTTATCTTCCATCTTGGAATCAATACTGTGTATTGGTTCCTAGACAGAAGACTGGTAAGGGCTAAGCAATGGGGGTTAAGTGACTTGCCCAGGGTCACATAGCTGGGAAGTGTCTGAGGTCAGATTTGAACCTAGGCCTGATTTTCAATCCACTGAGCTACCCAGCTGCCCCCTGTATTATCTTTTGAGGCTTTAATTTTTCATTTTATTTTCATCTTCATTTCATGTTTCTTTGTCTTTATGTTTCTATTAATTTCATCCAACACTGAGAGGGGAACATTGAAATATATATATATATACATATATATATACATATATATATGTATATATATGTATATATATATATATACATAAAACTTATAAGTATTTAAGTCTCTAGAGAATTTAACTGTTTCCTTTATGAATTTTGATGATATGCTATTTGGTGCATATATATACATACTTTTATTATTTCATTGTTCATGATTCCTTTAAGTATCGTGTAGTTTCTCTATCTTGACATTTTGATTTTTTTGTATATGGATTGATCGCAATTTAATATGATGAATTGAGGATCAATAAAAATACTCATTAGCACAGCTTAAAGCAAAATATAAATACTAGCTATTATTACTATCATTTTTATACTATAACTACAATTTTTACTCTTTCAAAATTGTCTGATGCATAGTAAATTTTGTTCCAGGCCACTTTTACTATGTGTGTCTTTATTTTTAGATGCATTTCTTGTTTGAAGTATCTTATTAGTTTTTGTTTTGTAATCAGTTCTGACACTGTTTAATTTTATTGGATTGTTTAATTCATTCACATTTAAAGAAGTGATTTTTAGCTTATATTTCCTTCATTTATTCAAAGGGACACAATTTTTTATACTGTAATTAGCTTTGCTTGTGTTACTTTGATATTAGTCTATACCCAAAGGCTCTCTTACTATTGCCATTTACTTCTTCTATGTAAAGTTTCTTGAATTTAATTAAATTACTAATTTATCTATTTGTTTATGCTTGTTCATTCACTTATTCATCTCTCTCTCTCTCTCTCTCTCTCTCTCTCACTGTCTCTTTTCCAATTTTGAATCTTTCCTTTCCTAATGTAGTTAGGTCTGTAGTTTGAGATTTTTTTTTTCGTTTCTGTATCCATGTTAATAGCTAAATTTAATTAACAATTTAAATAAAAAGCTTTTCTGAAAAAAATTCTTAATTTTGTCCTTCATATCTCTTTTGGGTGATAGACAGGATATAGGGTAAGCTATTACCAAATGAACCTTAAGAGGGAAATACCTCAGGTGACTCTACAGTATAAGCTTGCTAGTTTGTTTGCTGTTCCTGCAACCCAAATATGTGAAGGCTTGAAGGTTGAGATGCTGAATACAAAATCTCATCATTACAATTATTATGATGCTGTTTCATTATTTCTTAAGACTTGTTTGGTGTCTCTGTCTTCTTATCTCAAGATTTAGTTATAACTCTTTCATTTTCCTTTTCCCTGGCATTCTAAGATTAAATGGAAAGGAGTCCCTCCTTATATGCTTGACAATTTTAGTGCTTAAAAATCACATGAAAGGTTCCCTCAAAACACTAACAATAAAAAAATATGCTTTAAAACAACTGTTATCTTATACCCAGAAAAATGGCAATGATGCCAAAAGATTGAAAGAGTGGTACACTAATGCATAATTGGTAGCATTTTCTAGGCAATCAAGCATGTATTTCAATCTATCAAGTATTTTTCTTTTTTTTTTAATTTTACTCCAGCCAGTTGATTAATTCTTTCTAATAAATCCTAAAGAACTAACTAGATATATAAAACTAATTCTATTGGCATATCCCTCTTTTTACGATACAACCTCTCTCCCATTAACCTGGATTCCCAGTGGGGAAGAAAGTCTTTTCCTGCTCACTTCAGGAATTTTAAACTAAACATAGCCTCTTTTCTTCTGCTTAAGAGATCAATCTATGCCTGGCCAAGGATCCTTTCTATGACATCCCCAACAAGTAGTCACCTAGACTTGGTTTGCAGATGGAGGGACAACATCCACTTCTTTATGTATTTGTTTGTCTACCTGAAGGGATGGTACTGGCCTCTATTGCCTTTTGAGGCTCTTTCAACTGCAAAGATTCTACAATACTTCATCTCTCCAGCTAGATTCAATGTGTCAAGGGTGTAGGAAGAATTTAGAGGCTCAGCTTCTTAATGAAGACTTAATTCTGGAGCCCATGACTAGCTCCAGGCTTTAGGAAAAGGATAAGTTGATGGAGCAGATGCTGGGAAAGATAATTGGAGACTGTAGCTAATTAAACAGATTATACCACTGTACTTGTGAAGTGTCTATTTCATTTGTAAATTAAAAAAGGGATGATGCTTCTCTTTGCATCATCCCAAAAATATAAAAGGAAAATCACATTTATTCTTCATTTTTTTCTTATTCATTCACTTATTAGGCTCACTGTCTTACAAAAGTCCATGGTTTCATAGAGATTTGGCCTTCAGACCACTGACAACCATCCTATTAATATGAGAGGACCAAATCCTGGCAAAATGTCAGGGGATGGCAGGTTCTGTCACTGTCTTGGATTTGAACAGCTTACGAAGCAGCTCTGCCCCTTCATTTCCTCCTCTAACTGCTTCTCTTCAATAACAATCACCACAGGGGTAGTGTGGAGATTGGGTAGATTAAAAATAAATACTGTGAATCATTTTGAGACCTTCTGAGTCTGTGTCTATACATAGAAGTCTAGAATCTTAGAGCTGGAAGGGGCCTCATTTTACAAAGAAGAAAACTAGCTCAGAGAATGGAAGTGACTCAATACCTCTACGTGGTTTGAAAGGGGGAAAAGAATGGAATTGGTGAGTTGGTCGTTATTATACAATACTATTTTTTTTTTAATGACAGGATTTAGCTACATTGAGATAGCACAGTATAGAGAAGAACACTGGAGTGGGAGTAATGTAAAATTAACTCTCTAGCATTTCCTAACCCTTCTTAATAGTTGTGCTTTCCCGCTGTTAATTATTTCCTATTTACCCTGTATATAGTTGGCTTCCCATATCCAGTGGGGCCAAAAATCCAAAGGAGATATGTTCCAAGAACTACTGCTGATATAAGCAAATGCTTGCTGACCCTACATATATATATATATATATATATATATATATATACTCTCTCCACTCCTGTAGTGCTCTGCAGTCTCCCATACCCCCTCCCTCCAAAAAGAAAAAAACAAAAACAAAAACCAGAAAAGTGGGGAAAAGTGAAAGTAGAAGAGACCACTCCTGAGGGAAAACTAATTCTGTGGCCAGTGGGCAGAGCCTTTCCTGCTTGACCTTGGATTACTGAGCCCATAAAAAATGAAACTGTAGATAAGGGGGCCCTATTGTATTTGTTTACATGTTTCTCCTATTAGACCATAAGGTTCTTGAGATAGTGTCTTTTGCCTCTTTATATCCTCAACACTTAGCACAGTGCCTAGCACATAATAGGGACATAATAAATATTTATTGATTGATTATTGATTATATGATATTGGACAAGAGACATTAGCTCTATGGGCTTTAGTATCCTTATACTTACAATATGAGGGTAGAAGAGAGCATTAGGAATTCTAAGGTCCCTTCTAGCCTTCATGTTCTATGTATTATTTATTTTCCTCTGGGATTGACTTTTATGATTGTTCCTTGAATCAACTTTTCTCAGCTTATTGATTAATCCCTATGTTTACTACAGTGCCTGGTTCTTAGTAGGAGCTTGATAAATATCAATTGATTGATTGATTCATTCATTCATCTGTTCACTTACAAATTACAAAAGTCAAATAGAACTTCCCTCTCCCTACTCCCAGAGAAAGGGTTTTGCAAATATTTGATTTTTTTCTCATCCCTTGTAAAGTAGACAAATGGAAATATAGTAGTTTCTTCAAATGGTGTGACATAGTTTTCCCATTCTTGTCACTTTCCTTTAGGTGTTCCCAAGGTATCATTATCGTTTCTGAGATTCAGGGACCATCACTAAATAGAAATGAACTTTCCTACTTCACTCCCTTTCCTGACACCTTGTTCCCTGATATTCTAAGGCATGTAGCATTTCCAACATGGAAAGAACATGGCATTTAGAGACAGTTTGAATCCTTGCTCTGCCATTTGCTATCTTTGAAACCTTGATCAAGTCACTCCTCATTTATTCTATAAAATGAGAGAGCTGGACTGGAATATCTCTATAGTCCCTTTTAGTTCTTAATCTTTGATCATATGGACTGACCCAGGACAAAGTAAAAAAAAAATTAATATATTTCTTCAAAGGATCTTCCAAAAGGAGACTGACTACTGAAAACAGTGTTTTCCCTAAGAAATGAACCAATTGAGTGCTTTGTCTTGAAGGCTTTGAGCATTGTTCACAGGGACCAAAAGGAAAGCTTCAGGGGTGGAGGGGTGAAAAGGAGAAGTGATGTCATCGAAAAAGAAACTACTCTTCTCACTTCTTTCACAGAGGGAAAAGATTAAGACTTGTGCAATAATGCCTAACATTTATGTAGCCTTTTAAGACTTGCAAAACACTTTACATAGATTATTTCTTTTGAATCTCACAACATCCCTGTGAGGTTATCCCTATTATAATTATAATCCTCATTTATCTTTGAGGAAACTGAGCATTAGAAAGATGAACAGAGCTAATGAATATCTAAGACAGGATTCAAACTCAGGTTTCCTTGATACCATGCCCAGCTTTCTCCACTGTGTTGCCTCAGTGCCTAATTATATGTACCTATAATCAGATTAGAAGGAAGGTGCAGTATTGCTTAATCGCCTCTGTGACTTCTTTTACTCTTCTTGGCTTTGGTTGATGCTCATTTTTATCACCTCTTACCAGAGAGGTGGGCACTAGAGACTCCAAAGTCAAATTGGCTTCCAGGTTGACTTCCCTTCACTCCAGGCTGCTATTCAGAGTCTGGGGAAATCTTTCCAGATACACTGTGCAGCTCAATGATTTGGATTCCTCTGAAAAAATATATATATTAGAAAACCATAACTGATGATTTTATGTTGTGAGAAGATTTGATTATATGTCTAATCTCAAATTTAAATGGAAAACAAATATAAGCTTTTTGGCCCATTCTCTTTTCTGCTTCTGGCAATGTCTATCTGCAGCTCTGAGCTTCTTTCTGAAACTCTGTGGATTGGTCCAGGAGAATTCCCAATGGAGTGGTATATGCAAAAATGAATTGACTCATTAATTGTGACTTGGTTGATGGTGAAAAAATGTTTCCAGAGAAACAAACTTTATTGTTTAGGGGGCTAAGATGCATTAGCATATCTGCATAAAATGCATGTTGAAGGCATATGTTTATCTCTCATCACAATGCTCATAAGCACCTCATTAATTATCAGTTGCTTTCAGGCATTTACTCGAAAACAGTCAAGTACTATGTAATCAAGATTAGCTGGAGAGTTATCTTTTGAGGGATTTGGAAATATGAAAGTCTGAGATTGCCAATTAGCATTGATCTCCATTCTCTCCCTAAAGAAGTGTGATGCTTTCTTCTGAGAGTTATTGAATAGTACTATGTATTTAAGTGAGATGGGAATCAAGACCCAATGATGCTCTTGTTTCCCTTAAGGAAGGACAACTGACAATATTATGGAGCAACAGGTCTCAGTTTGCCTCTCGAAATTCAGCTATTTTCTCTTGAAGATAGGCACAAAACTCTTTCCCCCTTTCTATCTCATAAGGTTGGGGAGGGAATGAATAAAACAGTCTTTGAAGTGTCTCAAGTTCAGTGATCTAAAAGTGCTCCAAGGTATTATTAATAAAACAGTATTTTAAATATTTGTTCTAGATGAAAGTAGGGATAGGCAGGGGATGTGCAAAATAGATTTGTATGTTCTTTTTCTTTCTTTCTATTTTTTTCCATTCTAAACTTATTCTACTTTGATCAGTATGACCTAAAGTGAGCTATGGAAATACTTAAGTCTTGTACAACTCTCCATAATTCCTCTGACAATGCCACTTGATGACACCTACACTGCTAAGTATGATTCTTCTCTGGATCTATTATTTTACTGGAAAGTAAAACTCCTGGTGAGGAAACTCTCTTTTCTAGGGTAGAATGGTAACTTTGTGTCTCTTTTGGCCATAGGGGCCAGACTTGGTACTGAGAGGTTAAAAGATTTGCTCCGGCTCACGTGACCAGTATTTATTATATTGGGTCTGGAATCTAGGTTTTAAGGTTGGCTCTCTAGATACTCACTCTGACTTTATACTGCCTTTCTTCACTTTGATACTGAAGTGGTACTATTAAGTCCTGAAGAATACATTTATTGGATATGAATTTTTATCAGCAATGCCCAGAAAGGAAAGATGTGTGTTGCTTTTTGTAGTTCAGTCATTTCTCTGAATTCAAAGCAAAATCTAACTCAAGTCTGTAGATCTTTGTTCTATCATGGCTCCCTTCTCAATTAGGGTTTTTTAATCTTTCCCAGTTATTAGTACTCTCTGCCTAATTAATTTGTGTTTACTTTTATATATTCATATTTATAGGTTATATACTTATATTTGCTTATCTCTCCCCCCCCCTTTTTTTTGTCCAGTAGAATATAAACTCTTTGAGGACATGGAGTGTTCGATTTCTTTCTTTCTATTCTCAGAGTCTCTTACAGTGTTTTTTATATTTAATGTATAGTTGTTGGATCAGTCTGAATTTAAATGATGAGAGAAGTTTAGGAATTACTGAAAATTGAAAACCCAGAAGTCCAAAGTGAAAGTTATCTGGATTTATTCCAAGCTGGAATTTTCCAAGAAGATGACCATCAGCAAAGACTAAGGCTGATTGAACCAGGTTTTATACTCATCATATTTTCTCACCTATAAGCTCAGGGAGTTTAACTAGCTGATCTTCAAGGGTTTCCCAAGTCTCTGGCCTCACCCTACTCTAAGATTCTGTAAGTCGAAGCAGGGGGTATATGTTAAGGACATCACTGTATGCAATTGGACTTCTCCTGACATTTTGCCTGATCAGTCTGAATCTGGAGTCAAGCCCAGGATGGACTGTTGAAAGGAAAATTCTTTGTTGACTTTTACCCCAAGGAGGTAAAACTCAAAACAAAGAAAATTAAAAGGGAGTTTATTAGCAATGAGTCAAGGAAGCAATATATTGATGGGCTGATCACTGGAGATGAGCAAATAGCTTCAAGGTGGGCCAGCTTTTATAAGACAATTTGGATAGCTCCATGGAAGCAAAAGAGGTTGGGCTCTTGCATCTCAGTTCCTCCTTAAGGTAGGAATAGTACAAAACCATTTCCAAGTACAAATAGGTAGAGGGTGACTGGACAAAGTGACAATTATCAGGAATATAAATCTGCTGCAGCCTGAGTTATACATTCCCCCAACACTAATTGACAAGTGATTCTGGGAACAATGGGTCATTGAGTTAACATAACTTTCAATAGGACAGATGTTTATGGGCCAGAATGAGGCTACTATCCAGTTGGTAAGGCCTGACCAAAAAAAAAATCAATTGGGCATTTTGCCCAGAAAGAGGTTTGGGAATCATTCCTGCCCATTCCCACTCCCTCCAATATTCCCTTTATTCTGATAATTACCTCAGTGTTCCTCTTTAGGCCATGCTTTGTGAGACAGCTAGTCTCTGACTGATACCACTGCTGGGCTTGTTTGAGTTTTAGGTCAGAGAATTTTTGTTCACCAAAGCTAATGCTCTGGCCCTCTTCCTTTACTGTATCATTGTGGGACCCAGGAAAGCTGTCCCTGTTCTGATAATAATGGCACAAATGGAGGGTTATTAATCAAAGGTCAGCTCAGTACTCCTTTGCCTCCGATTTTGTTAAGCTCTCTCTGGCTATTTGTGGATGTGACTTAAAATGCTGATCAGATTCCATTAGATTCTCCTCTCTGAGGTCTTTGTTGAGAACAGCATTTCAATGGATTGTGAAATCAAAGGGCAGGAATTGGAGCCATGAAAGGCAGGGTGACTTCTAAAATGAGGAACAGGGCAGTAAGTGAGAAAATGTGGTCTTTTAAGCCAGAGTTTCTGAAATCAGACTTCTCCAGTCTAGTCAGCACAGAATCAGATTTAATTCTGATTTCTTTCATGAGACTTTAAATGTGTATGTACGTAGCCTTGTACCAATTTCCTAAGGTAGTGAGATTTCCAAACAGGAAGAGGACAGGCTAGATTTGGAGGGGGTGGGGGGAGTCAAACAGTGCTTTTCAGGAACTCAAGTTTCTTCCTGAAAAATAAAGGCCCACATCTTTAATGCCATCATATTTCCAGTGAAGCAATATGGCTAGAAATTATGGAATATTAATAACATTAAAGCAATGAAATTTGAGGGTCAACCAAAGGGTACTATAGTCTTGTAGAGTGGACCTGAACATGTTTACTAAAAGGTATGACTAAAGATGAATCAGGCATGAGACATGGTATAAAGTGTGTAAGTGTGTTATTTATAATCATGTATGAATGGACTAGGAAATGGGCTGGTCATGTAGTAAAAACAGGGAATAAACAGTAGATAATCCACAAGATTCATTGATATTTCAAGATTCAATGCCAAGATATCCATAAGAAAGCTTCCACAATTTTTGGTGGGAATTCTAAACCATATTTGTAGGTAGGAGGGCATGGACTGAAGTTATATAGGCTGAGAAGTTCTAGGTAGGTTTTGATCTTCATTATGGGTGGAGAGAAGTATGCCCACATGGATAAGATCATAGATTTGTTGAAATATGGAAGATGTGCAGTGTATGCTTCATTTCCAGGGTAGAATTGTGTTTACCTGAAGGAGAACAGAGACAGATGACTGCCTGTCCAAGGTTTAGTTCACATCCTCCCTTTCCCATTAAGACTTCTTTATTCTTTCCCGGGCCAAATGATTTCCCTCTTTATTGAACATCAATTAGAAAACATGGATTTAAGTGCAAACCATGTGCTAGGAATTGGAGACCCAAAGAAAAATAAAACAATTTTTTTGACCAAAGAATTTATATTCAGTTTGTTGTAGGGGGAATTTGAGGTCAACTCCAGTTTGGGACAGGCATCCTTCGTAAGAATGCAAGATTCCAAAACTTAGCTTAGACATAAGAAGAGAAATGAATTCATTTTGTATTCATGTTGAATTGGCTAGGAGAATAGTGCAGGTGTAGTACTACCTTCTAGAGGAGATGTGTCCTGGACTTTTTATACCTTTTAGATAACAGGGGCTACATGACTAGAGAAAGGATGTTGAAATGAGATTAGGCAGGAGTGAGGGATGTTTGTCATCTGACCAGGGTTTGTGTCCTGAAGACACAGGAGGTGACTGGGATATAGTCTGATGCTATCAGAGATATACATCAGGAGATGTATATCTGTGTCCATATCATAATCTAGGGGAGAATCCAAGGGGTATATTTTTTCTCAGGAGTCTTTCCTTCTCGTGTACCTCTGATGCCCAGGGTTGCCTTTTCCTCAGGACCACAAGAATGCAAGAAAGGAAAGGAATTTCCCTGCTTTCTTTTTGACCTGAAATACTTCTAGAATTTGGGGTGTCCGAGGAAAACCCAGGGTTCCTTGCCAAGTTGAGGAAGAAAATGTGTACATATATAATAAAATCAAGATTTTTTTACTTGGTGGAGGAAGATGCTAACACCTACTAGTACCGAGGAAGGCAGGAATCAGGAAAGTTTTATGTAGAAAGTCACATATGAGCTATGTTTTGAAGGAGTTTAGAGGTTTGGGGGAACAACAAATGCAAAGGCATGGAGATAGAAAATGGACTCGATACTTTGCTACGAGCCCAGAAATTAAGCTCTCACTGCAAGAATCAATCTTTCCATCTCCCGTATTCCATTTCCTGTTTACACTCATCTTCTGCTCTAGCATACATAGCATCCCTTTCTACATTACTGTTCACATAATTTGGATGAAATGGGAGTCAACAACTAATTTTCCAAGGGTCATGGAAGATTACTAGTTTTACCATGAAACTGGCTAGTGTTTCCCAGATTTCTCAATACCTTACCATCTGCCCTGAATCTATCCCTTGTAGTCTCCTAGTGTTATTAATTGACCCATCTATCTTTGCAACCTAAGCATCCCTGGCCTTGCCATCTAAGCCATCACTTTTCCTTTCGAATTTTTGGGTTGCCAGCTGGATTTTATTTTATTTTATGGTCTCTCTCAATTAGAATGTGACGACATCGATTTTTATGTTTGCACCCTCAGTGAATATTTCTCTGGAATTACCTTCACCTGATCCTGCCCCCTGCCTCCTTTCTATTTTGTAAGCTCATTGTGGGCAGGGCTAGTTTTGTTTCTGTTTTGGATTTTTTTTTGTACCATCAGGTCTTAGCACAGTTGTTGCCACATAGCAGGTATTTAATAGATATTGAATGATTTATTGATTGGTCATAAGGGGAAACTGTGATTGGCCACACATTCATTTAGCCTTATCTTCTTTATTTTTTATTCCTTCTATATGAGGCATATAGAAGAAAATAATGTGAGTTAAGACTGAGCTGTGTGACCCCTAGGCAAGTCACTTAACCTTGATTTGTCTCAGCTTCTCCATATACAGGATGCTAATAACAGTATCTACCTCCATGAGTTGTTATGAGGATAAAATGAGATTGTATTTTGAAGTGTTTAGCACATAGTAGGTACTATATAAATGTTAGCCTTTGTAAATTAGCAATGTAAATTAAGGCTATAAAGGTAGTTTCAGATTGTGGAAACCACCAGATGGGGTACCAAATTAAAAAAAAAACATGGATTTTGTTTAACTAGGAATGGAGAGCCATGAAAAGCTGAGGAATGACATGACATGGATCTATGCTGTACTAAAGATGAAACTGATTTTATGTGAAGGCTGGATTCAGAAGGATATACGAGCAACCTGGAGAAGCAGAGATTGGTCAAGAGAATTGCAATAATATAGGGGAGACATAAGAAAAGCACAGACTGTCATATTAGCACGGGGAATCGAGAGAACAGCAAGAGTAATTTTAAATCTAAAATTATAGGGAGCTGTTGATTGCCAGGATATGTGGAATGTGGTAAAGGGAGAAGAGTTAAAGAGAATTATGAGAATGATGGTGCCATTAAGAGAAAAGTCTATAGGAAGGAGTCATATGATATCAGTTATAGGGAGAGAGACTAGAGATATGGCTTCATTGATAAAGGGAACTCATGAATGAGGAAACCTCCTTTAATGAGGGAGGTTGGTGCCTTTTCTGGACCTTAGTTTTATTTTATTTTATTTTATTTTTTAAAACCTTAACTACTGCCTTAGAATCAATACTGTGTATTGTTTCCAAGGCAGAAGAAAGGTAAGGGCTAGGCAAAGGGGGTTATGTGACTTGGCCAAGGTCATACAACTAGGAGGTAACAAAGGCCAGATTTTAACTCAGGAAGGACCTCCTGTCTCTCAATTCACCTAGTTGCTAACCCTCCCACCTGTCCCCATCTTAGTTTTAATAGAGAATTGCCTAGGGCATGGAGAGCGTGAGTGACATCCTAGATCACACAGTCAGATTGTGTCAGAAGTCTCAAGACAATTCAACCTCTCCAGAATGTCTCTCTCTCCAATCCTAACCTTTCCTGCCTCAAAGGATATACACTAAGACAACCTGCTTTTCTGCTACCATAAGAGCAGTGATTTAAAACAAAACAATTCAAATCATTCAGTAACCTGTCATCATTATCCTTTTCCAGAAGATGAAGAAACTTCATGAGACTGCAAAACAGATGTTTACTTTTAATCTTAGACCTATACTATAAGGGCAATTTACAAGACTCAGTAGCTAGCCAGAATAGAGCTTGGGCTTTCTTTAATCCTTTCACTTTAGGAAAGAAAGCACTGGGTTTGTCCTCAAAAGAGAAGGAGTCCAAAGGGGCAGAGTCAGTCCTCTGAAGCTCCTCACAACCCATAGCACAGGTTTTCCTTCTTGGCTTTATATATAGTCATCTTCAACACCTTCCCCCTCCAAAGTCCTGGGAACCACCAATGAGGAGTCTCCATGTCATCTCAGTAAGACGCATGTGCTTCAACCAGAGGCTGGAGCAATTGGTCCACAGAAAGGGACCAGATTGTATGCCTGGCTCCTTGGGAGGTACCCCGGTTCTGAAAATCAGGGGCTTCACCTAATCACCCTTGTCTCTCTAAGTAAAGAAGAAGACCTGGTTTCGGGGAAGGGGAAGGGAAGAAGATTTTATTCAATGTCTACTATGTACCAGTGCTTTACAAATGTTATTTCTTTTGGTCTTCACATCCACCCTGGGAAGGAGGTGCTATTATGATCCCTATTTTACAATGAAATAAACTGAAGCAGAGAAAGGCTAAAAGACTTCCCTAAAGTCATATAGTTAGTAAGTGTCTGAAGCTGCATTTATATTTAGGTCTTCTTGACTTTAGTTCTAGCATTTTATTTTATACTGTGCATATGACCTAGATCAAGTTGCTAAATGTTATCTGTATCCCAAGCAACTTTCTAAGACTTTCCTGTAGTTGGGACCTAGTGTAAGGGTAGCTAGCCCTATCTGACCCTGTCCTACAACTTGAACTCTTTGACCCAGAGCCTGGGTAAATAACATACAGAGATTTTGTAGGAAGAAGATATGTCAGCAGTGCTATGGCCAGACCACTGACTTCCTATGATTTAAGTTATCCTTGGGAAGATGGAGATCTTTTCTCTGAAACAAAGTCTGAGTAGGTGATATGAGTACACATACCCTGAGAATCAGTCATAGTTTTTTTTTTTCCATAAACTCCATAGAGTTTTCCATTTTTTTGGATTTGGAAACAGGTTGGGTGACATAAAATATCTAATCATAAATAATAAATATTCATTTTTAGCCCTGAAAAAATTTAGAGCAAGTACCAATTGACATTAGGGAAGGGCTTTCAAATAATTAAATTGCACATTTAACAAAAAAAAATGTGTAAAGAACTGTGTTAGGAAGTAGGGACAATGAAGACCCTGCCCTCAATGAGTTTGCAGTATTCCCAAATACTCATTGAGGGCAGAAAATGAAATCAAAATATGTACAAAATAAATTACAGATGTTTACTGAGCAACTGGAGAATTGGAGTGAGTTTGCTATAGAAGGTGGCACTGGAATTGAACTTTGAAGAAAGGATTCTATCTGGCAAAGGAGAGAAGGAACAGCCATCCCAACAATGGCAGTCTGTGAAAAGGTGCGTGAATGAAATAGAATATCACATATGGGCAACAGCAAATAGACCAGTTTGGTTGGAGTGTATCAAGCAGATTTTAATGCAGAAAACCTACAAATGTAGGCTGTTGTCAGATTTTTGAAGGGGCTTAAAAATAAGACAGAATTTGTATTTCATTCTAGAGGAAAGTGGGGGCTACTGAAGGAAGAGGCACTAAATTTTACCATTCTCAAGCCTCAGTGGCAATCATAGAGCCTTGCACAACATTAGTGCTAAGTAAACTTGCATTTAGAGGCAACTAGCTCAGTGGATAAAGTACTGGGCTTAGAGTCAAGAAGACCTGAGTTCAAATTTGATCTCACATACTTATTAGCTAGGTGAACTTGGGTTCTATTTAATCTCTTTAATCTCTGTTTGCCTTAGAGGCAGCTGGGTGGCTCAGTGGATAGAGTCAGGAAAGCTTGGAGTCAGGAAGGCCTGAGTTCAAATACAATTACTACCTTTGCTATCTTGAGCAAGTTACTCATCTTCTGTCTACCTTAATTCACTAGAGAAGGAAATGGCAAATCACTCCAGTATCTTTACCAAGAAAACCCCATGGACAGTATCAGAGTCATGAAGAATCAAATACAACTCAACAACAACAAAACTTGTATTGAAAAATTAAGAGGAGGAAAATATTCTAATTAAATGGGGAAGGGTTTTTAAAATTCACTACAATTAAAACATTAACTACCCCGAGCTAGCTTTTTACTTGGCCCTTTTTTCTAGACTTTATTCTGAAATTCTACTAATAGTCTTTCTATGTGGGTATGTAGTACTTCCAGGGACAAGTAGGAAGTGTATCTGGAGTCTGCCAAACAGATCAAAAGTCTTTCTAATTGTACATTGAGTTCCTGGAAGATCACCCTTTGCGCCTTTTTCCTAAGTTCAGCAAATGCTCATCAGTCACTCCACCACTTTGCTGTGCTGCTAATTGACCTAATCAGGCTGTTGCAGAAGAAGGACACTCAGAAGATATCTTCCCTGAACACAGGAACATCCCATGGATATAACACTTCATTTTGGAGTAGCAAACACAAACAAACAAAATCCCCCTAATCATAGAAATACCAACTTCTAGGAATAATAGCAATGCTGATTATATGCCAAAAGGCTCCTATAGCTCCAGGTCTTGTTTGCTTTCTAATGGTCCTTGCACTAAAGAAGAAATTTTCATAAGTTAACCACTGAATATCCCTTTCATGATCTCCTTCTTTCCTGTCTCTCTTTCCATTGTCTCTTCCTGTGTCTGTCTCATTCAGTCTCCCTCATCATCTCCCTGATACTGTCTCATTCTCTCCATCCCTCTTTTTCGCATTCTCTCTTCTCTTTCCTTTCTCCCTTCTCTATTTTCTCCTTCTATCTTTCTCTCTCCTTTCATTCTCTTCCTTTCTCCTTCTTTCTCTTAGATACTTTTCAATTTTTTTTGCTTCCTCCAATTCTCTCTTTTCATCTCTCCCTTCCTTTCTCTTTTCCTCATTCAATGGCCAGAGAATTAGTTGAGGAAGGTCCTAGGGGAAGAGTTTGTATTATGGCATGGAAATAAATTTCTTAAGCCTGGAGAATTTCCTGTTTGTCTTGCCTCATAAAAAGGGGAATAGTTAGACACTCATTTTCCATATTTATTTAATTTAAAAATGTTTTGTACTTGATGAATGGCAGAGATTCAATAGACAAAGGGGAGAGTGTTTTCAGCTGCTATTTTATCTCTTGTCAAGGAGAAGTATCATGTCATGGTACCAGGGAGCTTGTCTTTCCTTCCTAAATCTCCAAACCATTTCAGATAGACTACATTCTCTCTCTCTCTCTCTCTCTCTCTCTCTCTCTCTCTCTCTCTCTCTCTCTCTCTCTCTCTCTCTCTCTCTCTCTCTCTCTCCAGGTTACACACATACACACACTCATACACAAACACATACACTATCAAATACAAAGATTTTGGGTGGGGAAAGGGACCTTGTTCTCAGAACTGGAACTTAATTTACAGTAAAACATGCTTACCCCTAAAACTTTATCTTCCTACATTTCTAGTCTTAGAATCCTCATTGCTGGGTAATATCTGTCATCACATTTCTATTCCACTATTGCTCCAGGGGTACAGAATTTTGAGAGAGAAAATCATGAAGAGAATTAATGTGGTAGAGAATCTGAATTAAAAATTTAAAAAGAAAAGAATGTTGAAAATAATGTTTTTTTTTAAAGCAATGCATGGGGGAAAAAAGAATTAATGTGGTATGGGTGAGTTCAAATTCAACCCTGACACTTAATTCTATATCTAAGTGATCTTGGTCAAGTCATTTAAACTTTTTAGGCTTCAGTCTAATATAATAAAATATTTAGAACAAATAATTGCTGTGGTCCCTTCCAGTGCAAAATCTGTGATGTTATGTGAAATTATTTTCTTGATCCTACTTACTTCTTTACATCATTTCATGTAGATCTTCTCATACTTCTCTGTATTTATCACATTCATCATTTATTGCAGTGCATTAATATTCAAAATGGGCAATTAGATGGTACAGAGGATAGAGTGCTGGGCCTTGAGTCAGGAACACACATTTTCTTGAGTTCAAATCTGGACTCAGACACTTATTTGCTGTGTGACCCTGAGCGAGCCACTTAACCCCATTTGTCCTCATCTGTAAAATGAACTGTGAAGGAAATGGCAAACCATTCTAGTATTTTTGTCAAGAAAACCCAAATGGTGTCACAAAGGATCAGACATAACTGAAAAACTAATGGACAATAACACATACTCCATATATTAGGATACCATAATTCATTTAGCTATTCCCCAACCAATGACCATCAACTATGTTTCCAATTCTTGAAAACAAATATTGCACAAAAGTGTTGCTATAAATTTTTGATGGAGATTGGGACTTTCTTCTTATCAGTGGACTCCTTGAGATATAATCATTAATATAGAGCCTATAGGTCAAAGGGCATTTATATTTTAGTCACTTTATTTACATAATTTCAAATTACTTTTAAAAATTAATGTACTAATTTGCAACTAAAACAATTCACTCACGTGCCTATGTTCCCACTATTCTCTCCTTTCCAAATTGACAAGGAATGAGGTAAATATTCACAGTTTAAAAAAATTAATTTCCTTTACTAGTGATTTGGAACATTCTTAAGATGAAATGATTTTCCAACAAATCCCCCCCCCACACACACACACTCCTCTTTCACTGCCTTAATAAATACTTTATAGAATAATTTTTTTTATGTGTGGTCATACCACTCTGGTCAATAACACTCAGTGGTTTCCTTCTATAGCCACTGTAGTAGAATTCTAACTACTTTGAGGGGAGCCCAGGGATATTGTACACCTAAAAGAGGGGCATCTCGGGCATCCCTAGTGAGAAAGAGAGAACACAGTGAATGGGCGAAGCCGACACAGTTTGCCAACTGCACAATTTTTCTCTTGGCAGAGTCATTTCTGTTCCTCTAACTTATCTGCGTTATAGCACTGAAAGTTAAACTGCAAGAAATAATGAATGTGCTGAGTAAAAGGAACCTTTTCTGTGCATATGCCAGAAATGAATCAGATTTCATCACAGCATCTCTAGTGGGAGCTGGAGTCCACCTGGTGTGTGAGAGTCACACAGCTGGATTTCTGTGTGGCCATATTGGGCTGCCACATGGTGATCTGTCTCTCATTCTTCTTTCATTCTTAATGAGAGAGAAATAAAAGGGCCCATCACGGCTACTGGGCTGTTGCTATAGTGGTAGGACTGCAGATTTTTCCCACGTCAGACCACAGGGCATAGGAGATTCACCTTTTGATAATCGTATCATTCCTGCACACTCCATTCATGGAGAATTGTTTAGTGTAAAATGTGTTTGTTACTTTGAGAAGTGCCACATATAGATGGGAAGTGCCATGAACATGAGTAGTTCATATCCATTATCACAGGAAGAAAGACATGTTCTAGGAAGCAGGAAGGTGATGCAAACCTAGTGGAGGAGCTTATAGAAAAAATTGGAGCTATGTGTAAGGCAAATTCTGAACAATCTAGAATATTTAGCTCTTTTTCATCAAAAGAGGATTTGTGTCAGGCAATGTCCTGACTGTAAACTGGAGGGAGTCCTTGTTGAGGCAATAAAACCAACTCAACAAACTTTTATTACACTCTTACTATGTTCCAGACACAGTGCTAAATTCTGGGGATAGCAAAGAAAATGCAAAAACAGAACCTGTACTCAAGGTGTTCACAGTAGGGGAGATAACAAGTAAACAATCATGTATATTATATACACACACAGACATGCACAACCCAGCAACATTGACTTTTTTGTTTTTTGTTGCCATAAAACACTGCACCTTTTGACTACATACCTTCTCTCTGGCTGTCCATTATGCCAGAAATGTTCTATCTCTTTCTCTTTGCCTCCCAGTTTCCCCGACTTCCTTCAAATCTGAACAATAATTTTACCTTCTACAATGAGGCCTTTTTGGATATCCCTCAATACTCTCTGAAATTGCTTGTTCACATTTCACCATGCCTTTAACTACCCATATGACCTTGAGCAGCTCTTTTAACATGGCAGAACCTCATTTTCCTCACCTGTAAAATGAGGGATTTTGGCTACATGGTCTTTGAGACCCCTTCTAGCCCTGGAGCTATTAGCCTTCCCAGAATTTCATTGTTGGATAGACATCCAGAATCCATCTGAACAATCTGTAAAATGTCTATCAGCTAGTTATCCTCCCTTCCTGAAGACCTCAAGAAAAAAGAAGGCAAGGGAAACCCACCAACTCTAAAGGCAACCATTCTGCTTTGGGATAACCAATTTCCAAATTACCTCTTTGAATCTTTACCCACCCCTCCAAGTTCTATTTTCAGAATCCCAGTATAACTAATGAATGACTACTTAAAGCATTCATTAAGCACCTACTAGGTACAAATTTATTAAGTACCCTTTAGGCACTGTGTCAAATGTTTGGAATACAAATAGAAAGTAACACTATTCTTACTCTCAATAAATTCTTGTTCTAAAGAGGAAGACAATATATACGGATGAATAAATACAGTCTCATGTCCTTTCAATTCAACAATCTTTTCTACTGTATGACAAGCTATGCTAGGTATCTGAGACATAACGACGAAAATGAAACAATCCTTGACCCCAAGAGCTTAAATTCTACTAGGGCAAAACAACATGGATCTAGAGGTAGAGGCAAAAAAATTTTTGGGGGGAGGGAAGGATGAGCAATGGAGAGAAGGAAGCCCTAAATACTGGGGAGATTAGAAGAGGCTTCCCTCTTCTAAAAGGAAGCACTTGAATTGTGCCTTGAAGAAAACTGGGGTAGTTAGGTAGTATAGCTGATAGAACACTGGGGACAGAGCCAAGAAGATTCTTCTTCTTGAGTTCAAATCTGACCTTAGACACTTACTAGATGTGTGATCCTGGGCAAGTCATATAACCTTATTCATCTTAGTTTCCTCATCTATTAAATGAAGTAGAGAAGGAAATGGTAAAACATTCTAGTATTTTTGCAAAGAAAACCCCAAATGGAGTCATGAAAAGTTGACCACAACTGAAACAACAGAACAACAATAACAAAAAGGGATTCTAAGGGGAAGAGTGCTGGAGAGAGAAGATTCTAGGCCCTGAAGACAACCTGTGGACAGGTAGAAATAGGCAATAGAAGACCATAGTCAGAGAAGGTGAGTAGGGCCAGCTGGTGCATGAAGCAGAGTAATTTGTGATTAAATTTGAGTCAAAATAGGAAGGGCTTTAGATGTCTGACAGTAGAGGTTATAGTTTATCCTAGAGACAATAGGTAGTTCTTCCAAATACTTGAAGACAGTTTTCTCTGCTCTAGATGAAACAATTATAGTTTCCTCAATAAATATGGCAAGATACCAAAACTGTTAAACATTCCAGTCACATTCCTCTAGATATCCGTAAACATATTAATGCCCGTTATAAAATGTAATGCTCTAGAATAAGTAGCTGCTTTCTTAGAATCCATTATAGTGTTAGAACTGACAGGATCATATGATCCAACCTCCTAGTCCAAAGTCACATAGCCAAGTTAGTGGCAGAGCCTGGTCTACAGCTGAGGGCTCTTGACGTCCAGTCCAATGCTCAGACTGCTTTATCAAGTCTCCTTTGCTATTCAAATCCTATCAGCTTTCTTCTCTGAGCTTCCCAGAGGTTCTGCTAGCTGGCATTCATGCCCATTACTTTTTTTTAGCATCATTTCTAATTCAGGCAGCTATCACTAAATTTCACTAGGGTAAATGCCTGTTATCCTTCATTAGGCCACTGGGAAGGGAAAGGAATGGCCTTTAGCTCAGAAAGCATCCAAAGGCAAGGATAGAAGTAGATGAACAACCCTGCTCTGACCAGAGGTAGAGAAGAGGAGAGAAAACGCTTGAGGTACTGGTGGAGTATGTCAAAGAAAAAAGGGGAAGTAGTTGGGATCCGGTCCCACTCAGCCTTATTAAGTGCTATAATACAGCTTCTGTTGTCCATTGCCTCTCTGAGAAGGAAAGACTCCACTGAAACAGAAATGCAAGAGTAGACTTGAATTAATTAATGAGAGTGCTTGAGCCTCTGTGATGATTTTTACAACCTCATGAAATGAAGACCATATGAATTCACCGTGATTAATGTTGCTGTAAACGCCAAAGGAAGTAATAAAGACCTGACACTTATTAAAAAGTGTTGCCAGAAAAATGTGAATGATTATTTTAATAAAAGTATCTGCAGTGCAGTCGTCCCTGCACCCCCAACCCCTCACTTGCCTTTAATTTCCCCAAAGATATGCTTGAGTTCCCTCCCTATCCTTGTGAAGCAAATGAGCGATTAAGCCTGGAACTTAATTTTTAAAAGAAATTATAGTTGTTTTAATTATAAGTCATCTAGTTGAGTATCTCCAGCTTATGGTCTCTCTGACACTGATCCATGGGGATTTCTAACATTCCAGACTGACCAGTGCTCAAAGCATAAAATTTGGAATGGCAAGAGCTGTTTTCCCTAATTTTTGGCTACATGTGGAACTCTGTATAAATTATTTACCATTATTTTTAAATGTGAGGGGAAAAAAGGATTAAGATCTTTTTTAGTTCTAGTATTTCCAGGCCTTTGGCTCTGCAAAACCTATTAACAGTAATGGGATTCTCATGATTAAGGCTTCATGCCCTAAATCAGAATGGAAGATGCTCTTTAGCACATATGCTGAAGGGGCCCCTATGGTCTAGTGAGTAAATAATCCATATATTAAATAGCCCTTAAGTTCTCATTAGAACGCCAAATGGCTCCTTGGGCACATATACTGAATCTACATTAGCTACTAAAAATCTTGAGTAAAGGATAAGTATCTTTTACATTTTATTTAAATTTCCTTGAAAAATCAAATGGAAAATTTTTCGAGATAAATAAATATCAGGGATTTTTATAACCCCATGGTGGGAAAGCTAGTCTGCAGCGATATGCATGTGGCAGCCACCCAGAAGGGACTGATGGAAAAAAAATAATGTTTCTACAACCATTGGTCTTAGACTTCATCCATTATGTAGAACTTTTCAAAGAAGTTGTCATCTTAGAAAATATTTTAGAGGGATTCCAATTGTTATGGGATTAGGGTCCTTTGGAATACCTAGTTTGATTGAATAATAGATTCAGAGAATTAGAAGAACCCTTAGAGTCCATCTCATCCAAATTCTATCTAAGCTTAAATCCCTGAAAAGTGAAGTTATAATCTCTTGTGGAAGCCAATGATGAGGGTCTCACAACTTATGAGGCAGGCTGTTTAATTATCTGAGTCAGTATTTTTTCTATGGTTCAAAGATAATAATAATCATTTTCCATCTCCCTTCATCCCCTTCTCCAATATTGATTTCAATTCATAGCCAACATACCTGATTTCTAAGTCAAGAACATTTTTTTCAATCCTCATTTATTGTGTTTAGACTCTGTTCCTTTGAGCATCAATTAAAACTATACATATTTCATTTGAAAGACATTAATTTTGCATGTCCAGGATTTTTTTCCTCATATAAAGATTCAAAGGAAACATTCATGTTACAGTGGAAATGGCATTGGGTTTAGAGTTGTGAGGACTTGGATTCAAATAGCACTTGTGTGACCTGGGGCAAGAGACTTATCTCTCTCTGGCTCCTTTTACCCATCTATAAAATGAAAGGATGGATAAAATGATTTTTAAGATCATTTTCAGCTAATTAAGGTGGTGCATGAAGTCATGGAATCATGAAAATTGAGTTCAATTCCAACTTGGGGATACTCAGGGCAAGTTATTTAATCTTTGTTTGACTCAGTTTCCTCACCTATAAAATAGGAATACTAGTAGCATGTACCTCCTGGGATGGTTGTGAGGTTCAAATGAGATAACAATTAGTGCCTGGTACATAGTAAGCACTATATAAATGTTGTTATTAATTATTATTCAAATAGACATTCAAAGAGGAGTGAAGTTTTGACACTCTATTTGTCTCTTTGGAGAGAAGATCTGACAACATATAGCATGAATAGGTACTGGTTTTTAAACTTAATTAGGAAAGATGTTCTGTTCATCTGTTTATGATTGCTTCCCATACATACTATCCATGCCTTCTCCTCCTGTCCCTTCCTCACTGTCTCTTCCATTTCCCCAGTAAACACACACACACACACACACATACCCCGAAAAAGTAAATCATGTCTTCCAGGATGCCCCTCTCTTCTGTTACTTCTTTCTCCTTTATAGCTTAAATAGCAATCTCAGATTCAGCTAGCTGAACTTTCTCCTTCAGGGTTGGTTATCTTTTCCATACTTCTCTCTCAAGGGGTTCACAGAAGAGCTCTGAGTTAAAGAAAATTTTCCACATTGGAGATACGATGCCCCTTCAATAATCTCTTTCCCTGAAGGATGATCAAGCATTAGAAAATGCCAATAAAACAAAGAAAAGATAGTTTGTTCTTTCCTTTGACCACACAGCTACTAACAGCCAAGGAATGGAAAGGTTATTACATCTGATAATGGCCTTGGACTTAACAGGATGAAGAGCAGTTGTCCTACTATATTGAAATTCATCAATTAGTGAAAATATACCTTTCCCTGCCTAAGGAATCTCTTGAGAGACTCCCCAAGCTACCATTCTAACACCAATTTAAGGAGATAACCTGCAAGCCATAGCCCAGCTGTCCAAATTCTAATAGACCTCTCTGACTCTCCTTGACCCACTCACTTATTACCCCCTCATCATCTCCTTCTTTTTAAATATAAGAAAACAGAATTTCAGAGTCAGGAAGAACCTTAGTGTCCATTTCATTCAACTAATTCCCTAAAGGCTCCCTAAGTCTAACATATGGGACGAGTGGTCACCCAGCTTCTATTTGAAGATCTCTAAACCACCACCTCTTAGTTCTTCTGGTTCCAAACCTAGGGCTTTATCCAATGCCCCAACTCATAACCTCAAGTTGTTAACTAAAATAATTAGCTTATTAAATAAATAAGTAAATAAGCTAACTAAAATAACTGAAATGTTAACTGCCCATAAAGAGGAAGAGGTTTTCTACTCATTTCACTTTAGCAAATGAGACAAGAATAAAAGTCTCAGGATAAATCCAGGTGTACTCATTCATAGGACATCACCCATGGATCATAATCCAGCAAAAAAAGGATGTATCCAGGAGGTAAAGGGAGAAATAAGAGAGTACAACTTCATTAAAAACCCAAAGGATGGAATACTTAGGAGGAGGTAGTTTCAAGGACTACAGTGAGGTCAAAGAGGATGAGGAATAAGAAAAGACTAGTAGATTTAGTCAGTCAATCAATAAGCATTTATTAAAGGTCCTACTATATTCCAGGCACAGTATCAGGCACTGGAAATATAAAAAGAGACCAAAGATCATCCCTGCCTTCAAAGAGTTCATAATCTAACAAAGGAGATAGGTGAGCACACTACATAAAGGATAAATAGGACATAATCAAAAGAGGGAACTCTAGAGGTAAGAGGAGTTGAGGAAAAACTTCCTGTAGAGAGATTTTACTTCGGACTTGAAGGAGGATTCAGCAACTAAAAGTTTCTTTAGAGCTAGAAATCAGATTGCCAGGCTTGATAAATGAGTGGGAGGATAGATGGCTTTTTCTAGGAATCTGGCGATCAAAGGGATGAATAAGAGAAGATAATTTGAGAAGCTGGCAAAGTGAAGTGAAATGATTTTTTTAAAGAACAGAGAGATTTAGGAATGCTTGCAATCATTATGGAAATACTGAATAAATGGAAAGTGAAGATTAGACAAAAGGGTGGCAATTAAAGGAGAAAATTGCAAGAGGAGATAGTAGAGTTAGGGGATCCAAGCTCCTATATAGAGGAAAGAGCCTTGCCAAGGAAAAAAGATAACCTTTTACTCCCAGATAGAAGTAAAAGAGAGAGAATGAGGGATAATTTAGAGGGTATTTTATGATATAAAATTGGGAAAGGTTCTCTACTGGGAAAGATAACAGTTGAAGGGGAACAGTATAGGTGGTTTGAAGAGAGAATATAAGAATTGAAGTGCAATAAAAAGTCACACAGTGGGGCAGTTAGGTAGCTCAGTGGATAGAGAGCTAAGCTTGGAGAAGGGAAGTCCTGAATTCAGATTTGAGCTTGGACACTTCCTAGCTGTGCATGCCTGAGCAAATCACTTAACGCCAATTGCCTGGTCCTTCTTGCTTTGGAACCATTATTTAGGATCCATTCTAAAATGAAATGTAAGGGTTTTTTTTTAAGAGTCCATCAAGGAAAAGTAAAAAGATCACCATGTAGTAGTAAGGCCCCAATTGACATTAGATGATATAAATTCGTAGCTGACCCATTTAGCATAGTTGTTTGACTTCCTCTAGCAGTGTTTAGCAGGATTTCAGTAGGAATGATGAAAGTTCATTTTCCTTTCTTTAAATGACCCCACTATTATGATTGTATTGTAAGGATATTCCTGAAAGGAAACAAAAGCTTTGCTCTCAAAATTATCATTTGTGCCTTTGTTTGTAATAGCAAAAGACTAGAATTGTTTCACAAGTCCAGTCATTGATATGTGGTTGAATGAGTCATCTTATTAATGTTATTATGCTGTCACTATTTTCATTTTTAAAAAACAAATAGTAGGAGACCTCTATGAAGTGGCAAAGAATAAAGAAAAAGAGAATTTAAACACTGACAACAGTTTTTTTTACAAGTTATATAATTTTAACATGAGCAAAGTCTTTTTAAAAAAGAAAAGGATAGGATGATATGAAAGTAAAAAAAAAATACCCCAAACTCTTTAAGGCTATTGTTTGTTAAAGTTAACCTAGACATTTTAAAAGATAATGAGTCTGGAATGAATGGTGAAATGAGTTGAGACAAAAGAACAGCTAAGATTATGGAAAACCCAAAGAGAGGTAGTATTTTGGCCAACTAGTTCAAATGCTTAATTTTGAACAAGAGGAAACTGAAACCAGTATGTTAAGTGATGTATTCAAGGTCACAAAAAGTAACCAGTAAAGTCAGGATTAAGATTTAGGTACAACTTCTAAAATTAAAGCATTTGCTACCCAAACCAGGCCTTGACCTAAAATGTTCTACCAGCTGTAAACTACAATACTGTTGTAAATATGATAAAATCTCAATAATATTCAAATGAGAAAAAAATCTAAAAATATTTAAATTAATTTATAGAGTTAATTTGATAACAGATTTCTACAGATAAGTAGTTAAAATGGCAATGCAATTTCTGTGATTGAACAAGCCTACAGGAAGGGGAAGGGAAAAGAAAAAAGGGGATCCATGAACCTTTTAAAAATCACTGGACACAAAAATAGATGGATGTTTTCATTAAATAACTCCACCCTCCTTCCTATAACATATCTAGAATAAGAAGAGAGAGAATTGAGGTAGTTTTGGGCACTTAAATTTTGGAGATTTAAAAGATTAAACTATCTTTAGTAAACATCCAATATTGAACATCTATAATGAATTGATTATATAAATTATAGAAATAAGAATTAAAATAATCAAGGGAAAAATAAGTTATCCACAATGACATGAAACATTCTTCAAACTCTACCATCTTCATTCTCCTTCAGGAGTAGAAAAACGTAAATGGTGAGACATTTGAAATTTGATCTGAGGAAGTTCATGTCAGACAACATCAGAATTTCTTCATAGACCTAGAGAAGATTGAGAAGAGCTTCTCTTCCAACATTTTAAAGATATGTCTGCAAGAATGATCAACTGTGATATTATTAGACATGATTCATCTGCCTATTTTCTGCTTCCTTACCCTGAAAGACACATCTTAAGATGTCTCCCACTTGGATGGCAAAAAACTCTTCCTTTGTCCACTTGTGAAGTACAAATGTGAAATGAGAAGTAGTCCCTGTTTTTTTAAAAGCTTACACTAAAAAGGGAAAATAAGGCATGTACCTAAATAACTATAAGATATGTTAGAATAAAATTCTCAGTATTAATATAGGTCTGGAAGTTCTTTGAGGTTGGATACAGAAAGAATATTTTGGGTCTTAGCATAGGGTACAGAGTCTTTTCTTTAGCCAGGACCCTCAATGGTAAGAATGGACCTTGGCCACAGAAGTGAAAGATGCATCTTGCTGTCTTAATTCTTTTAGAGTTCATACAAAAATAGCTAGCATGAAGAATATACAATACACAGAATATCAGACCTGGTAGAGAGAGACTTTAGAGCTTATAGTAAAATTCCCTTATTTTAAAAATGAAGAAACAATCCTTCAAGGATATCCAAAGTCTAAGCATTGAGTTAATGATGAGGTTGAGACTAAAATCTGGTTTTGCTGACTTTAAGTTCACTGACTTTCTCCCATGGTGCATTACTTCTATTAATAAATCACCTCTACCACTTATTGATCCTAGGAATGAAAAGCAGACCTCACATCTCTTCTTTGAGTAGTAATGCCATGTGTTGGTGATGGTTAGAATTGTTTTTGGTCATGTTCAGCTTTGTGACCTCATTGAAGGTTTTCCTAGGGAAGATTTCTGGAGTGGTTTCTTATTTACTTCAATTCATTTTATAAGTGAATAAATTGATGCAAACAGGGTTAAGTGATTTGCCCAGAGTCATACAACTAGTGTCTAAAGTCAAATTTGAACTCAGGTCTTTCTGACTTTAAGCCTAGCACTCTGCCCATTGTGCTATATAACTGCCCTTATAGCACCATATACATGAAGATAAATGAAAGTAAGAATGACATAAACTAGTATTGGACTTCAGATCTCCATGACTTTGGAGTTAAAGCCTCCTTTGATCCTCTCTAGATCAGTGAGATTAGGTGCTTCTCCCTAAGGATGGGCTACCACAGAATAGAAATTCAGAAATGACCCATGATCTTCAGAGTTGTCTCAGCAATGCCCATGTCTAGGATATTATTAAAGATAACAAAGACAAGGTATATCCACAGAGCCTATTAAGAAAACATCACAAATATTCCTGAAAAGCAGCTAAATATATACAATTAGTAGTTATAAATAACACAGAAGAGCAGGAGTCTTTCATCTTCTGCCAGAATAAACTCTCTTCCCCCATTGGAATGTAAGCTCCATGAGAGCAAGGACTATGCTATTTGTTTAGATTTCTATCCCCAGCACTTAGTGTAGCACTTGGTACATGGCAAGAGCTTGATAAGTGCTTTATCTAGTTATTGATTTTCAAATATTTGACTGGCAGTCATAGAAAGGATTAATCTTGTTCTGCACAGTCATCACTCTACAATTTTTATTTTTCTGTGCAGCCCTGTCCATTGGCAATGTGTACATTTGGGGCTTTACCACTTGCTTTTATGTTATATGGTGGGGACCAGTCATCTTGAAGAGGCCTCCTTATTCCATTATCTGGGATGACTTGAAAGAGTCATCTGGGAATGATGACTTCTTTAATTATTTTTCTGCCAGAAGATGTGAAGGACACAAACACAATTGGGTGCAATGAAGAAAGAACTATTTCTGTGAATTTGCAGATGGCTCTGAAATGACTGAATGGCCATGAGTGAGTTGCTGTGCAGCCAGCCCTGAGGACACCATGTGGAACTGGTGAATTAGGCCCAATGACTGTCCCAGGGAGAATATTGAAAAAAAGAATTGGTGGTTTTCCTTTTGCTAAGATTGCAGACTCTCCCCTGGATATTTTTGTTCTCCTGTGGTTATTGTAGTTATCTATTCTTAATGGCAGATAGAAAAGATATTGGGTTAAAAGTCAAGATATAAGGGATGCTAGTTATAGCTTGGCCACTAACCAGTTTGTAAGGTATTTAGGATTTTACTTTTTTAAATGTATAAAACAAGGATAATAATACTTTCCAGGTCTACCTCACATGGGGCATTCTAGGAATCAAAATAATGGTGAAAAATATAGTGCATTTTTATCAGAAATGGGGGTCTATGAATATAAAAATCTACTCTGTGTGGAGAATGGTGATTGTAGTTCAGTTAGGTCTGACTCTTTGTGATCCCCTTTTTGTTTTTTTGGCAGTGGTTTGCTGGTTTACTGGCCATTTCTTTCCCTAGTTGATTAAGTAAAACATAGGTTAAGTGAATTGATGAGGCTCCTACATCTAGTAAGTATCTATGGCTGAATTTGAACTTATATTTTGCTGACTCCAGGCCCATTGCTCTATCCACTATGCAACCAGCTCCCTCCATGGTGGTATACATCTATAGTTCTTACTACTAGGGGTGCTGAGTCTGATGGATTACTTTAGTCCAGTAGTTCTATGCTATAGTAGGTCTAAAACCAATGGAGCATTTAGACCAAGTCTAGAAACAATGTGGTGAGTAGGCACCAGGATGCTATGGAAGAAGAGACTCACCATGTCAGGAAGAGAACTGGTCAAGATTTCTATGGCATTCAGCAGTGGCATTGAGCTATAGGTATGCTGTCAAGACAAGAGAGGAAGACCTGGTCTCAAAAGGAAGAAAAGAAAAACAAAAACTACCCCAGAATTTTTAATATGTTGTTTTGTTTTTGTTAGAAAATGATTGCTTTGCTAAGTACTCTCTTCTCTAATTTATTGGACACTGTGCCACTGAGTTCTAGTAGAGAACCCTGTCTTAATGCCTTTATTTTGTTTCAGCTCATGTAGCTTGGCTTCATAGAAATGAAGACAATTTGAACTAAGTATTTTAAGCTCTATTAATCTGCTGATATTCTATGTGACTCATAAAGAGCTGGGCTTTGTCCCTAACTTTCTTGATGAACTTGAGCAAGTCATTCTGTTGATCTCAGCTTACTTTCCAGGTTGTGTTAAATCCTTATTCCTGACACAATTGCAAGGATATAGAGCACTGGGCTTAGGGATCAGGAACATTCATCTCCATGAGTTCAAATCCAGCCTCAGATACTTACTTGGTAAGTCACTGAACCCTATTTGCTTCATTTTCCTCATCTATAAAATGAAGTGGAGAAGGAGATGGCAAACACTCCAGTATCTCTGCTAAGAAAATCCTAGATGGGGTCCTGAAGAGTTGGACATAATTAAAATGATAAGACAACATGAATACAGTTCATCCTGTGGATAAGTAAAATGTCAAAATTCTCTAGGGAAAAATGTTCCCAGTCTTGGCATACCTCCTTTTAAATAGTTATGGGGAGACAATAGAAAGGAGGAAGTGGTCCCTAATTCTTGCTTCTTGAAGTAGAATACAGGGGAACAAATACTTAATTTTTTTTCCTGACAAATTCATTTTTTATGTTCTGAATTCTTTCCCCCTTTCCTCCCCTACCCTTTGGAAATATAAGAGAAAAAATTAAGAAAATTTGTTACAAATGGATATAGACAAGCAAAACCAATTCCTATATTAGCTGTGCCTAACATTTTAAAGAAAAAAAATTTATACTATATTTTTCAGATCCATGGTGTAAAAGTCTGCTTTAGTTGGACAAGTTAGGGAAAATGGGCTAGGTGATTTTCAGTGTGCTTTCTCTTCCTACACTGTAAGATTTCTCATGTTCTGCTTTTCTCACATGTCATATGGGACTATTGTTCTCAGAAGAGATGATTACTGGTGCTTTTTCTCTTCCCGTCTCTGGGTGTGTGCTCTGTATCTCTCCCTCCCTCTCTCTCCTTTTTCTCTCTCTGTCTCTGTCTGTCTCTGTCTCTGTCTCTCCCCTCATCTTTTATCTTAAAATCAATATCTTATATTGGTTCCAAGGCAGAAGAATGATAAGGGCTAGGCAATGGGGGTTTAATGACTTGCCCAAGATGACACAGCTAGGAAGTATCTGAGAAAAGATTGGAACTCAGAACTTCCCATGTCTAGGCCTAGCTCTCAATACACTAAACTACCTAGCTGCCCCCTCAACCCCATACATATCACTGTCAAGCAGCCATGCTGATTGTTTGCTGACGTGAGTCCTGTACACTTCTCTGTGCCTTACTCTCCCCTTTCATTGGAGAGCTAATTCCTAAGCAGTTTAAAACTGTAACATGAGTGCTACTAGGACAGACACATGTAGTGATAATTCAATTCAGTAGGTTTTTTTCTTTTTAATTAATCACCTACTGTTTGCCAGCCATTGAACTAGATACCATGATATGACAAAAACATGAAATATTTCTCAAAGGACATACATTCTACTGGAGGAAACAACTTGTGTGGTAAATAAATACAAAATATGTATCAAGTAAGTGCCAGGCAATTTTGGGGATTGGGAGGAGCCTAAAAACTGGAGAGGTAAACATTTGTAGGATTAGACTGGATTAATAATTAGATAATAATTAGATTAAAATTTTTAAATATTTTTTATTTTAAATATTTTCTCTATCTCAGTATAGCTTAATTTATGTGAAATTATGTGAAAATGTTTATGGAAAAATTGAAAAGAGAGAGCTAGATTTAGATGTCAAAAGATCTAGATTTAGATTCCAGTTCTTCTACTTATTTCCTGGATGACTTTGCAGAGATCACTTAATCTCTCTGAGACTTGGGTTTCCTATCTATTAAAATGAGAGTTTATGCAATATGGTTTCTGTAACCCTTCTAGTTTTAGATTTTCTAAACCTACCCTCAAGAAGCTTGTATTCTAGCAGGGAGGAAGAACAGGTACACAGATTGATCTAATAAAATGAGACGATATGAGGAGTCTATAATGAAAATAGAAAATGTTCTCAGATCAGAGTAGAGAGAGAGCACTACTAGCTGAGAGCATTTACTCTGGGCCTTGAAGGATGGGTAAGATTTTAGCAATCAAGGAAAAGACGTTTTATGGGAAGGAAGGGAAAACATCTTCCTGGAATGGAAAAGTGTGAGTGGGCAGAAGAGTCAAAACATTACAAATGGTTTATAATTTAGGATTCTGATTACTTTTTAATCAATTTTAGTTCTATACCATGAAATGTGACTTCAGAACTCATGACAGTCTCTTGAGAGGTCAGAGGAAGAGGTAATTTGCTTCACATTCTTAATCCCAAACCAGATTCCAATTAGTTCAGCGAGGGGTTCTGAATATCCCATAGGAAAATAGACCACTTTTAAAAGGCCACTTTAAAAAATGGTTTAATACCAGCACCTTCTTCAAGGATATGCCTTCTGGAGAAGCAGCTGTTAATTTCTCCCAAACAGCAGTAGGATTCTTCGTTATGTCTCTCTGTCCTTAAGTGGAAATTTAGGACACTTAATCCTTAGGCTATATATTTACCCTTTGGGGTTTCTTAGAAGGATTTCAAAAATTAAAATAAAATCCTTGTTGCACTAAAGCTTGGCATTTCTTAAATCTCAAATGCTGATTACATCTGGGATGGCTTCATCCCAACCTGATTATTAACGTCAGTTTGTAAGATGCAGGAGATGAAAGGATATGCTGCTTTGAGTTGGTGCCCCTGTGACATGGGAGAGCAACACTTTTTTATGTAGAAAGTACATCAAGTATATTTACCACATTTTAATAACTATGTTAACACCCTTGACATGATTTCTGCTTTGTGTCTTCTGGGTAACATTTGCAAGTCCTCATTTGGGGCAACAGATTTGAAAAGAAAAAGATATAGTGAGGAGGGCACTAGATAGGAAGTTAGGAGGACCTGAATTTAAATCTCAACTGTAGGCTATCCACTGCCATATGGAGTCTGAATGCCTGTTGAAGCATATAATTTTTCTTTATTTTTTATATTAATATTTTATTTTCCCCAAGTGCATGTTAAAAATAATTTTTAACATTCATTTTTTGAAAAATTTGAGTTTCAAATTTTCTTCTCTCTTCCCCTTCAACTCCCACCCTCTGCCCCTTTCTCCCCTTGCTCCCTCAGATGGTAAGTAATCTGAAATAGATTTTACATGTGAAATCATGAAAACATTTATACAAATGAGTCATTTTGTGGAAGAGATTCAAATAAAAAGAAGATAAGTGTTGTTTGAATTGAGTTAGGAATATTTCAACTGTGTGATGCAGTGGATAGAATGATGGGCCTAGACTAAGGAATACCTGGGTTCAAATTTGGCTTTAAATACTTATTAGCTGGGTGACCTTGGGAAGTCACTTAATCCTGTTTGTCTCAGTTTCCCCATCTGTAAAATGAGCTGGAGAAGGAAATTGCAAATCACTCCATTATCTATGCCAAGAAAACCCCAAATAGGGTCATGAAGGGATTGAAATGACTGAGAAACAACAAAGGAATGAGATTACTGATATAAAGATGTGAAGGTGAGATGAGGGGGCATAAATTTCAGGAATGGGGGTGAACTTGTACAAAGGCAGAGACTGGAGGTAGAATGTTATTTGTGATGAAAGCAGGAAATCCAGTTGGCTGGCTTTACATAGTGGAGACAGAAAATCAATGCTAGTTAATTGGAAAAAAATTAAATCAAAAAATTAAGTGCTTTACAGACTTGAAAACGCCACATAAATCAGTTATTGTTTTTGTTGTTGTTTTTAATACTGGCCTATTAAATGCCATTGACATCCCCTACTCCACCCCCCCTTTTTTTTGGCTATTAGTCTCCTGGCAACTATTCTTTCTTTCTCAGATTAGCTTTAAAGGTACCTCCTGAGACTTTTATGGGATAAAATAAGGATAAACTACTTTCTGTTTTCTACATACTATAAGAAATATTTACTACACTTGACCTGAGAAGGGAATGTAGAACTCCAAAGAAATTCCCCAAAAGGTTTGGGAGACATAGAACTGTGGTTGCTGAGGACACGAAGCCCTCTAAAACATACCAGAAACATTTCATATTTATGTAGCTCTTTCCCCATAACAACCCTTTGAGGCAAGCAATATAAATATTTGTTAATATAATTATCATTCCTATTTTGCAGATTAAAAAAATGAGGATTTGAGAGGGAAAGTGAAATACATGGACACAGAGCAAGCAAGAGTAAATTTGTTCTTATTCAAAGTCCTAGCCTCTATTTGCCATGCCACATTGCCTCCCGAGAATACCTTCATGTCCCTATGTTCATTGACTAATCATCTCTGAGCCCATGGGTTCTACACATGATCTATTCAAGATACTAAAAAGAAGCACCTGGACTGAACCATCCCTAAGGTTCTTTCTAGATGTCTTGTCTAGGTCTCTATGATTATATGATCCTAGAACCATTGGCATAATAGAAAGAGTAGTGGTTTTGGATTCTGACATCTTCTGTTAAAATCCTGTTTTAACCCCTTTTAGCCTTGGGTTCTTACTAACATTAACTGTGGAACTTTGAAGAATCAATGTCATCTCTGGGAGCTTCATTTTCCTCATCTGAAACTTGGAAATAACCTCAAGTTCTATGAAGAAGGCTCATCTTTTGGACACCCATGCTCTTCTTATAACAGCTTATTGCTACGAGTCACCAAATGGCAGAATCTATGAGGAATTAAGGATGAAGATTAACCTAGAGACAAGAGAAAGTAAAACAGTTAGAATGAATAGGCTGAGCCACCTTCATGCTGGGAAATTTTACAGGAGAATCCTTTAGTCAATCAGGAAACATTTATTAGTCATCTACTCGGTTCTAGACATCATAAGCGCTGTGGGCCTGAAGAAAGACAAGAGATTGTCCCTGTTTTTAAGTAGCCCACAGACAAAGAATGCAGACAGCGTCACAGACAAGTGATATACAGGAAAAACTGGAAATAAACAAGAGGGTAGGCATTAGAATTAAGGGGCTTAGGTAAGGCTTCCTGTAAAAGATGGAATATTAACAGTGTTTGAAGAAGTCCAGGAAAGCCAGCAGGCAAGGATGAGATCAGAGAGTATTTGGGGCATAGAGGATAGTCAATGAAAATGCCTGGACTTATAAGATGGAGGATTTTATTGGAGGAACTGAAAAGAGTACAATGTAACTGCCTCACTGGCTCTCAATGAACAGTGAGGCAGTGGAAAAGTAGGAGGGAAACAGAATGGAGAGGGCTTTGAAGACCAAATAGAAGATTTTCCTTTTAATCCTGGAAGTGATTGGTAGAATAAGAAATGATGGACGGTCAAGGATGGCACTTAGGTTCTAAGCCTGGAGGACTGAGAAGATGGGGGTTCTCTTAGCAGTAATATGGTCAAACTTAGAAAGAGGGGAGAATTGGGTGGGTAGGGATGTCTTTGACTGTCATTAAACTAATTGGAAAGACATATTGATTATATAGTGAGAGTCAAGGATATCCAACAGAGATTTCTTGTGGTCTATTAGTAATCAACTTGAGTAAAGGTCTCTAGGACATTAGGCAAGCAAACTATCTGTGGTAAATTCATGGTGGACTATGGATGAAAATGGGCAGTTAGGTGGTGAAAGAGATAGAGTATTGATCCTGGAATCAGGAAGACTCATCTTTGTGAGTTCAAATCCAGCCTCAGTTACTTAGATGGGTGGGCAATTCTGGACAAGTTACTTAACCCTGTTTCCCCAAGTTTTCTCATCTGTAAAATGAACTGGAAAGGGAAATGGTGAACCACTCCAGCATCTTTCCTAAGGAAACCCCAAATGGGGTCATGAAGATTTAGACATGAGTAAAAAGCTTAATAACAAAAGTGGATGAAAATTGTCCAGTCTATATGTAGATATCAATGGGCCCTGTATATATTCTTATAAAGAATTTCCACATTGGTAAGAGAAAACATCCAATTGAGTATTGGAGTAAAATAGGGAAAATAAAATTTATTCCTTCTATTTCATAATATTGTGAAAGAAAAGCATATGCTCATTCTAAATTGATATAGATGATTGTTCTAGAAATCCAAGCAAAAACAATAAGAGAAGAAAAAGAAATTGAAGGAATTAGAATAGGCAATGAGGAAATAAAGCTATCACTTTTTGCATATAATGTGATTGTATATCTAGAAAATCCTAGAGAATAAAAGGAAAAAACTAATAAAAATAATTAACAACTTTAGCAAAGTTGCAAGATATAAAATAAAACCTCAAAAATCATGAACATTTCTTTATATTACCAATAAAGCCCAACAGCAAGACACAAAAAGAGAAATCCCATTTAAAATAACTGTAGACAATATAAAATACCTGAGGATCTACCTGCCAAGAAAAATCTAGGAAGTATGTTATCACAACTATAGAACACTCCTCACATGAATAAAGTCAGATCTAACCAGTTGGAAAAACATTAATTGCTCAGGGTAGGCCAAGCCAATATAATAAAAATGATATTTTTTCATCAATTAATTAATTTATTCAAAGCCATACCTCAAACTACCCAAAAATTATCACACAGCTAGAAAAATAATAACAAAATTAATCTGGAGGAACAGAAGATCTAGAATATCAAGGGAATTGATGAAAAAATATGAAGGAAAGTGTTTAGCTGTAATGAGTGTCAAATTATATTTATATATATATATATATATAGATATATATATATCTCAGCATCCATCAGAACAATCTGGTTGGTACTGGCAGACATAGGGGGAGGACCAATGAAATTGATCAACCCAGTGGTAAATAACCTCAGTAACTTAGCTTGACAAACCCAAGGATTCAAGCTTTTGTAAGAACTTACTTTTTGATAAAAAAAAATCTTCTGGGAAAACTGGAAAATGGTATAGCAGAAATAAGGCATGGACCTCATGCCATATACTAAAGTAATGTCAAAATAGATACATGATTTAGAAATAATGGGTAATACCATAAACAAATTAGGGGATAGTTTACTTGAGAGACATAAGGATAAGGAAAAAAATTAGTTCAAAATATGACAGAGAGAATATTATGAGACATAAAGCAGATAACTTTGACTCCATTAAATTAAAAAGTTTCTGCACAAACAAAAGCAGTACAACCATGATTAAAAGGCAAATAACAAATTGGGGAAATTTTTTATAACGAGTTTCTCTCACAAAGTTTCATTTATCAAATATAGAGGAAAATGAGTCAAATTTATAAGAATATGCAGCATTTTTCAATTGGCAGATGGTCAAAGGATATTGAGAGGCAATTGTCAGAGGAAGAAATTGAAACTATCTTTAGTCATTTGAAAAAATGCTCCGAATCAATTGTTTAGAAAAATACAAATTAAAATAACTTTGAGGTACCACTTCATACTCATCAGACTGAACAACATGAAAAAAAATGGAAAATGCTAAATGTTGGAAGGGATATGGAAAAATCAGGACACTAATACACTGCTTCCCATTGGCCTCTCAGATTTAATTAACAGAAACATATCATGTATATTACTTATTAGGATCATAAATTTAGAAGACAACTTAGAAATCATCTAGTTCAACTCCCTCATTTTATAGAAGGGGAAATCATGCACAGACAGGTGAATTACTGACCCTGGGTCACTGAATTAAAGGTGGCAGAGCTTTCTAGATGAGGGCAATAGGTTACAGAGACAGAGAACCAGGCCTAGAGTCAAGATCTGAGTTGAAATCCAGCCTTAGATACTTTCTGACTGTGTGACTCTGGGGAAGTCACTTAATTCTGCTTGCGTCAGTTTCTTCATCTCTTACATGAACTGGAGAAGAAAATAAAAATCCCAGATGGAATCATGAAGAAATGGCTGAAAAATAGAACAAACTGAACAGCAGAGCAGTCTAGAACATACATCCTTTGACATCTGGTGCAGTCTTCATTGTGCTAACCCATAGTATGTTAGATACCTGATAGTCTGCAAATGGGAGGAAAAAGATGAAAGGACAAGGAAAGGTCCTCAGACTGTGAAATGAAGTGACCAGAATGGAGGTTACCTTTTGCAAGAAAATAATCTCGCTTTTGATTCCTTTCTGTCTGTAACCATGACCATGAGGAATCATGATGAAGGTAAAGGTTTGGGCCCAACTTGGCCAAACTCCCAAGGTTTGCATAGTTCAGGTGATTCTCTCAGTTTTCTAGAGTTTATATGATGAGCTCAAGTAGAGGCACTTGGAGCAGAGAACACAGTTATGTTTCAATAATTGACCTTTCAATGTGGTTTTTCTCTATATCATTCTGATTTTGCAAAAATTGGACAAATACCAGGGAGACTCAGGGCATCTGGCTATAGACAAGACATTTTGTATTCTGCATTGTTTAAGATTTTACTGTTATAAAAAATTCAAAGATTTTGATTCTGTTTGAGAAAAGATCTTCAAGAAAGAAGCTTGAAACTTTTATATCCAGAGAATGAACTGTTGCAGAAAGATGCCGAAAACCTACACTTCATCAAGAAGATCAAGAATGAACTTTGGATGTGATTGATTGGACTGAACTTTTGATTGAACATTTATTGTAACTGTACACATTTATGCCAAAAGGGACTGCCCCTAATTTGGCTTTCTGTCAATGCGCCTAGCAAACATTGGTTTTGCTTTCTTTTCTTTTCTATTTCCTCTCTCACTATTCTAATTTCTCTTAGAAATTTGAATATTGTGTATATCTTTAGTTAGAAGTGAATTTAGAACTACAAAATGATTATGTTAAATGATCAATGGGGAGACTAGTCTCCCAATGATCATCAGGGGGGATTGTAAACCTTAAAATTTCTTAGACTTATAAATGTTGGAAATTTCACCATTGGGAAATTTCATACTTGGAAAATTTCTTACTGATAGTCTATTGGAATGTGAACCCCATTGGCATGGGAGGTTCCTCCTCCTCCCTTCTTAAGATTACTTTAGGACAGAAACCTTTTGCTAAACAATGGAAAGGGCTTTGACCTATGCTTAAGCATAGAACAGGAAGTTCTTTGAGTCATGATTGATTTTAGAATTGATACAATAGAGATACTTGGAATGACAGAACCAGGTCTTGGAAAATACAATTTCCACCCTACTCAGTCCTAACAGGATTTAGGAAGGGCTGCAGCATAGATCAAAATTTAATTATTTGAGAATATGACCTTCAACAGACATGTGCAAAGCCACAGACCTCTGAGCGGTCCTGGGTTAAGGTAGAGCCACCATTGGCACAGGGAAGACATGGACAGTGATTGGTAGATGTGAGAACTGAGGGGAGGGAACTTGGATGGTTTCCTTAAAGATAGTGGGGTCTGAGGACCAGGGGGGTTGGTTAGAGAGGTTTTGGCTCTGAGAGGTTGTGCTGGCTCTGAAGGAAGCTGCTCTGAAGGAAGCTGGAGGTGGAGGCCTCTGAGACTGTTTCTCCATTTTGGTCAGGTGAGTAATAGGGACTGATCTCCTTTCTTTGCCCCAGCTATCTAAGGGCTTGGGCCTTTTGGCCCAGCCTAACAGAAGGGGTATTTAAGCCCTATTCCCTTCTCTCCCCTTTCTTTCTCCCTCTCTCTCTATCTCTAATACCTTTCTTCATCCTGTTTGTAATTAAACTCCATAAAAGGTTGACTGCTGACTTGAATTTCATTTAGGAATTACATAGCTGAGTTCCTTGGCAACCTTAAATAAATATATATTAGTCTTTTAAAGTGATTTCCTTGTCATAGCATACTAGTCATATTGGCTAGAACATTTTGTTTTTCAGTTGACCTGGAAGATATCAATTTGATCTCCCATATTGCCCTCCACAAAAAAGAGGGGGCTAGATAGAGCCTTGGAAAATTCAGTCAACCAGAGTGTTTTTATTGTCAGTGATCATGACAATATACCATCAGCATTTAGGGTGTTGACAAAATGAAACAGAATTAGATTTCTGGGCAATATTTTCTATGGGGGAGCCTGGGTTCTTCCAAGTAAGTTGTAGTTTATGTAGACATTCTGAAAGTACAATTATCATTCCCAGTGTAGGCAGTGATATAAGTGAAGATAATAGTCTTAGACTATACTTGCTCTGCAAAGAAAGTTCAAGGCCAAAGACTTTCATTAAATGCATTAAAAGAGGAGAGTAGGGACAATCACTTATTTTCAATCACTTATTTTATGAAGCTTTTTGAATGCCTATTATGTACTGATTCCTAGCTAGGTATTCTGGGGGAGACAGAGAGATACAAGATGTATAGTTTCTGCCCTCAGGGAGTTTATAGTCAAGAACAAGAGAAAAGGCATACATAGAAGCAATGATACTTTGAGATAGAAACTAAAGTGAGACATAGAGAAAGAACTTCAGGCTCTTCTTAGAGATGGGGAAATTGGGAAGGGGAGAGAGATCACTCCTAGCTAGGAGATTAAAGATAGATTCAGAAAAAAGTTCAGATATAAGCTCTTTGCAAGTAAATTTCAATCTTTGTACTTATATTCCAAGCACCTAGTCCAGTGCCTGGTAGGTGTTGGATGAATACTTTCTGACTGACTGATAGGCTAGTTGGTTAAGCTGGTTTTTGAAGGTTTATAAGGAGCTGGGCAAGACCAAACCAGTGGAGAAAGAATTCCAGATTGAATGGACAGTGTAAGCAGAAGCATGGAGACTGGGAAAGATGGTGTATGATTTCAGAATAGCAAATAGTCTCGTTTTGCTAGTGTAGTGAGCTTGAGGGGAAAATGGATAGGCTAAAAAAAGGTAATTGTGAGGGACAAACTATATGGTTCCAGGGAGATAAAGCCAGACCTGGAGATAGCAGATCCTGGGTACAAATTTGACCTCTGATATTCCTAGCTTTCATGACCTTTCATGACATTAAGTTAAGTCACTTAAATGCAGTTGCTTAGCCCTTTCCACTGTTCTGCTTTGGAAGTGATACTTAGTATTGATTCTAAGACAGAAGGGCATTCGTGAAAGGTTGCAAAAATCCTGACTTAAGAACTTGAACTTGATATTGTATGCTGGTTTTCCCCTGAAGACAATGTATTTAGATAACCAGAAGAATTTGTAATTATGTAGTGATTTACTGTTTGCAAAATACTGTCTTGAAAACAACCCTATATGATACTGTAAATATTATGATCCACATTTTATAGCAAAGGTTCTAACACTTGATAATTCTATGACTGGACAAATAATTTTATCCCTTTGAATTTCGTTTTCTTAATATGGGAAATAAATGCCTACCTCTGTCATTAGTTTGTTATGAAGATAGTGCTTTGGGAATCTTCAAAGTGAACTGTCATTTTTTACCTCTAAACCAAGCACTCTTACCATTGTGTCATACCTTTTCGCAGTCCCAGTGCCTACTATATGGTACCTTGATAAATAAAACAAGAATGGCTAAACATAAGAAATCACTACCTTTTAAAAAAGATAAATGGATCCAGAGCACAAATATAAATTAGGAAACAAAGACTCCATTTACATTAACATAATATGCACCCTTGATATACAGATTGTATCAAAGGAAGATGAAGAAACAATGGAGGCATCAACTATGTTTTTGAGTGTACAGGATCATGGTGGTGTTCAGGAACCCAGAAATCCCAGATCATCTCTAAGACCCCCAAGAGGAAAAGATATGTTTTCTTATCTGTATAAAAACTGGCATATTACAAATGTGACAAAAAACTGGGGACAATTCCTCAGTCATATGCATACAAAACATATAATATGAGATGGATACTAGAAACTGTTAACATAGACTTGACCCTTCTCTATGGGAAAACTCAGTCACAGACTATCTGACCTGCTGAGAATTTGACTATGCCTTCAATATTAGAAGTGTGATCTCCAAATTACTCTGAAGAAATGAAATTATGAATTTAGGAATATGACTAGGCTTTTGTTGTGTTTGTTATTTTACTCTTTGCCTCTTTCATTTTTTTCTTTTCGAATATTCCTTGCCTGGGTCTGATATTTTGGTGAGCAACTTAATATTTGTTATTGTTATTCAGTTATTCATGCTTGTCTGACTCTATGACCCCACAGATCATACTGATCATAGGGTTTTCTTGGCAAAGATAATGAAGTGGCTTACCACTTTCTTCTCCAAATTCAATATGTAGAGTTGAACTAATTTCAGATGTTTCAAGTTTTCCAGTTGGGCAATGGTATGATGAGCCAGATAGCTAAGTTTCCATTCAAATTCTATTGACTTGAAATAATATCCATGAAAGAACAGGTTATAAAAGGTTACCCAAACTTATCTGAGTTGAATTCTAATAGAACCAAATATTTGCTGCTGCTACTGAAGTATTCTGGGAAACTGCCTTTCATGAAGTCAGTCCTATAACTTTAGGCTAGGATAGTGATGGCAAACCTTTTAGAGACCTCATGCCATGCCATGTCCCCCCTCCCCCTTTACCTCACACAGGGGAGGGAGAAAGTACTCCCATTGGGATTCTGGGCTGAGGTGGGATAAAGTGAAAAAATGTCCTCAGTGCTGGTGAAGAGGGGGAAGAGAATGGCCCAAATGCTCCGTTCCCCTCCTGTTGCCTATGAGCTGCCCATCTTATCCACTGTGCACTCTCATTGGGTTGCTGGGCAGAGGAGTGGGTGAAGTGAGGAATTTCCTCAGCCTGAGTGGAGAGGGAGAAGGGAGTATGCATTTTCATTGGTCTTCATCCATTGGTGGATAGAGTGGTAGATGATGTGAAAAAATGTTGTCAGGCATTTTGGAGAGGGGGAAGGGAGTAGCTCCTTCTGTCTTTCTATTAAGAAAATCTTAGGGGTGGGGGGAAAGGGTGGTGTTCCTATGCACAGAGAGCTCTATGCATTCCATCTTTGGCACATGTGCCATACATTTACCATCACTAGGCTAGGACAAGGAAAAAGATCCTTCTCATTCTATTGTGGAAAGAAAGACAAAAATAAAAGAACCTTTATTCCTTTATAATTTTCAAATACTCATTGACTTTGAAGTTAGAAAAAACAATGGATATAAGGCTACTTTCCTATATCTCTCTTCCCATTTACAATTAAACTTCATAAAAATAAGTCTACTACATTTATTGTCTTTACTTCCTTTGCTTTCACTTAACTTATCCATCCTTTGTCTCCTAACTTTATTACTCAGAAAAGAAATTGCTATCTACAATGGCCCCAATGATTCTTTAATTATAATGATACTATTTTCTCAACCTTCATATACTTTCACCTCTTGGTGACATTTGATAGTGATCATTTTTCTTTCCTCCCTGATTCTCTATTCTCTTTGGTTTTTCAGAACACTGCTGTCTCTTGAATCTTTTCCTATTTGTTTGACTCCTCCTTACCATTGCTAGGCAATTATCCATGTTATATACCTTAATGATGAGTGTACCTCAAGGATCTGTCCTGGACCCTCTTCTATTTTTTGTGAATATTGTTTTACTTTATGACCTCATAACTCTCCCCTGTTCAAAAAAAGTTTGAATTATCTCCTCTTACTTGAAGATTCCCAGATTGGTATAGCAAATTTAAACCTGTCTCTTGATCTCCAGTTTCAGTATACTACCTGCCTTTTGGAGATTTTGAACATAACATACTGTACACATTGCTAAATAAATTAGATCAAAACACACATATATATATTATTAATATTACATACTGAATCTATCCATTCTTCCAGTTTTTATGTCTTTCAAAACTATCAGTATTCTTCTAATAATATAGGTTTTCTACCTCGGTCATTATTGGCTCCTGATGTTCTCTACCCCGTATATGGATCCAGTTGCCAGATCACATTATTTTTACTTTGACATTTCTCTTGAGTTTTTCCCCTTCTCTCTAGTCAGATGGTCACCTCCCTAATTCAGGTCTTTATCACCTCTCGCATGGATTGTTGAAATAGCTTTTTAGTTTTTCTCCTTGTATCATTTTTCATCTCTCCCATTTATCTTCTATAAAGCTTTCAAAATGATTTTTCCAAAATATGTCTGGCCATATCATTCTCCTTCTCCAGTGGTTCCCCTTTACCTCTAAGGATCAAATATAAACTCGTCTGTCATTTGAAGCCCATCACAACATTGCTCTCCCTTTCCAGATTAATTTATAAATTTCTCCCTTTCATAGATTCTATGGTCTAGCCAAACTTGCCTTCTTGCTACTCTTCATACATGTCCCTCCATCTCCCAACAGAGCAACTTTTCAGGAGCTGACCTCCATGCTGGATGTGCTCCCACCTTACTTCAGCCTCTTAGATTAACTGTTTTCCTATAAAGCTGAGCTCAAATACCATTTTTATATAAAGTCTTTTTCTGATCCCCTCCCTTTCTGAAGGTTTTAAAGACCAGCTTATCAACTTATGTTGTATTTCTTTGTATATGGCCTTCCCTATTGGAAGAGAAGCTCCTTGAGGAAAGTAAGCATTTCTTTTTTTTTTAATCTTTTAAATACCTCAACACTACCATAGTATCTGGAATAAAGTAAATCCTTGTTATTGTTGTTGCTGTTCATTCATTTCAGTTGTATCCAACTCATCATAACTCCATTTGTGGTTTTCTTGGCAAAGATTCTGATTTACCATTTCTTTTTTCTAGTTCATTTTATAGATGAGGAAATTGAGGCAAACAGAGTTAAATTACTTGCCCAAGGTCACACAACTAGTAAGTATCTGAGGCTGGATTTTAAATTCAAGTCTTCCTGATACCAGGTGTGGTACCTTATCCACTGGGGTACCTATTTGCCTTTAATATGATAGATCCTGCTTACAATAACTGCTTATGTATTGTTCAATTAAAGGAAAAAGAACCTCCTCAGATACTCTGGGGAACTGACTCTAAAGATCTTCAAGTCAGTAGAGATGAAGCCTCAGAAATCATATTAAGTGAATATAGTGAAAAATATTAATCATCTTGGAAAAGTCTTTCTTTGAGTCCTGGTCTCCTGTAACTCTTTTGTTATGCTCTGTGTCCCTCTAGTCTACTAATCTCTTCTTGTCATTCTTTCTTCTCATCCCTTCAAAATGCCCAATTAGTGTTTCTTATCTCCTTTCAGGCACAGCTATGCTATTGTTTTTAAACAAAAATAAGGTTACTGGCTAGCATGTGGAAGACAAGTGCTCTGAGTTCTCCTTTTTAATTAAGTTTTCTTTTTTATTGGTATCTTAATCATTAACAAACAAGCATGCATTTCAATATACATGGAATAACAAGAAAGAGAGCTGGTATAAGAATCTATGAACTTTGCTTTTAAGATAGACATATGTAGAAACTACTATATATGTATCTGTTTATGCTGTATATATAACATATATATATATATATCTACATATATATGGTAGTAACAAATGTCTTTATAGCTCCTTTTGCCCTTTTTAAAGGTCCCCATGCTTTAAAAACATTTTTATTGATGTTACCTTTTATGCATGTATGTACTTCAATACCCATTAACTTAGCCCTCATAAAAACACTGCCTTACAACAATTATTTAGTTCATTAAAACAAATGAACACATTGACCATGTTTAAGAATTCATATCTTATTCTGCGTATGTTTCCCAGTGAGAGAAGAAATGGGATAAAGTCTGATCTATTTTGTCAATTAGGATACCGGGGAGAAATGATGTTTTTCTTATTGGGCAGGAAAGCTGACTGTTAATCAGTATGACTGTGAGGAGGGCTTCTGGTGAATAGTTCCCTAGTCAATCAGTCAGTCAACAAGCATTTATTAAGTTCTGATTGTTTGTCAGTCATTGTGCTAATTTACTTAGGATCCCTTCACAGGAGAGGTGAATCAGTCATTTTCTATACGAGCATTAATTAATCCCTTACTATGTGTCAAGCACTGTGCTAGGGACTGGGGACGCAAAGACAAAAAATAAAAATAAAAATAGTCCTTGCCCTCAAGGAGCTTATATTCTACCAAGAGAAATAATATGCATGTAAAAAAGAATATACATAAGTATATACAAATAAGTATATAAACACATACATACACACATATGCATACATAAATATAAACATGCATATACACAATATATCATATAGATTTATTTATTCATCATATTGATAATGTATATATATATAAACTAACTTGTTCAGTCATATAAGTATTAAGTAGTGGAGCTAAGATTTGAATCCAAGTTCTCTGATTCCCAATCCATCAATTTTCACTGCATTATATGGCTTAATTTCTTCTTCTTTTTCCCTCAGAATATGGCAATGTCCCTCTATAATAGGCAGGTTCTTTTCACTTTCTCTCATTCTATTTTCTTTCCAACCGTCTAACCCTCTCGCCCCTAAAATGCCTAGTCTAAAACCCTATCTATTTTAGAGCCATAGATTATCACAATTGGAAGGGACCTTGAGATCATGGAGTCCAAGTACCCTAAATGTTGTGTCACTTGTCTCATTTCTACTCAGACATCAAGAACAGGACCTCTGACAGTGGAAGACAGTCAGTCAACAAATATTTATTAAGTTCTTTCTGAGCTCTAGGAATTCATTCTAATGGGAGGGAGGTAAGCAACTTGTAAATAACTGTGTACATTCAAGAAAAATACATAATAGATGAAGGTAATCTTCAAGGGGAAGGACTTAGCTCCTGAGCAAAAGAGCTTCTCCTAAAGAAGCTAGAATTTGAGCCTAAAAGAATCAGGCAAATGAAAAGGTTGAGGTAAGAGGTAACAGAACTTGCCAAATGACCCATTCTCTTTATGGGCCTAAATGGCTTTTGCCCTCACAGTTATTTGTTACTCTAGCCCAGCATTGGTGAGGAATTGGCACATGTGATGCCCCAGCATGGGGGATCTGCCCTGATCCCCCTCTTCCCAGATCCTGATGACATTTTTATATGCCCTGACTTTCTGTCCAGATGCCCAAAGCAAGTACTTCCTCTCTCATCTCTCCTTGGAAATGGCAGGGTGGGGTGGAGTAGGGGATGGTGGGGCTCAGAGATATTTGTCAGTGAATTTGTCCTCTGGGCACTTGAACTCAAAAACCTTCACCAACTTTGCTCTAGGCTATCTCACTGTGGTATGCTGGAATGCTTACCCAAAGCTTGCAGCTTTAGTGATTGGCTTTGGAAGAGTTTGCCCTGTTTTTTGTCCCTTGGAGAGTGCCATCTATTGAGGAGTATGTGAAAAAGCCCTGTTAATTTGTCTGTAATGGTAAGGTAGTCCAGACTAATATTGTTCTTTCAATGGGACTGTGAGATCAAAATGGTGGGCATTCCTAACCCTGTTGTAGACCATAACTCCCTTGTCCCCTCTTATCCTATAAATTTCTTATTTATGTCTAGCCTCTATAAATCTTCCATAAAGAAGCACGTCCAAACCCTTCACCTGAGTCTTAAGATTTTGTGGTTGGAAGTAACACTTGTCTGGTTCATCTTTATGTCCTCTTTTTTCATTATGTATACCTTTGATAATGTCTCACAAGTATTATATTATTATATTCTACCCTTACAAATGTACCTATGAGTGTATGTGTATGTGTGTGTGTGTGAATATATAAGGAGTTGAGAAATGCTGTCACATTGGCTGTAATGAGATCCTTCTTTGCCTATATAAGGTATTGAGGTGATGTTAACTAGTAGTCTATGAGCATATGCAAATGTAGATAATGAAACTAGTGGATCATAAGTAATAATAGCTACTATTAATATAATACATTAAAGTTTACAAAGTGCTTTCTTCTTATTATCCTTGACTCTTTACTCTCCCTCACTTTGCAAATCCAAACCAATGCCAGATCTTGTCTTTACTACCTTGGGGCAGGTTCATCCTCTTCTTCTTCCTTCTTCCTTCCTTCCTTCCTCCTCCTCCTCCTCCTTCTTCTTTTTCTCCTCCTCCTCCTTTTTTCCTTCTTCCTTTTTCCTTCTTTCTTCCTTTTTCCTTCTTTTCTCCTCCTCCAGTGTCCTCAGCACTTAGCACAATGACATTGCACAGAGTAAAACCTAAAAAATTGCTTATTAATTGAGTGAAAATTTCTAATTTCTTCTCTTCAACAACTCTATGAAGTAATTGTTCTTATTATCCTTATTTTATTGACAGGGAAACAGAGTATGAAAAGGGTTAAATTTATTGCCCAGAATCACACAGCTAGTTTAGCATCTTAGGTAGGATTGGAATTCAGTTCTTTCTGAATAGTCCAGTATTTTCTATCTAATACTGTGTGAAGTGAAAAGGTTATTCTTAAAATCCAATGAGATAATGTATGAAAAGCATTTTGTAAATTTTAAAGTACCATCATTATTATTACAATTATAAAGCAGCATATAATTGTTACGTTATTTAGTTACATAATACTAATAGATCAGGAAAAATAGCAGGTCATAAATTTGATGCAATTCTCTTCTTTTCTGGTTCCATATTCTTCTTTTACCTCTGAAGTGTATGTATTATCAGAGACTCTCTCACTGTACTTTTTCTCCAGTCTCTCTCTGTACACGTGATTCCCTAGTTATAATTTCTCTATAGGCAACAACACTATATTTCCTGGGAGTCAGAATAAAAGGAATGATGGATCTCAGAGTCAAAGCCTTGGGTTTAAATTCCACCTTTGCAACTGAGTGCCTCTGTGACCTTGGGAAAGTCATTTAACTACTGTGGTCCTTAGTTACCTCATCTGGAAAGAGGCCATATGATCTCTAAGGTACCTTCCCAAGTTTTTATTTATGATTCAAATGCTTGCTGGATATTTCTAGCTTCATGTCCTGCCACACTGAAAACTTAGCTGAATTCACAAACTTTTCAATGAATTTTAATTTCATTAATTAATTAATTAAATTCATTTTCTTTTAAATAACTTCCTATAATTGATGACAACGCTCTTCTCAGTTATATAGCCATAGAATATTGAAATGTACCTCCTTTGACCTCTCTCCCACCTTCTCTCCCTCCTTTCCTCCTTTCCATCTTTCTCTCTCTCTCTCTCTGTCTCTGTCTCTCTGTCTTTCTCTCTCCATCACTTCTCTTCCATCCTTTTCATGTCCACTCAACCACCTTCTTAACCTCTTCTTTGCTGATGATTTCAATAATTTCAATATTTACACTGATGATTCTTTTCATGACCTGACATCTTCTCAAGTCTAAAAGGCTCATTCTCAATTCATTCCAGCATACATTGATGTTATTATACAATAGATTTCATAAAATTTATCAGAAATATATCATCTCCCAGATTCCCAAATTAAAATCCCACCTTCCATTTATAACCTCCTGTGCTCTCTCTCCTTCCATCCTCTCATTAATACTAAACTCATTCTTGATTGTTCATGTAGATGCCCCTTACGGATTCAATCATTGCCTTATGTTTTCTACCATTTGAGGGTTGCCTTTATTCTCATTGCTTTAATTGCCACCTCTGTGGAGGTGGTTCCCAATCTCTTTCTCTCATTGTGATCTCTCTTTTGACCTCCAGATTCACATTTCTAGTTTCCTGCTATATACCTCTAACCATATATTTCTCTACAATTTTAATATCATCTTCCTCCTTAAAGCTGCTTCCTTTTTGCTTTTATTCCTTCTATCTTTGGCACCATCATTTGACCTGTCTCCCTGATCATAATTTAGGGATGTTTTTTATATTTTCTTTTCCCTCACCTCTTATGCCCAATTGGCCAACAAGCTCTGTCAATTTCATTCCTGAAATATTTCTCAATTTTACTTCTCTTCTCTCACTTTTATTCCTAGTGCTATTACTCTACAGTAGGTCTTCATTACCATCCACACAGAACTTTGAAAGAATTTTTTTTTGGAGGTATTCCTCCCTCTTACTTTCTCATCCCCTTCATTTCATCCTTCCTACTTCTGCCAGAATATTCTTTCTCATGTATCAATTTGATCACACCATTCCTCTTCTCAAAATGCCTCAGTAGTTCTATATTGTCAATTGAATTTGCTTAGTATTCAAGATCTTTCAGAATTTGATACCACCTTTCCAGACATTCTTTGCCTGGAATTTGTAGTCATTAAATTAGATTAGCATCCAAGACCAGAATTTGCCCTGTACTCTCCCACCTCAATGCTCTTGCCTATCCTATTCCCAGTGCCCAGATTGTTCTTTCTCCTCATAGCCACCTGTTCATTTATAGTTCACTTTTTCTCTACTTTATTTCCCTCAGTCAGTAACAACCTCTCCACTCTTAGATTTAATAGATTATTAAGCTTTGCAATTTTTAATGCCCTTCTGATGTGATATGTATGTGTGTATAGATGTTTTTATATATATAAATATATGTGTGTGTTTATATAAAGGGTACACATGGGTATACACACATACATATACAATTGTACTATTGTATTATTATCTATTTTTATACATTGTCCCCTTCCTGTTAAGGCAGGGGCAAGTTGGTTCATTCCTCCAAGGCTCAATTTCCTTCTCTGTAAAATAAATATTTCCACTATTTACCTCAGAAGGCAATTTTGAAAATTCTGCTTTTAAACCTTTACCTTCTGTCTTAGAATTAATAGTAAGTATAAGTTCCAAGAAGAACAGTAAGGACTAGGCAATGGGAGTTAAGAAACTTGCCCAAGGTCACATAGCTAGGTAGTATCTGAGCCAGATTTGATCCTGAGGCCTCCTGACTGTAGACATGTCTCTCTATCCACTGAGCCACCAAGCTGCCCCTGAAATACATTTCAATATCTTTATAAACTGTGAAGGCTTAAAACATTTTTTCTTCCTCTTTTTTCCTCTTTCTCCTCCTCTTATCCACTGTTATAAGCATTAATTGAGAACTTACTACTTAGGCACTATCCTAGGTGCTAGACAAAGACAAAAACCCAAATAATTGAATTCTCAACAATATTGCTATCTAGCAAAGAAGTTCACCTATTAAGGGATATTTACTAAGAAGAAATAGCAAGGGCATAAAGTACATACTTATGGGGCAGCTAGGTATAGCTAGAAGCATAGAAAGCCAAGCCTGGAGTCAGGAGAACCTCAGGCACTTCCTAGCTGCAAGAACCTGGGCAAATTAACCCTAATTGCCTCACCCTTGCTTCTCTTGTGTCTTAGAACTGATAGTAAGATAGAAAGTAAGGGTTAAAAGAATTACAAACATTTTCCCCACTACCTGGGGACATACTTTCCCCTATAACTCTTCAGTGTCTGAGGATATTTCCTCAGATTTAAAGTAGTTTCTACATAAGCATTGATCTCACCAAGTTCACTTTCAAATGTGAAACAGAGACTGGATCAGTTGAAATCTCAGTGATCTCTGGGCTGAGAGGGCGAGGGGATACATTGGTTCTTTATGTCTCACCATCTAGCTTGTAGCAAATTTCAGCCTGTGCTTTGGCTTTCACCACTTGGTTGCTTGCTATTCTGATCTTTGAAGTTCACAATGTTATAGTAAGAAAAGAAGGGGGGAAAAGACACCACAGAGACAAACAACATCAAGGTCATATGCTTTAAACTTCATTCTGGCCCCTAGTAAGAGAAAGCCCAAGGCCTTCACCCTCCCCTGGGGTCCACCATAATTCATCCGCCTCAAACCCAGCTAGTGAAGAAAGAGCAAGAGCCACAGGCTAACCCTGGCAAGCTTAAGGAGACTATTTCAACAAGAACCCTTAATATTTTTCTTTATTCACAATCCATTTTGTGCTGAGAGAGTAATTTGGGAGAAGGCTTTTGTTGGCACCCACAGAATCACATTATAATATTACCACTATCCCTACACATGGATGATCCTGTAGGATAACTTTTTCTGTAAAGAAATCTCGTGTATGATCATTTTAGTCCATTTGAGATAGTCATTCTTTATTTCCATTTTTGATGAATCTAGCTATCATTAGGGTAATGGTTGGAGGTTAGGGAAAGAGAAAGAGAAAGCTGGCATATGTGTCCTACACATCCATAATAAGGAAGGATAATTAATTAACACTCACTAATGCACTTCATAATAACACCCTCAGTCTCAATAAACAACATCAGGAAATACCATTTATCTCCTTCTAACGCCCACACAGGCCCATTGGCCAAGGGGATTCATGGCCCTCTTTGAGGGATTCCAGCTGTGACACAGCCTCAGCATTAGCACTGTTATGATGGTGCTATGATAATAAGAGGCTAACAGCAAATGAGATCATTAAATAAATCCTGAAATAATCATGCCTTCCATAGTTTGCATAAGCAGCAGGACACTTATTACCCCACTGGTCATGATCATGACCCATAAGACAACAGGCTGCCTATTGGTGTCTTTGCCTAACTAAAGATTTTTTTTTTTAAGAACAAAAGCCTCTCTGTTGCGTTTTTTATTGATCCCTGATCTTCTAGTGGTGTGATTTAGTGCGTATGGATCTGACAAAGTTATCAAGAAGAGTGAATTTGAGTTCTAGCTCAGTCACAAACTGTGAATGACCTAGAGGACAAGTCTCCTTTTTCTTTGGTCCTTTAGTTACTTCTCCATCTTTACAAAAGGGTGGGACGACATGATTTTTGAAGCACCTTCTAGTCTTGAACTACTGTGCTGTTTTTTATCTATAATCAAAGTTGCTTTAATGATGTTGTTCTAAAGTCTTTCCTAACCTGAATAAATAACCCCGGAAAGCAATTTGTGCATTGTCTTAAGGTTTGTATTCAGTAAATTGCCTCTGATAACAAGTCTCAGACAAAGTCCAAGGCCCCTTTTGAAAAGCCTCAGGAACATTTGAGTAAAGGTCTAGTTCACTGTCTAATTTCTTATATTCAGAATTATATGTAAGTATAGGCATTCCAATTAATGTAATTCTAAAATGATTGGATTAACTCAGCGACAAGTATAAACCAGAGTCCCTAAGGAATGAGAGTATATTACAGATGCAATCATTGGCTAAAGTCAGATAAGGGCTACATAGCAAAAAGCTTGTGATTGGCTGAGAAAATCACCCACACTGCTGTGCCTATATATAAAATAGCAATCTATTTTAAAGTTGCACAGTCAGGCTATGAATTAGAGAATTGGAGTCAAACCCTTGAGAAAGAATCACCCTTGAGAAGTAGTAGAGAGACCCTCTGTTTTCTTCTCTCTGCTCTCTTATCTCTTATCTTCCTGTCTCCTGTATCCTCTCCACTCTGCCCTCTATCCTCTGTACTCTCTGTTTTCTTCTTGCTCTCTTTGTTTTCCATTTGCTCCCCTCCCTCATCTGACAATGTTATCAGAGAGACAGAACCAGTAGGAGAGCACAGCCAGATAGGAGCCAAGAGATGAATACACCAGGATCCAGAAAGGTAGCCACCTAAGAGAAGAAACAGTGTAAAGGACTGATATAGAGAAGTTGTGGATTCAGTAGTGTCATAGATCTTTGGTAAGCTTGGGTCATTTTAGCAAGGGGCTATACCTAAAGGAGGAATTCAAGAGAACTCTGTAAAAGGAGGAAAGGAGTAACAAGTTACATGAAGTTATGTTACCCCTTTGATCTGTGTGTGAGAGTGAAAGACATGTAGCATGTCTATATACTACATATAGTAATATTATGTATATCAATGCATATATACATATATATGTTACATATATGTTTCACTATCCTTATTCCCCAACATTGGTCTCATTTGATGTATGCCAGAGGATGGTATTGCCCTGGTTTGGGTAATACATTTTGTATCAACTATACCTTTCCTCCTCCCTAAAACTTTCACTTTCTGTCTTAATATCAGTTCTAAGACAGGAGACCAGCCAAGGCAAGCAACTGGGGTTAAGTGACTTGTCCAGGATCACAGAGTCAGGAAGTGTCTGAGGGCATATTTGAACCAAGATCCTGTCTACTCCAGGCCTGATGATCTAGCCACTGTGATACCTAGCTGCCCATATATCTTCTAATATATCATTTTTTTCTAAAAGTTAATTAATAATCATATTATCAATAGGAAAAACACTTCTGGGGGCTAGTGAACAATACATTAGTTACCTCTAGAACCCTAAAGAGAATAATTGCCAATAATCTGGAAACCTAAACTACTAATGCATATAAAATATGTAGAGTTTCTAAACATATGCTAAGGATGTGTGATTTTGTTAGCATTGGGAATTCCTGTTGTGGAACCTCCCTACATTGATGCAGATGGCCACCCATCCTTGAGTTAGTAGATAAATCTTAGAAACATAGAGGTCAAGGGTTCAGGATCACATCAAATTGGCTGATTTCAAATAATTCCTTAACAAGTATCACATTTAAATAGTTTCTTCTAAATTCTCAAGAGAAAATGTCATTTGTCATGTCTGTGTCATCAACCTACACTCAATTCTGGTGTTCCTCATAACCCCATCATCCAAAGGCAATCTCCTATTGGCCACATTGGGAATTCCTGTATCCTCTTCCACCTTAGCATCCCCCAGTACTCTAGTCTCCCTATGATTTTGATATGAAGGACACTATGGTATTAGTGTCCTGGAGATGCTATATAAGCATTTCCAAACTGTCTGTCCAACACAGATGCATAAATATACCCATAGGAACTGAGAATGTAATAAAGAGAAAGGTCAAGGAAAGAGCATGACTGGGGGAAATTTTTAAAAATCATTTTAATGTGTGTATGGGAAACAAATGCCCTATTAGAGAGAAGAGCCTTGTAGGTGGAATTCTGCTCACCTAAATCAGACGTTTGCTATAGACAAAAAGTAACAAAGTTAATCCAATATGAACAATGGGATCTTTTATTCTCTACCCCTTTCAATCATCTTTGTGACTTTTTTAGAAATATTAATTGTGAAAGATTGCCTATCCATTTCTCATAATTTAACCACAAATGCCCTCAGTGCTTTTGCTCTACAAATTATTTTATAAGGAGATGAATGAAGGTATGTGAGTTGCTAGATAATGATATTTTCTTAGTTGCTGTATTTTAGGGAATAAAAATAATCAATGGGTTTTTCTTGACCTTGGTATGCTTTTGCTTCATGTAGCTTGAGATTGATTCCTCAATACTCTGAAAAACTCATGTATTTCCTCCATATATGGTTGGTTTAGTTTGGCTCTTCCTTATATCTTTGTTTTCTTTATTGCCATTTCTACTTCTTCCTCTAGAACATTGAGGACTATGATAACAGAGTTCAAATGCAGTAGCCATACTGTCTTTGATGATAGGAGAGATTCTATAGTAATTTTCACATATCTTTTTCATTTTTCTCATGTCTGTTGTCTTTCCAAGTTCCTCATGAAACCTTAGGACTATGATTTCCTTCCTCCCTCCCTGTCTCTGTTTTTCCTTCCTTCCTTCCTTCCTTCCTTCTTTCCTTCCTTCCTTCCTTCCTTCCTTCCTTCCTTCCTTCCTTCCTTCCTTCCTTCCTTCCTTCCTTCCTTCCTTCCTTCCTTCCTTCCTTCCTTCCTTCCTTCCTTCCTTCCTTCCTTCCTTCCTTCCTTCCTTCCTTCCTTCCTTCCTTCCTTCCTTTCTCCTTTATTGTAATCTTATACAGTTCTACAACATGCTAACACATTCTTCACACTTCAGGAGATGTATGTATTGCTTTTACTTTGTTATGAGTAACTATTCATTCTTTAGCAAAGAAATATAGAAAGTTTTATATGTTCATCAGCAGAAATTTTGAAGTCCAAACAATAGACAAAGCAAGCATTCCTATCTGTGAGCATCATTCTCATTTCTCAATTCTAACATTTCTGCTTTTTATTGAGTAGAAGGAAAATGTAGTAGGCTTCTCAAAGTCTATTCCCTTTTCATGACTCATAAATTATTAGGACCTGAATGAAGTTCTTTTCAATAAATAAGTAGTTATACAACTTACCAATTTGCAAAGTCCTATGCTAGGCATTCTGAGAGAATCATCAACTTAGACCCTGACTTCAAGAAGTTTATATCTAGTTAGGAAGATAATACATGCATACTAAAATTAACTAATAATATCAGGTATTGTATGTTGAGTGTAAAATGCATAATCCAATAAGCATTAAAGAAATTCAAAAGATGGAGAGATCTCTGGTCTGAGGCTTTTTGTTGGAGGTGGGATGATAGCTGATCTTTCAAACTGTTTCATGTTATTTGAAATTCCAATATGAATAAGTCTGTTCCTTGCACATAATAGGTGTTAATCCAGGCTTTTTAAAATTGGATTGGGTAGAATTTAGTTGGGGAAGGTCTTCTTTTTCTAGATCATGTAATTTTGTCAGGTTTAAGATTTGCTTCTATATCAGTCCCTACAGCAAGATCTTTTTGATGCTAGATTTTTCCAGATTCTGAGATAGTTTATGGACTGCCCAGTCCTCTTTATTTGCTTCCACAAGGGGGCACTTGTTGCCCACAGTACATTTTCTCATCTTTGCCTTTGATGTCCCAAACATCTTTATATCTAGTCATAGGAGTCTCACTGGTCACATCTCCCCTCCAAGGCACTATCAGAACAAAATGGTCCAAGCAGAATTGAATTTCATCTCTCCAAGGACTGGCTTTTTGTAAACACCATAAGTATCTTTGTTTGAATTATACAGATTCTCTGTCTCTACATTTGCTTAATCCTCGGTTTGGGGTAGCTCCAGGTATTAGAGGTGATGAGAAACAGTTTCTAGCTAATCAATTTTCTGGCTGCAGCAAGTAAAACCTAATATAGAGTTTAGTCTTCAGAATAAGGAATTTCACTTCCTTGAGGCACTGAGCTCAATCAATCTATCAGTTAAGTATTTACTGAATGTCAACTCTATGCCCAGTCTTGTGGTAGAACATGAAAAGGGACCAGAGTGTCTTTGTTGTTGTATATGTGTCTGGGATGGGAAAAGTAAAAGTAAAACTGTAGGATTTATCTATAGTAGTTAGAGAAGTAGACTTAAAAGCTACTTTGAACCGGAATTTCTATTGAGCCTATGTGAATTTACAAGGACCACTCCCCCCTCCATACAGTAAAGGTGGTATATTCAGAAGGTCCTATTAACAGGGATTCCTGGGAATTGTCCTATGAACATTTAAGAATTAAAGAATGTTAGAGCTGGAAGGGAGTTTAGAGATCATCAAAGGCAAGTCCCATCATCTAAAGCTTAGGGAGTTGAAATGACATATCCTGCTGGAGAGTACCAAAGGCAGCACTAGAAACCTTGGGTTTCCTGAGTTCAGTGCTCCTGACACAGATGAGTTTAACATAAAATTATTGCATCTTCAAATTAGCAATGACCTTAGAGGTCATCCAATTCAAACTCTTACCCAATTAAAAAACACATTATAGAAACAACTCTTTCATTTCCAGATCACAACCTCATGAAGTAGCCCATTTCATTTTTAGCTGGTTCTAATTGTTGGAGTTCTTTTTTTATGTTGAGCCAAAATCTGTTTTTCTATAATTTTCTCTTCATTATATGCTATTTTGTACCATTGGTTCTAATCCTGCTTTTTGGATCTATACAGAATACCTTGAATCTCTCCTTGATATGGCAGCCCTTCAAATGTTTGAAAAAGAGATTGATCACCATATAATCCTCCTCCCACCTATGTCTTCTTTCAGGGTTAGGCATTCCGATTATATAAAATACTCCTCATTTGGGAGTTATTTAGTTTGAAGTCTTGTCACTATCCTTTTCAACCTTCATTTGTTGTTTTTCCTTTTGTCAATGAGTCTTTTAAAACATACCAAGAACCATTTACATTACCTAAGGTATTATTTCAACTTCTATAGAACTGAGTGGAGTTACCAACTCTTTTGTTCCAGATTCTATATTTCTAGGCTGAATGTTTGTGTTGCTGAAGAGAGGCAGTGAGATATAGGATTTAGAGAATCAATTTTGGAATCAGGATAACTTTGGTTCAGTTTTTACCTTGGACACATACAAGCAGTGTGACCTTTGGCAAGTCATTTGACTTCTAAGTGGCCCACATCACTCCAAGGCTATGAATTTAAAAACATTTGGCAGCATAGATTGAGAGAGAGAATTTCTTTAGTGGGAGTTCTCTTCATCAAGAAAATTAAAATCCCATTTCTCTGTCATCATCCTCCTCCACTCCCAACAACAACAATAAAAGTTTGTATTAGACATCAAGTTCACCACTGATTAGGTCTTTGAATCTACATTTTAAAAACATCAAGACATTCATTTAGCAGGATCTTTTCTGATCACTTTGATTTCTAAGAGATGACAGGCTCAGAGATGGGCTGGCTAAAATGGACTGGCTAATTAAAGGAAAAATCTAGGACAAATAAGACAGTGACATCCCTGTGAAGATAGAGGAACTTGGTAGTTATGGGCTCTAGATATTTCAGATGAGGCAACAGAACATGAGGGTCCCATGCAAAGTAGAGAAAGCTTATATTAATGGGGCCCTGTATCTTTTGGGGACATATGCTGACATGGAAAAGCATGTAATATTGCCTTCAGCTACTTTATATTTTTGTCTTAGGCTTACCCACTCCTTAATTAAATGTATATGTTGAATATTTGAAAGAACTTTTCCATCTGAAACTTTCTAATAAGATAGCATAGTACCCGATATAAATATTTGGTACTGCAATTCTAATTTACTTCAAAGTTTGCAGAATAATTTATATACATTATCTCATTTAGCCTTACAACTACTCTGTCAGGTAGATATTTTGGATATTATCATAATTTTTTAGGTAGGATACCGAGTCTTATATGATAAAGAACTTTTAGAGTAAAGATTTGAATCTAGATCTTTCTCTTTTCTTCCTTCCTTCCTTCCTTCCTTCCTTCCTTCCTTCCTTCCTTCCTTCCTTCCTTCCTTCCTTCCTTCCTTCCTTCCTTCCTTCCTTCCTTCCTTCCTTCCTTCTTTCCTTCCTTCCTTCCTTCCTTCCTCCCTCCCTCCCTCTTTCCCTCCTTCCTTCCCTCCCCCCTCCCTCCCTCCCTTCCTCTTTCCCTCCCTCTTTCCTTCCTTCCTTCCCTCCCCCTCCCTCCCTCCCTCCTTTCCTTCCTTCCTTCCTTCCTTCCTTCTTTCCTTCCTTCCTTCCTTCCTTCCTCCCTCTTTCCCTCCTTCCTTCCTTCCTTCCTTCCTTCCTTCCTTCCTTCCTTCCTTCCTTCCTTCCTTCCTTCCTTCCTTCCTTCCTTCCTTCCTTCCTTCCTTCCTTCCTTCCTTCCTTCCTTCCTTCCTTCCTCTTTTCCTTCCTTCCTTCCTTCCTTCCTTCCTTCCTTCCTTCCTTCCTTCCTTCCTTCCTTCCTTCCTTCCTTCCTTCCTTCCTTCCTTCCTTCCTTCCTTCCTTCCTTCCTTCCTTCCTTCCTTCCTCCCTCTTTCCCTCCGTCCTTCCTTCCGTCCTTCCTTCCTTCCTTCCTTCCTTCCTTCCTTCCTTCCTTCCTTCCTTCCTTCCTTCCATTTTAGAACCAATAGTGTGTATTGGTTCTAAGGCAGAGGAGCAGTAAGTGCTAGGCAATGGGGACTAAGTGACTTGCCCAAGGTCACACAGCTAGGAAGTGTCTGAGGACATATTTTAACCTAGGACCTCTTGACTCTCAATCCACTGAGTCAACTTGTTGCCTCCAAACCTAGGTCTATCTGATTCTGAGATCAGAACTCTACCCACCAATACAATGCTTCTTCTAAGAGGTATCACTGTTTTCTCTGAAATTATAGCTTGTATTATGTCACCATTGATTTGACACTTAGAATTTCTTCTATGAATCAATAGTCTTATTTATGTGAATATCCAGTATACTTCCTTTTATTTTGAATTAAACCTTTTCTGTATACATCTGATTCCCCCCAACTTGACTATAGCCATTTTAAGAACCAAGTCTTACTTCTTCATATACTTGTAGTGCCTGGCTCAGCACTTAATGAGCTATAAGAATATATCTTTTGATATGTTGACTGATATCTAGTAATAGTCCAAGCAAAAAGGGGATGGCCACAAATCTGCACCAGGACCAGAGAACTTTTCAAAGTGTCTATAACATATAGAGGCCTTGGCAGGTTTAATGCTCCTTGTTTGTTCCTCAGAAAACTTAAAATGCTTCATATTAAGACTGATGACCTTCAAGACAAAGTATGCTGTAGTCCATTGAACTTAAGAACGATCATTATCCTCTTGGATAATTAGAAAAAACCCCAATAACTCATTTATACAGGACTTTGAAGACTTAAAACCACTTTTCCCCCACAAAATTCTGTGACACAGTTATAATTTCCATTTTATAGCTAAGGATATTGAGATTCAGACTGATAAGATGTGTTGACCATTTGAATTTGGAATGCTTTGGTTGCATATTCAATATATTTCAATTATACTACACTGCTGCTGGTACATAAGACAACTTCTAGCTCATAGTGATCTATGAAACTGACTGTTTTTTCCTCTGTAAGTGATCCCAAATACTGTACTGATATATTTAAACAACATAGTTTATCTGACATTTGAATATGAGGTTTATCTACTTCAATTCTGTGATTGTATTGATGAGGAAACCAAGATTTGAAGCGCTAATGTGACTAATTGGCTCAGAATCACACAATTATCAAGTATCAGAAAAGGGATTTCAGCCAATCTCTACTTGGCACAAAGTTCAACACTCAATCTCCTATACCATGTTGCTGCTCCTTATGTCAAAGCTGGAAGAGATCATTCAGTCCAACCCACTTTTTTTGAAGATAAGGAAACTGAGTCCTTAAGATGGATAGTGACTTGCCCAGCTTGGTAGTAACATCACTGAGACTCAAACCAACTCTCTTATACTACAAGGCCAGTGTACTTTCTTGTAGTGTCTCTGTTTTTCTCCCTGCTTTATGTGCTACCAATTTCTTCTGTCATATTTTAAATGTTCTCTGAGTTTTCTCAAGAAAGTTGAGATGCCAGCATTAGAGCAATAATTGAATCAAAGCATTATCATGCAAAATGAACCCAGAGCTCAAATAGTCCCCCCTTTGACTTTCTTTCTTTTAGTACAATATAGCAGGTCTGAATCCAAGGACAACTGTGGCAGTGTTACTATTTCTTAGGGAGAAAATAGATGCTGTTGACCTGCTGCATGTTCCAAAAGTCAGCTTCTTACCCAGAAATCATGCTTGGACTTTTGTGCTCTAGATGTAAGAAGGTAAGCCTCAGGAATTTGTTTTAAAGGAAATATATAAAAGAGGTCTTTGTTTATCCAGGTTATTTAGGAATAGATACCCAGGGCAATTTGGCTAAGCTTCAATTGCAAGTTTCCTCTGTATTATGACCTCCCTCAGGTGAGTCTGATTCACTAAAGTCCTAAGCCAGAACCTTTGTGTTCTGTGACTTTCCAAAGGTCACAGAGTTTAGGTTTGTAAGATTTGGTGTCCAGACCCAAATTGAAAAGGCTATCCAGAACTTACATGGGGGAATTCCATAAGATTTATATTTTCTTAGTAAATTATATGGGCATTGGATTTTGATTTGAAAGTCAAATCCAAAGTGGAATCCAATCCAGTGCAATTTAATCCAACAAGCATCTATTCATTTCTATTATGTATAAGAAACTGTGCTAGTTGCTGGAGATAAATAACACAAACTAGTCCCTGTCTTTGAGGAGCTTGTTTTTTACTAATGCGAAGGAAAGGGAGTGAGTGTTAACAATTATTGTTGTAATTATTTAGTCATTTCATCCATTTCTGATTCTTCATGATCTAATTAGGATTTTCTTGGCAAAGGTACAGGAGTCGTTTGCCCTTTCCTCCTCTAGCTATTTTACAGATGAGAAAATGAAGATGAACATGGTTAAGTGACATGCTGTGAAGGAAAGATTACAGCACAAGATGGTTTTTGCAAGAAGAAGCAAGAGATGGAATGTTGAATGAACTGTCAATTAACCAGAGAGAGGGAAGATTTTAAAAAGAATCTGGACAGGAGGCAGTTAAAAAGCCCAACAGCTGGAACTGGGACACTTCTTCCTGGCTGACGGTTGGAAAGAGGCTGCCAGAAAAATGTGCTCTGAACTTCTGATTACCCATTGCCTAAATTACTAAGAAGATTGGGAGCTTAGCTCTGAAGAACCTTGTTAGTTGTTATCCATATCTCCCAATAGAAAATTAACCCTGTTTCCTGAATTCAACACCTTGGGAGAATCCTTCAAAGTACAGGAAACCCTTAGAGATTAGGGAAACCTTATTCCCCTATCACCTCCTCCATTTCCCTTCCTTCCTTTACTTTAAGAATAAAATTCCTTTTAGTAAAGACCTATATTGTGAGATGAGTCCTTGAAAACACTCTTAAAATCTTACCATTCCGAGAGAAGCCATTTGAAGTCATCTGAGAGAAACAGGAAGTGGTGTGGGGGTGGGGGGAGGAGTGCAAACCTCAGTCTTTGTCTTAGGCAGCTTCCTGTGCCCTGATCCTCATTACCATAAATATCTTTGTAATAACATCTATTACAATTGGCACCCCAAGGGAAATCAACATTAATATCAGGCTGAGAGATATACATTGAAAGAAAAAACAAAGATGCTGCTGCAAGTTTTGTGGACTACTGGTACTAACTGCTATTGGCTGCTATTGGCTGTATATGATCCTATATAGTGCTGTGACTACTGTAATCATAGACACTATGGGTTTAATATTGAACACTATGGCTTTTATCACCTCAATGTCATTTACTAAAAATACAGGGGTATGACAGATTTTGACCCAGGTTTATGTTTTGACAATGGCTGCAATTCAAAATCTAACATATATCAAGAATCTCATAAAATTTATTACACCCCGAAAGGCAGCTCAGATTCTGGTGGAAGATACTAACCTTGAATAGATGGTAAAGAGAATGTGTGAAGAGTTTTCCAGAAGCAAGAGCAAGGACAGGATAAGGATGGGAGTGGGCAAAAGGCAACGGGGCTTATGGACAAAGACATAAAGGATAAGGACAAGAAATCTAAAGATAAGAGCAAGAAAGGGGCTGAGGGAAAGGTCAAGGAAGATACAGACACTGAAAAGATCTTACCCCTGAGAGATATAGCCAAGATTTCTGATTCTGCTGCTGTGGTTCATTCAAAGATACATAAACAATTTTCTACCCAGGAACTTGATTCCATAAAATGAAAGTTCCCAAAATTTCTAAATGAACCCAAAGGAGCACAAGAGGGCCTTTAAAATATTTGAACCCAATTTCTAGGATTTGGATTTTATTTTGTCCAAATTATTTAGCCCCCATGAAAATAGGCAGTTCATAGAGAAAACCAGGAAAGACAGTTCTCTGACCAGTTGACCCACTGAGGAGGAATAGGAGGATTTTGATTTTGCAAATTCCACTAGTCTGGCTTACTTGAGGAAGTGCAGAGAAGATCTTCTGCAGGCTATAAAGTCATTTTGTTCCAAGACAAATGCTTGGAGTAAATTTGATTAACTGACCCAGGAAAATACTAAGCATCCTGATAGGTATATAGACCAGTGAGTTGTCAGAAACCATAGAATCCATCATGGGAATAAATCAAGATTCAGAGGAATCGGTGGCACATGTTAGGAGTGTTACAAGGGAATCACTTTAAAAGACTGATATATATTAATTTAAGGTCGCCAAGGAATCAGCTATGTAATTCCTAAATGAAAAACTCAAGTCAGCCATCAGCCTTTTTTGGAATTTAATTACAATAGGAGTAAGAAAGGAATTAGAGATATACAGAGAGAGAGAAAAGGGGAGAGAAGGGAATAGGGCTTAAATACCCCTTCTGTTTAGGCTGGGCCAAAAGGCCCAAGCCCTTAGATAGCTGGGGCAAAGAAAAGAGATCAGTCCCTATTACTCATGTGTCCAAAATGGAGAAACAGTCTCAGAGGCCCCCACCTTCAGCTTCCTTCAGAGCAAGCTTCCTCAGAGCCCAGGAACCACACCGCTCAAAAACTCAACCACCTCCACGAGTCTCCAGACCCTCCTATCTTTAAGGAAACCATCCAAGTTGCCTCCCCTCAGTCCTCACATCTACCAACCACTCTTCATCAATTTCCCTGTCAATGGAGGCTCTTGCTTAACCCAGGACCGCCCAGAGGTTTCTGGCTTTTGCACATGTCTGTTGAAGGTCATATTTTTCAAATGATTAAATCTTTACTCCTTTGTTACAGCCCTTTCTAAATCCTGTTAACTTGAGTATGGTAGAGATTGGAATAATTAAATTTTGATCTAGGCTGCAGCCCTTACTCAATCCTATTAGGACTGAATAGGGTGGAGTATCTCCATTGTATCAATTCTAAAATCAATCAAGACTCAAAGAAATTCCTGTTCTATAGGTCAAAGTCCTTTCCATTGTTCAGCAAAAGGTTTCTGTCCTAAAGTAATCTTAAGAAGGGAAGAGAAAGAACCTCCCATGCCAATGGGGTTCCCATTCCAATAGACTATGGGTAAGAAATTTTCCAAGTATGAAATATCCCAATGGTGAAATTTCCAGCATTTATAAGTCTAAGGAAATTTGAGGTTTACAGGAGACATTTCGTTAGTGGTTGTAATTCACACCTAAAAAACTTTTTTAAGAACTATTTATCCTAAATATGACAGTATTACAGTTTCTGAGTTAAGGGAGGCAGCCAGTTACTTATGGGACAATTACAAAGAACAAGAAGCAGAAAAGAATTAAAACAAAAATTGCAACATTCAGAGGAGTCTCTTAAACAGAAGGAAATTGATCAAATCAAAAATTTACAAACTATCAAAACATATTCTAGACCCTCATATCAACAGCACAAAGGTCAGAGAGAAAGAAGGAAGTGTGTCCTTTGTCACAAAGTTGGACATTTGATCAAGGACTGTTACTTAAAGAAAAAATATGAATTAAATAGCAAAGATACACAAGGAAAACACATACTCCAGATCAAAAACAAAATCGTGCTGCAAGCATTGCCATTTAGAAACTGAATCAGAGGTATCAGACCTTGAGAGAATGAGACTAGCCATAAAGACATATGCAAAATTGAAATATGCAGGTGCTGTGACAAAAGGTAGACAAAATTTATGAAGCCAAGGATTTAAGATACTAAGAAATGAACAAGGGGGTAGCATGAAGGAAGGGCAGGATGTGATAAATGATAAGGGATCTGCAAGAGTGAAACATAAAAATATAAAAAGAAAAGACAATACATGGGTGGTACCTATAAGTGAATTTATTGGGCCTGTGAGAAGTTATGTTGACAAATCAAATCAAACCTTGAGTGAAAATCAGAGACAGGTACAAGATTTAGACTAAGAAATAAAAAATCTGATAGCACAGATACAAGCTGATATTGGAGACTCATACAGAAGGGGTATAGTAACCAGTCAAGAGAAAATCAAAGAACAGATAAAAACACATCTAGAAAATTTCTTTGACTGCAGATGGGGTAGAGGGATTGAATTGAAGAGGAGACTTCATGAAAACTTACATGATCATGATCATAAGCTGTTAGAAGAAACAGTTAAACAAAATTTCAATTCCCTGAAACATAATGACCAAATGAAATCACAGACTAAGGATACTATAGAAGATACATTTACAGGAGCTATAAACAAGGTACATAAACTTACAGACAAAGATAAAACCCCATTTGGACCTATTAAAATTTCAAAAAGCTATATGGTACAGACTTCCTTAGAGAAAATATCTAGCTTGAAGCCAGAAGCTAAAATTTTTCATCCTACACAAAATAACTTGAAAATTTCAAATCTAAAAGAAAATGGAGCTGAAAATACAGTTGATATTGATGATCATATTCAATGTATTGGAAGTTTAACAGCAGTTAGATTTGAAAATACAAATATAATGGAGGGCACAACAACTCCCATGATAGTCAAGGGTTCAATAAACTTCCATGAAGCCAACATTCTAAATGGAGGGGGGAGTTCTGACCAAGTCAAACTATATGAACTTTCAAATAGCTATGGTTTAAATTCATATCCCAATGAAGGAGAAAACAATATACATTCTAATATAAATGAAGATCAATTACAAAATGATTTAAGCCAAGAAGACTTAACTGGCTCAACCATATTAATGGCAGAGGATGACAATGCAGTGCAACATGATTCATTGGCAATTAATTCAATATCTACACAAAAACCAGAACCATATATATGGATTAAGGTGGGGAAGAAACAATACAAAGCTCTTGTAGATACTGGTGTTTCAAAATCAGTCCTAAAGACATTTCCAGGAGATACCACTATAGGGGGTGTGGTTTCAGTGGCTGGAGCTATGAGAGAAATACAATAGGTCCCAGAGCTCAAAAGTACAATGGTTAAGCTTTGTCCTTTCACCATTGATCATACTTTCCTATTAATTCCTGGATGTCCAGTTAACCTTTTAGGACACAAATTTTTATGTAAGATCTGGGTAACCCTGCAATGTAAACGTTTTGGAAATACCTGTATTTACCCAAGCATTCTTTAAAACATTACCCATTGCTATATCTGGAGAAACTGGAGGAAAAATCTGAACAAATTCAAAATTTAACATCACTGTATGAGATATCAGATGACATTCCACAAGGGGTTTTTGATAAACTTCAGAATGATGAGGGTAGAATAAAATCAGTTGCACTAGTAAAGATAGAAGTCAGGGATGGTGTACCTCCTAAGATTCCTCAATAAAAATTGAGCAGAGAAGCCATAGAAGGCATAACGCCATTATCAACAGCTTACTGGAACAAGGCATTTTAAGATCTACAGTGTCTGAATTTAATAGTCCAATTTTGGCTATTAAGAAAAACAAGTTGAATGCAGACAGAACACAATGCTGGAGATTTGTACAGGATCTTAGGGCAGTGAACAACTTTATAAAGAAAACTTATACTGTGACACCTTCACCAAATGATGTTATCACACAAATCCCACCAGATGCCGTTGGTACACAGAGATAGATCTAAGCAATACATATTTTACCATACCATTGCATCCTGACTTGCAAAACATTTTTGCTTTCCAATGGGGAAAAACTCAGCTCTGTTACACTAGGATGGTTCAAAGAAGTTGTGAGGCATTCTCTATATTCTGCTAACTTCTTCAAAGAGATCTAGCTAGCTAATGTCAGTTTCAAACATAGTAAGCTGGTACACTATGTAGATGATTTACTTTTAGCATCACCTGACCCAAAGACATGCTTGGAAGATTCAAAAAGGTTACTGATAGAGCTTTATAAGAGAGGACACAAGGTCTCTAAGAAGAAAATTCAGTGGGTACTTGCAAATGTTGAATATCTTGGATTTATCCTGGAAGGGGGCACAAGGAAAATTTTAAATAAAAGGACAGCAGATATACAGAAGCTAGGTATCCCTAGTACCAAAAAACAACCCAGGGCATTTCTAGGAGTTGCTGGTTTCTCAAGACAGTATATTGTAGGGCATTCCCATATTTCCAATTGCTTGACTGACTTGAAAAAGAATAAGGTTAAAGGACCTTTGAAATTAACTAAAGAACATTTACATGCTTTGTCAAAGTTGAAAGAAGCCATTTTGACAGCTCTAGATTTAGGAATACCAGATTATAAAATGGAGTTCCACTTATATGTACATGAAGCTAAGGGCATAGCTTCCAGAATGTTGGCACAATATTTCAGACTGAATTTAAGAGTTGAATGTTACAGTTCTATCTTAGACCCAGTCACACAAGGAATGGTACACTGCCTGAGAAACATTATTGTCCTGGTCCTCATTACCATAAATATCCTTGTAATAAGGTCTATTACAAAGCCCATGGTCATAAAGCTAATAAATGCCTTAGGCAAAATTTGAAGTCATGAAAATGAGTTTTCCTGACTCCAGTCAGACACTACATCCACTGAGTCAGCTAGCAGTCACTAACATCAAACAATTAAGGCAATCTGAAAGGGTATTTCTATAGTGGGATGGATATATATATTAGTCTCTCGGTAACTGAAGATTGTCTTTGTGCGCTTTCATCTGTGATGTAGATGAGTGTGCACAAAGACACTTATGCATGAAGGAGATTTAAGTGGAAAGGTCGATGCACAGAGACAGTCCCACTCTCTCGGTGTTGGAAGCCTGGGTCCAGTGGCACGAAAAGTTGTTACACCTGGAGACTTCCTCAGCTGCATTGGATGGCTGTGTTGTCTTTTGTGCTCCAACACGCCCTAAGCATTCCACAGAGCTTTGTTGCATCGCCATCTCAGCCATTGAACCTTCTAATGCTAGATTGATAGTAAATTAAATTTGGGAATTGTACAATGAAATCTAGAATAAATTTATGCTTGAAATCCCTAATGCAGATTACCAAAAAAACCCAAATATCTGAATTTATTAAATTCCTAATGAAGCAGAAAACACACCTTACTTTCACAGTTGAGGAATGTCAATTTCCTTAAGTTTAGATTTTGAGATCTAAAGGACTTAAAACAATCTCATTTTAGTAGTAAATTTACACACTGAAAATGGAAAATTTACCAACCATCTGGGGCTGGCTCAGTTACTTCTATCTTTCCCACTGTTCCAATCACACTTCCCTGTCTATGTTGCCCAACTCATAAATCTGATCAAGGATCAAAATGTGGGACATTTTTAGACCGGGATAACAGTAGGGGGATTTGTTTTTGCTTGATTGCCTATTTGTTGAAAGGATTATTTTCCCTTGTAAATTAGGTGTGGGAGAGGAAAATCAAATGCTCTTTAATTGAAAATTAAAACTTAAATGGTCTCTCTCTCTCTCTCTCTCTCTCTCTCTCTATATATATATATATATATATATATATATATATATATGTGGGGACCAACGACTTTGTCTATGATGCAGCATCTTTTCTAAGTAATGTGTTGCAAGTGTATGGGTGAACCTCTGGGGAGGCAAATGGGGCTCATAGAAAGATTTTTCTAGTAAGGTTTAGCTATATGGTTGTTCATATATGTGTTTATGTGTGTTCATTATTTTCTAAATAGGACCTTACCTATGTTTAAACCCTAAATGCTTACAGGGAAATTAAGGACCTTTTTTAGGGAAGCCAAAGAAGTCAGATTTTGAAGTACCTAGAGAAAGCCCTGGTTAGAGGCACAAGGAATAGAGATTATTATTAAGAATCCTTTAAACCTTTACTGAGACCTTTCTTTCACGTTAGAAACCAAGGCCTTGTCTCTCTCTTGCCTTTAAGTTGTTATTGGCCTCAGTTCTAAGATTCCAAAGTATCACACTTTTAATTGGAGTAAATGACTGTAATGACTTTCTTTTTTTCTCATTTGGACCTATTCTTGCTTCACCCAGAAAAATTCCTTGCCCATAGTACCATTTCTTCCTTTCAGATTAACAGGAAGAAAGACTTGCCCATTCTGCCCCTCCTATATAAAGAGATTTTGGTCATTCTGGCAACAAAGTCATAAATAGAATTAACTGGGATTGAATTTCTGAAGGCATTTTCCACCTTATACAATGTAACCGAGCTTTTATCATCAGGAGCTGGGGGTGATTTTCTGCATTTGTATACTGAGCTGTTTCCTCTATCCTCCAGCTCAGTGAGTATGTATCACTGCCCAGGGAATATGAAGGACCCATGTGGTTCTGGTCTATTCCTGCCATCATTCAGTTCTCCCTTCCAGAGTAATGCTCTGAGTAAATCAGCTGAATATTTATTGAGTGCTTAATATGTACTAGGCAGTATGCTAAACACTGGAGATTACAAAGAGAAAAAAACATGGAAAAAAACAGGAAAAAACTATAAAGGTGTTCATATTCTAGTAGCAGAGGAAATAAAAGCTATATATAACTATATGAAAATACTCTAAATCAGTATTTATTAGAGAAATTCAAATCAAAGCAGCTCTGAGATATCATCTCAAACTCATAAGATTGGCTAAAATAATAAGGCAAAATGATACATGTTGGAGGGGATGTGGAAAAATAAGGGCTTTATTACACTGCTGGTGGAACTGTGAACTGTAATGTTCACAGTAATATGGGATTATGCTCAAAGCATTAAAACAAACAAACTGTGTATACCTTTTACCCATCAATATCACTATTAGGTTTATTTCCTGGAGGGATCAGGAGAAAAGGAAAAAAACCTATATTTTAAAAAATATTTCTCTTTTTGATGGCAAGAGATCCACTGTTTGGGGAATGGTTATAAACGAGTTGTGGCATATTATTGTGATGGAACACTGCTGTGATGTAATAAAAATAAAAAAGTTAATTATGGAAAAACTTGGAAAGACCACAGGAAGTTATGAAGAGTAAAATGAGCAAGACCAAAAGAACCTTATATATAGCAAAGGAAATATTGTTTGAAGGATAACTTGTATATGTCTACCTCAGAGAAAGAACTGAAAAATAGGAAAATGTAAGATACAGTTTTATATACACGTATGTCTTTTTGTTAAATGATGCTTTTTTAATGGGAGGAGGTGGTGAGAGGGAAGGAAGTAATTACCCAGGAATTGTAATGTAACAAACAAATTAATTAATTAACTAAAAAATAATGTATATCTAACTATAACAAGGTAATCTTAGAACAAGATTTTGAGTCATTTTTTGTGCAAAGGATCCTTTTAGCAATCTGGTGAAATCTATGGACTCCTCCTAAAAATGCTTTTGAGTATTGCAACCTCCCGGCCTGCAAGAGGCTGCAAGGGGGGGAAGAATTGAGAGGATAGAGATAGAGAAGAAGTTTTTACCCGCGAAGGGCGTGAACGGGCCGACTTTAGAGATGTGAGTAACCGAGTCAGTAGACGGATATTATTTGTATGAGCCACAGCTAAGCTCCGACCACTGGGTGTGAATATTCAGGCTGAAACCACCCAATGATCCTCTTTTAACACCGTACCGGTCAGAGGATAAAGCTAGTGCAGATGGAAAGGAGACTAGGAACTACAAGAGGTAGATAATGCTAGATAGCATTAGGAGAAAGAGAGGAAGTAAGGCAGGCCTGGACTAATGACCAGGCCTTAGTAAGGCAGGCCTGGTCTAAGGACCAGGCCTTAGTAAGAAAGATAGAGAAGAGGGACAGGGGAGAAGTTGCTACTTGCCAGACCCGGGAATCCTGAACCAGTGGGCGGAGCTTAGAGGAGCTGGTTTATTTATAGTCATGCCAGCTCAATACATATTGAACAGTTATATGATACCTCAATACATATGGATGAGTTATCTGGGGTACCCCTATTGGATAATACAACCTATGACAAGGTGAAGGTGGGGTTTTACTCCTCAGGTGAGTGGGACACAGGAAAGCAAGGTTTCGCGCCTAAACTTCAGCCATGCTGGCAATAAAGTTCATTGCCATGCACATAACGGCCATGTGCTCACTCACATTCCTTGCTTCCCCACAACGTCTAGGGCTGGGCTGCTACAAGTATATTAGACAAAACAGAGTTACAAAAGGAGCCAATTATATAGAAATGCAGGTATTAAATAGTTATTTTATTTAATTGGAGCTTAATCCATGATTATTGTTTGATTGGTTGTGATTCTGCAATTGAAAACTAGGGTGGTTAGAAGGACCCTAAGGCCTTCAACCAAAAATAGGAAAATAAATAGTTATTTTTATTTTTTTAAGTTTTGGAAATTTTTATTTAATTAATTAATTAAAATATTTTTCCATTGATTCAAGATTCCTGTTCTTTCCCTCCCAGCCCCCTAGCCCCTTCGTGTACCTGAAGTGCAATTCTACTGGGTTTTACATGTGGCATTGATCAAGAACTATTTCCATATTATTGATTTTTGCTCTAGTGTGATCATTTAGAATCTATTCATATCCCTATCAACCCTTATGATCAAGGGGTTGTTTTTCTTCTGTGTTTCTATTCCCACAATACTTCCTCTGAAGGTGGATAGTGTTCTTTCTCATATATCTTTCAGAATTGTCCTGGATCATTTTTTTTATTATTTTAGTTCATCCTATCCATGAGCAATTAATGTTTTCCAATTATTTAGATCTACTTTTAATTGTGTGGAAAGTGTTGTAGTTGTGTTTATATAGTTCCTGTATTTGTCTTGGCAGATAGATTCCTAAATATTTTATGTTATCTAGGGTGATTTTAAATGGAATTTCTCTTTCTGACTTGGTGCTGAGATGTGTTGGAAATATATAGAAATCCTCATTATTTATGTGGATTTATTTTGTATCCTGTAACTTTGCTAATGTTGTTGATTATTTTCACTAGCTTTTTAGTTGATTCTCTAGGATTCTTTAGGAAAACCATCATTTCATCTTCAAAGAGTGATAACTTGGTCTCCTCATTACATATTTTAATACCTTTAATTTATTTTTCTTCTCTAGTTGCTACTTCTAGTGTTTCTAGCACAATGTTAAATAATAGAAGTGATAATGGATAGTCTTATTTCATTCCTGGTCTTATGTGGAATGCTTCTAATTTATCCCCATTGCAGATGATGTTTGCTGATGGTTTTTGATATATAGTGTTTATTATTTTTAGGAAAGGCCCTTCTATTCCTTTACTTTCAAGGGTTTTCAAAAGGAATGAGTGTTGTATTTTGTCAAAGGCATTTTTCTGTATCTGTTGAGATAATCATGGGATTTTTATTGGTTTGCTTGTTGATACAGTCAATTATGTGGATGGCTTTCCTAATATTGAACCATCCTTGCATTCCTGGAATAAACCTCACATGATCATTTTGAATAACCCTTGTGATCACTTGCTGGAGTTTTTTTGCTAGTATTCTATTTAAATTTTTTGCATCTATGTTCATTAGGGAGATTTGTCTATAGTTTTCTTTCTTTCTTTTTGACCTGCCTGACTTTGGAATAAGTACCATATTTGTGTCATAAAAGGAATTTGGTAGAACTCCCTCTTTGCTTATTATGTCAAATAGTTTGTATAGTAATGAGATAAGTTTCCCTTTGAATGTTTGATAGAATTCACTTGTGAATCCATCAGGCCCTGGGGATTTTTTCTTAGGGAATTATTTGATGGCTTCTTCAGTTTCTTTTTCTGAATTGGGATAATTTAAGAAGTCTATTTCTTCCTCTGTTAATCTAGGCAATTTATATTTTTGTAAATATTCATCCATATCACCTAGATTGCCATATTTATTGCCATATAATTGGGAAAAATAGTTTTTAATGATTGCCTTAATTTCTTCTTCATTAGAGGTCAGGTCTCCCTTTTCATCTTTGATATTGTGAATTTGGTTTTCTTCTTGCATTTTTTATTATTAGATTGACCAGTACATTGTTTATTTAATTTGGTTTTTCAAAGTACCAGCTTCTAGTCTTGTTTAGTAATTCAATAGTTCTTTTACTTTCAATTTTATTAATTTCTCCTTTAATTTTTAGGATCTATAACTTAGTTTTCATCTGGGAATTTTTGTTTTGTTACATTCTAGTTTTTTAAGTTGTATGCCCAATTCATTGACCTCTGCCCTCCATAATTTGTTGATATATGCACTCAAGGTTATGAATTTCCCCCTGATTACTGTTTTGGCTACTTCCCTTAGATTTTGAAAGGATGTCTCATCGTTGTCATTTTCTTTAATAAAATTATTAAATTTGTTTCTATGATTTGTTCTTTAATTGATTTTGGAGAATTTATTGCATTATGATCTGAAAAGGTAGAATTTGTTATTTCTGTTCTTTTGCACTTGTTTGCCATGTTTTTATTTCCTAGTAAATGGTCTATCTTTGTGAATGTGTCATGTGCTAATGAGAAGATGTATTCCTTTTTGTCCCTATTCATTTTTCTCCACATATCTACTAACTCTAATTTCTCTAAGATTTCATTCACATCTCTTACCTCTTATTTATTTATTTTTTTGCTTTGATTTATCTAGATCTGATGGAGGAAGGTTCAGGTCTCCCACTGGTATTCTTTTACTATCTATTTAATCCTTGAGCTTGTGAGATTTAAAATAGTGAAGCCCATAAACTGTAACAGTTAAAAGAGTGATGTTGTAAACTGTAGTGAGTTAAAATGGTGGAAGATATAAATTGTGATAGATATAAGAGAGGGTGAGTAAATTTGACCACAGAAAATATGTTTCACTAGAGTGTCTTGGTTTTTAAATCAAATATAAGGTGGTTGCCAGGGAAATATTCTCAATTATTCAAATACCCAAGTCAACTGGGTTTTTTAGAGATTTTAATTAATACAAATGTGGAATTAAAGAAAAGAGAGAAAGAGAGAAAAAGGAAATAAGTATGAAGGGCCTTAAGCCAGCATGGCCTAGACCTGAGTCTTAAGAGAAAGAGAGATCAGTCAGTAAGTCTTTTAACACTCACCACAAGGTCTGCCTAAGCAAGGATTCTAGTGACACCAGGCCAGCATCATCTCAGCTGCTTTCACCAGCTCCCTCCTCCATCTGAATGTTTCAGAATCAGTCCTTCCTCAATCTGAATGTTTCAGAATGAGTCCTCCTCAATCTGAATGATTCAGAATGACCTCCTCAATCTGAATGTTTCAGAATGACCTCCTCAATCTGAATGTTTCAGAATGACCACTTCTTCTCTGAGCTCTTATTTTTAAGGGGAAAATCTCCTAGGTCACCTCCCCCAAGTTTTTCCATCTACTAATCACTGTAAATGTTTTCTAAAAGACAGCCCATTTTGAATTCACAGCTGAGTAGATTAATCTCTTTAGTAAGTCAGAAAAAAATGCTGCTGTGTTGACTAATTTCATTAAGAGAAAACCTCTGAGTAAGTTTTCATCTTTTAGGTCTAAGTAGTTTACAAGTTTCCCCACCTTTATAGGCACCTAGCATCCCATTGTATCAATTCCAAAAACAAGCATGGCTCAAAGAACTCCTTTCCTTTATAAGTATGGTTTTCAAGTACTTTCATTGTTTAGCAAGGAGTTTTCTGCCCTAAAGCAGTCTTAAGTAGGGGTGGAGTAGGGATACTCCCATAGCAAGGAGTTTTCACATTCAAGTAGAGTTCTCACTATCTGGTAGGGAATGATTTCAAGTAGGGAATTGGAGGATTCCTCAATGTGGAGTAAAATTTTTAACATTCATAAGTCTGTGAAATTTTAAGGTTTACAAGCTCCACCAATTTATCCTTTAGAAATCTGGATACTATACCATTTTGTGCATTCATGTTGAGTACTGATATTTTCTCATTGTCTATACTGCCTCTTAATGGGATATAATTGCCTTCCTTATCTCTTTTAACTAGATCTATTTTTACTTTTGCTTTTTCTGATATCAGGATTGCAACTCTTGCCTTCTCTTTTTCAGTTGATGCCCAATAGATTTTTCTCTATCCCTTAACCTTTACCCTGTGTGTGTCTACTTGCCTCATGTGTATTTCTTGTAGACAGAATATGGTAGGATTTTGGTTTCTAATCCACTCCGTGATTTGCTTGTGTTTTTTGAGTGAGTTCATCCCATTGACGTTCAGAGTTATAATTACCACCTGTGGATTCCCCAACATTTTAATTTCCTCTCCTAGTCCTGCACTTTCTTCTTTCACTAATTCCTTCTACACCAGAGTTTTGTTTTTGATCAGCCCCCCTAATTCTCATCCTTATTTTACTTCCCTTTTTCACCTCTTCTTATTACCCTCTCATTTTCTTTATTTTTTTAAAACTACCCCCCCACCCTCTCCCTCCCTTGTTTTGTTTCTCTCCCCACCAGTAAGTTTGTTACCCTTCTACTTCTTTATAAGGCACAAATCAATTCTGGTGGGGTTAGAGAAAGAAGCAAAAGACAGTCCCTGCTCTCAAAGAGCTCACAATCTAATGGGGGAGTGGAGAAACAACATGCAAACGACTATGTAAAAGCTGTATATGTTGGGTAAATTAGATATAATCTCAGAGGAAAGGTACTCATAATAAGGAGGACTGAGAAATGTTTCTTGCAGAAGGTGAAATTTTAATAGATTCTTGAAGGAAGCTAGGGAACTCTGGAAGTGGCAATAAAGAGACCATTCTAGGCACTAGGGAAAGCAACTGAAAATCTTCAGAGTTGGGAGGTGGAACATTTTTAAGTTTACAAACTTGTTCTGCCACTTTTCTTTCATTAGTATAGTTTGGGATCAATTATTTAGTAGTCAAAGCTTGGTTACTATGAGTAACATCTTTATTCTATACCCACTGTATTTGTTAAGATTTTTACCTGGATGTACTTTTCTACAGCAATCTCATCAGGATTTCATAACTGAATAAAACAACAGACATCAATGCACCTAGTTGTGTGTTTGTAACCCACACATTCTTACTCAGAGCTGGCATTAAGCCCCCAGATGTAGGGAGATCCAATTCTGCCCACCTGCTCCCAGGGAGAAGCTGGCAAGGAAATTGCCAAAACTTCCATGGTAGAGATGAATATAGGCTGCTGAGACAACTGAGGAAGTTGGAGTGCTTCTCAAGGCTTTCCTAAAGGTGGCATAGGTGGCTGCTCAAGCAGGGTACTGCTCAGAGGGAGATTCAATAAGAGATTTCCAGGTCTCTCAAGCATATACCTTTAATCTTTCCTGTTCATTTCTCAGATCAGAAGTGTAGAATGGGCTGGGGGAGCAGAAGAAGTGGAATTTCTCCATAATACAAGTAAACAGCCTCAGGAATGCAATCTGGCCTTGTTTTTGAATAGGGGGATGCCAGGTTCCATTAATGGGACATTTGCTCTTCCCTCCATATTTGAAACTCACTTTTTTTTAGAATCTCCCTTTCCCTTGGTTTCAATCAATGAATCAGCATATATTTTAGTGAAATATCTACTATAATTTACCTGGGTGGCCCAGTAGAATGTCAGATCTAACAATCAAGAAGCCTTGATTTTAAATCTAGCCTCAAACACTTACTAGTTATATGACCCTGGGCAAGTCATCTAATTCTGTTGATTCAATTTCCTCATCTGTAAAATAAGTTAGAAAAGGAAATGGCAAACCATTCCAATATCCTTGCCAAGAAAATCTCAAATAGGGTCAAGAAGAGCTTGACATGACAGAGATGACTGAAAGGAGAAGGACTGTATATCAGGTATTTTTTTACACAAAAATATGAAATAATCTCTGTTGTTAAGGAAGTTACATTCTAATGGAAGGAATATGGGTATGCATACATATATAGATATGAATATATATGCACATACATACAATGTAATAAAAATATTCCTATATACTATATATTCACATATACTGGTGTACATATTTAACATATATGTATATATAATACCTGCATGTATATGTACATATATCTATATATGATACATGTGTACATTCCTATATACTATAAAGTATAAGGGCATTTGTATACATGCACATACAAACATACATAATTACATATATATAGAATAGATGTGTCATTTCTATATATACACCTATATTATATACAGATATAATATATGTACATACATTATATACATATGCAGGATTATACATATATGTATACAGAAGGTTTTAAAAATATAGAATTAATAAAAACTGTATGATCAAGAGTTAATTTCAATGTTAAGAAGACCTGGGATCAAGTCCACGCTCTAACACATAGAGGCTGTGACACTGGGTAAGCCATTTAACTTAACTCAGCCTTTTTATTCTTTGTAAAATGCGGTTAATAAGAGCATTGGCCTCACAGAATATTTTGAGGATCAAATGAGATAACACATATCAAGGGCTTTACTAACCCTTAAGTATAACATAAATGTTAATTCTCTTCAAAGCACCTAGCATAGGACCCTGCATATAATCAATATTCAAAAAAAGTTTATTTGTTGATTGATTCTGAGAAAAGTAGGGCAGGGAAAACCAAGTAGAATTTAATCTAAGATTCTTTAGAGGATTGTCTTCATTTCTCAAAGTTTGCCTTTCAGTCCTGCAGTTATTTTTTGAGACATTTGAAGCTTTGATTATCCTACCATTTATTTTGCTTTATTTGAATAACAACAAGAGTACCACCTTCTTCCAATATAACCCTACTTTGGCAGCATTACTATTCCCTTTACTATAAAGTTAACTCCTTTCTGTTCCAGGGATGTAGGAAGGGACACAATTACATCAGAAGCAGATTAAATGATACCATCTCTAAGATTCTGTTTACTTCTAATATTCAGTGATTCTATGAATCGAAGAATTTTCTTGAGTCTGGTGGAGGTAACAAATGGTGTCAGCCAAAAAGAGGACTCTCAAGGACAGAAGACATAAGCAACTAAATATTAGAGAAAATGAAAGCCTCTAATGAGATCTTGTGGGAAGAGAGAGTAATGTGCTATAGAAAGAATCTTAGATCTTGAATTAGAAGGCATGAGTTTGAATCCTGCTTCTGCCTCTTTATACCCATGTGACCTTGGATAAGTTCTTTAAGCTCTCTGATCTTATATTTTGTATATATAAAATAAAAGACCTCTAATGTCTCTTCTACCTCTAAATCTATCCTCCTATAAGCCAAATTTACCTCTAGGTCCCATTCCAGTTTTACACCTTCCAAAATACTCATCTCTTTATTTATGGTTTTCTGAGTTTGGAGAAAAGACAATTTTTTCATGTGCCAGGGCTAGAAGTAGAAAGGCTGCAATAATGTTTGAAAGGAATGGCCCATGGATTTTTTCCATTCTAATTAGCAGTAGCATTGAGAAATGTTAAAGGTTTCCTTCTTCCAAGTTTTGTCCAAGAGAGACAGGAGAGGAGAGGTTGGAAGGTAAAGTAGGGGGAAAGATTTTTAAATAGATTTTTATTGGTATCTTTTTTATCACCTAATTCTTCCCTCTGCCTTCACCTCCATTCTTTATTCTCCTCTCTTCTGGAGAGATATCCCTTATCACAAAGATTTTTTAAGGAAGAAGAGGGAATAATATTAATAAAACCTCAAACATTTTAATGGCATAAAGGGTCATAAAACAGGCTTTGAGGGTCTGGAGGCTTATCAGTTGGACCTGATAGTGAGAGAGAGATATATTACTGAGAATATTGTTTTTTGTTGTAACTGAGGGTATATAACCTGTAGGATATTTGTAATAGGAGGGCCCAGTCAGTTCAATTGATTTCAATAACTTCATAAACTCCTGCTACCATTGATTAGTTTTGGCTGGGCAAAAACATTCTCCAAAACTATATTTTCTATCACTCTAGTCTAAACTTTGGTTGTCATTCATGCTTATGTATTTTGTACTGTTTTATGAAGGAAAACTATTTTCCCCATGTGTCAATAGCTTTGTGACAATTTATTTGTGTCAATTTCCCTTTGGTATCCAGCACACATGGGGCTGACTCAGTTTGGTGTCTCATAAGGCTTTCTCAGCCCCATTGAAATTAGCTGAGGAATCAGAACTGGCAAACTTGCGGGCTCTAAAGCTCTGGTGCTCATTGTTTTCCTCTTTTCCTCAGAAATGCTCAATGTAATTGACCCTATGCTTGATTTCAAAGAGTTCCCAAGTGCTGTTAAATTGTCATACTGTCTTTAGTATAGTCCCCAAGTGTAAGTTCCCTCAGCTCTTCCTATCTCTTTAACCTTCAGGTCTTCAAACCTAATAATGCCTCAGGGTCTCAGTAGCTTCTCTTAATTTCATTCATATAACAAAGGAAGAATCTCTTTTATTTGGTCATATTTTTCTTATCAGACACTGAAAACCCCAATAAAATACACCCAGGTTTATGAAACCATAATGAAACAAAGAAGCAGAGAATGTCACAGCTGGATGGGACTTCTGAGACCATGAAGACTGAATTTCACAAAGGAAATAAGGGCCTGGAGAGGCCTGGTTTGTGAAAGGTCAAAAAGCAAGTCTAACAAAGAGCTGAGCTTAGAGCCCTTATACTTTGGGAATGATTTTAGGAAAAAGCAATGGCCATAAAATAGTTTAAATACAATTCTAGGAAGAATATGGTTTCAATCTATTCCTTTTTATGTATTTACATTTGAAATGAATAGAAAGAGAGCAATGATAGAGTGAGCACCATATTCATGTTCTCCGAGTTTATTATTTCTCCAAAATTGCAGGGTTTACCTTAGCATGTGGAAAGATCAGCAATGTATGATTTCTGTATGATCTCTTCATTAGCCAGGTTTATCCAGAAGGCAGTTTCTACTTGGGTGTAACCAGAGATGAAATGTTACTATGTAAAGGCACTATGCTAGAAACTAAGGAAGAAAACACAAATAAATATAAGCCCTGCTTTCAAGGAGCTTACTTAATAGTACATACACTAAATGCTTCTGGGTAGTTGAAACCTTTTTAGGCTACTAGAAGATTCAACCAAAAGATACCATCCATGGGACCTTTTACTCAAGAGGCCATAAAATGGTAGATACCCTTTGACCCAGTAATACTACTACTAGGTCTGTATTCTGAAGAGATCAAAGATATGGGGAAAGGACCTACTTGTACAAAGATATTTATAGCAGCTCTTTTTTCTATATCATATTTACTGCTATCTCAGGGATGGGGAGGAAAGAGAGGGAGGGAGGGGACATGGATCACAAAATGTCAGAAAATGATCAATAAAATTTGTATTGACAAGTCATCTAGAAAAATAAAGAAAAAAAAGATATTGTAAAGCTCTGAAAAGGCTAATTAACCTTCCAAAATGGTTCCTTCACTACCCATTGGCAGTAAAACAAATCTGACATATCATCCATTTTGTTTGAACATCCCTTTTGAAGGCATCAGGGAAAGAAGAAATTTCCCCTTGAAAACTGCTATGTCTTTCTTAGCCAGTAAGGAAAGTGAGCTTCCAGATGCCATTAATGTAGGGGCTGAAATAGGTAGATGGAGGAAGCAGAGAGAACTCGTCACTACCTTATTTCTAATCATTGATGTCATGCAGTGAATCTCAAGGTGGGCAGAGGCAAGGATTACAGGGCTGTCTTGTTTGTAATGTTCTATTTAACAGAGCATAATATCTCATTATTCCTACTGTGCTCATTTTTGTTGAGTATAAAAATGCATTCGATTTGGTAGAGCAGTCTCTGCCTTAAAGGCTCTCCTCCATTAAGTTGTTTCTTATGTATATGTCAAAATTATGATTCCTTAAAATATTTAACAGGAAAAATAATGTTGCCCTCATGATTACTTGTACCAAAAGTATACACAAAATAAGGTAACATATATTTGTCAAAGGCATTTGCCACCATGACAGAGAATGACCAACATAGAGTCCAAAATGAAGAATGATAGTGATGTCAAGGTTCTCTAATTACTTCTGTTTGTGCATGACTTTGTACAAATTGCCCTAGAAAACTTCAGTGCCTCTTAGGTTTTCTGCAAGAATTTGACTTGAATATCTACTGGGAAAAATTCTGAGTGGATGATGGCTTTCTTTTGTTCCAAATATGATTTGGAGCTAGGTAGACAGCTCATAGAAATTATCCACCTGTAAAAATTCTAAAAAGGGACAATGGCCAAAAATGAAGGAGAAAAGTAGGAAGATTACCTTTGGGAAATTTTAGAGTTCTTTTAATAACTCAAGTGTTTCTCTGAATCAAAGACCCATTTCCTAACACTAATATTCTTCCTGTAAAATTTTATGAGTGTGAGTCATAGAATACCACAGTATCCAAAGAATCAAAAATGAGGGCTATCTCATTGGCTAGAATAAATATTGTGGTGGATGTAAACAGCTTATACCTTGTTATAGATGAGGACCAGTATATGGAAGTAATATGCTGAGAAATATATCTGACCCCCCCAAAAAACCCATAAGAGACAAACACATAGTAATAATAAAGACATACAGATGTGTAGTCCCCCTATCTCACTAATATACACACATGTAAAGATTTCTAGAAGAAGGAAGGCTAGATCAACCCTCATGGAAAATGGATAAGTCTCATAAGCATTCTTAAATGTATTACCATATGCATGTTTGGAGTAGATTCCATGACGATGAAATAGTAGATTAACCAAAGTATCTCATCACTCAACTACTTCCATATACTTGCATCACTATCCTTAGTGACACAGAGTAATATGGGGAAGAATCTAGCAAAAATATGGGATATTTAATTCCCTAACTATCATTCATTCTCCCTTTCTGAAACATCCATTCCCTTACAGTTTCAAGAACTTCAGAAGGTTCAGAAGCAACATGGTATAGTTAAAAAAGAAAAGAACACTAGGTTTAAAACCCACCAAAGTGCCTTTGTTACTTACTAGTTTGTTCAAGTCACATCATATGTGACTTAGTTTCCTCTTCTGTAAAATGGGAAACTATACTTGGATGACCTATCTCACAAGTTTGTTGCAAAGATCAAATGCAACACTAAGTTGTAAACTCCTTCAGATCATGAGAAATGTATTGTTCTTTACATCTGTCATTGATGATGCTCAACACTGCACCTTCAGCAACATTACAGTACAGATGGACAGCTCTAGCCCAAATACTATAGTAACTTTTATTATTATTTATTCCTTCAGTTATGTGCAACCACTAGAGCAATAAATCAATGATAGACATTACAAAATATTTAGATAGAGAATAGTCTAATAGATATGTTGATACATTAAAGGTTCATACCTCTAATATGTAATTCATAATTAATTTACTAACATTTACCAGTCACCTGATGTGTCAAGCACTATGTTGACTTCTGAGATACAAAGAAGAGAAGAAAAACCAGTCTCTTCTCTCAGGGAGTTTGTAGTCTAATGGGAGAGACGATATGCTAGCACCAATGTACATACAAAATATATACAAGATAAAATAGAAATACTCTCAGAGGGATGGCACTAAGATTCAGAAGTCCTGGGAAAAGCTTTGTGAAGAATGTGGGCCATTATTTTATACTTTAAGAAAATCAGAGAATCAAGGAAGCACAGATAAGGACAAGAAGTTCCTAGGCATGCAGTACAGCTAGTAATAATGCTAAGGCAGGGGATTTAATATTTTATATGAGGAATTTTAAGGAGACCAGTGCCACTGTATTTTAGAAATGTTGAGAGGAGTAAAGTATGTTTAGATTTGGAAGCTAGGAAAGGGCCAGTGAAAAAACAGTTAGAGGATTTTATATTTGATATTGAAATAGGCAGTGACTGAAGTGTGTGTGTGTGTGTGTGTGTGTGTGTGTGTGTGTGTGTGTGTGTGTGTGTGTGTGTGTGTGTGTGTGTGAGAGAGAGAGAGAGAGAGAGAGAGAGAGAGAGAGAGAGAGAGAGAGAGAGAGAGACAGAGACAGAGACAGAGAGACAGAGAGAGAGGGAGGGAGAATTGTTTATATGACAAAGTTAGACCTGTGCTTTAAGAACATCAATTTGACAGTTGAATGGAGGATGGAGAAAGATTAAGGAGTCAAGGATGACACCTATGCTATGAAGATTATGAACCTAGTTATCTAGGAGGATGATATAGCCCTTGGCAGTAATAGGGAAGTTATGAGGAAGGGACGATTTTGAGAGGAGGAAAGTGATTTCAGTTTTGAGTTTAAAATGTCTATGGCACAAGGGATCATATTTAAGAGGAATACATCCTTTGCTCTAAAATTTTTAAATGAATGATCTTGGAATGAAAACCATATGTCAGAGCTTTAAAAATGGCCATCAGAACTGTTTTACAACTCTTATTTTCCTCTCATTCATGAAATTGCAATTTTTTCACATATATGAAATGCAAAATAAATATCATCTAAGGTGACGAACCCTCCCCCCCCCCCAGCCATTCTTATTTATTTGCCCTTTACCTTATTACTGACCCATCTCTCAGGTGAATTGCCCAGTATAAAATTTTTCATCCAGTCTGCAGAGTATTATAGAAGGATCTGTAATTCTTTTTTGTGTTTTTTTTTGTGATCATCGTTTTCCTCTTGCTCTTCTTCTTCCTTCTCTTCCTTCTCCTCCCTTTCTCCTCCCCTTTCTCTGAAACCTAGCTAGAGACATTGCTTCTAGAAAAACAGCCAAGTGTTAAATCTATCTCTGTTCTTTCTTTGGGGATAATTTCTACTCCCTGAGTTGCTTGCTGCCTCTTTTCTGTATTACCAGAAAATATATCCTGATTAGCAAATATCAGAGGTGATCACTATTTATAAAGACAAAAGTCAGCATTAAAAAAGAAAGGTAAAGAGTTCTTACATGCACACACACACGTGCCATACCCCCAAAGAAAAGACTTTAAGTTTCCATGAATAATTACAGAAGATAAAAAGGAGATAAAAATTTGTCATCATGAGTTCTGTGGTATGTTGAGTTTCTACAACATAGATTCTATCCTGACAAACACGGTCCAAGTAATTTAATTTCCCACTGTCATAACTTCTTTGTTTGGGGAGTACTGTTTATGTCAGTGCTTCCTATTTCTTGTTAACATGGCTTCTTGTAACTTCCTTTTCTTCACTTCCATGTTACACTGCAGAACTGTCTCTTGGACTCAGCCACCTTGAGGCCTATTGTTTCCTATACCACCCCATTATTTCCTTTATTAATCATACAATTCTTAATTTATAACTCATAAAACATCACCCAATATAGTCTTCATTTTATAGTATGTTAATCTTACTTTAACAGGTATCTTCACTGATACCTTTAAAAAATTAGGTCTTGAACTTTTGAGGACAGAAAATCAAAATGATATTTAAGTGAACTTGATTAGGTGATAGCAATACATATTCTATAAATCTTTTAAAGCATAAATGATAAGGTAAATGTTGGTTGTTTTGTTACATATTCAACACAAATACTCAAAACTGTTTTAAAACTCTTCTTAAACTTCATTTTTTGTCATCTAGTCAGAGGTTCTGATTATATGGTCTTGGGGGAAAAATTCTAAAAGAGCCTTTTTCACTTTCAAGGATATAACTAGGACCAATGAATAGAGACTACAGGGAGACAGATTTCAGCACAATATCAAGAAATTGTTTCATCCCAAAGAAGTATGACATACCTCAATAGGTACAAAATATAGGAAGTCCCCTGTTGCTCCAGAACTTCAAAGAGAATGTGAATGAATAATTTTCAAGAATACTGTGGAAGAGTATCATGATTTAGGTAGTGGGTTGGATCTCTGATGATCCCTTCTTTCTGAGATTTACTGATTTTATGTTCTTCCATGACCAACATAAAATCCTGCTAAAGTTTTCTTGTACCATGAACCTTATTCTTTCTTATTATATTTGCTTCAATGATTTCGTTGGTATAGGGAACTTCTTGGGCAGAAACTTCAATTATTTGTTATTGTTTAGTCATTCAGTCATGTCCATCTCTTCAAGACCGAATGGACCATAGCACACCAGGTTCTTTTATCCTTCAGTGTCTGCTAAAATCTGTCCAAGATCATGTTTGTTGCTTCCATGACACTATCTAGCCATCTCATCTTCTGCCATCCTCTTCTCTCTTTGATTTCGATCTTTCCCAATGTCAGTGTCTTTTCCAGTAAGTCCTATCCTTTCATGATGTGTCTAAAGTATTTAAACTTCAGCTTCAATATTTCTCCTTCCAATAAATTAATGCAGGCAAATAATATTTCAGCAACTTAAAGCCATTCAGAAGTGTTTTGGGACATTGAGATGTAAAAGCTTTTCCCCAAGATCACACAATCACTATGTATCAGAGGAGCCCAGGTAGTCCTGAACCTGAAGCCAGTTTTCTTTGCATTATACCATACTGTTTTTCTATTTTCATCATACTGACAATATCTTCCCAAAAGCATCTAGCATAGTGTATTGGATATAATATTTTGATTTTTGTTGACTAGTGATTTCATTAGTATGAGAACTTTCTGGCTTTGGAAACTTTCTTCAGTGATATAAATCAGTAACTTGTCCATAAATGTAATCTCAGAATGTTGCACGAGGAATTGAGATATTAAGTGATTTGCCCTGGGTCATATGGCTTGCATATAGTGGATTCTTAACAAAGTTTTACTAAATTGATAACACAAATCAAAGCTCTTTGTAATTATAACTTCATGAAAGTTATTCATTCAAAAAGTAATTAGTAAGGAATTTATATTTTTGTGCGTATCTCTATGTGGCAATTACTATCAGTCATCTGTAAAACACTAAAATATTTCTGTGTCTATACCATATAGTAATACCCTGGTTATATTTTGGTATTTGACACATCTCCTCATTCTCTTTTGCTTGTATTTATTGAGTGTGTGTAAATAGCTATGTCTGTGGTAGAGATAAAAAAGACAGTTGGTATTGTTAAATGTTTATATTTTGTACGTGATAAAAATGATAGACTGTTAAAGCTAGAAAAGATTTGAGAAATCTTTAATGTTTTTCAAACCTAGGCCTAGTACCAGTTCATAAAACTTTCACTACAAAAAGCACATATTTCTTAATTTTAATGAATTTTAAAAATCATCCATGTCATACTTAGACTAACAAGAACTTAGTTAAAAGGCAAATCAGGTCAACATGGACTTTATTTTTTAACACATACTATATTCTAGGTACTGTCCAAGGTACTATACAGATACAAGTAAAATGATAGCCCTAGTCCTCAAGGCACATACATTTTAATGATGGAAAAGATAACAGATAAAAGGAAATTTATTTATGAAGTATGGTAGAGAAAGAAATCTGAAACGCTGAGAGTCATCAGAAGAATAAGGAAGGAATAAAAATGTTTGGTCTATATACTTCCTAAAATTGTGGTTTTTAGAGGAACTGACTAGTCAGAGGAATGGATCATAATTCATTCTGGTTGTGGGTAATGTTATAGGGAATGATACCTCTTAATGAGAAGCACAAAGGTTTGGTAGTTATAAATATTTTATATTCTAGGTAGTTCTCATCTGCCAGGGTAGAAGGGCAGCAGATAAGGGAAATCTTCCATAGTAAGAAGTCTACTAAGCAATAATGGCAGAGGATGAGAAGACTTCTGATGAATAGTAGAGAAAGAAATCTGAGTAGTCAGGAGAAGAACCAGAAGAAGGAATGAACATGGTTAATCTAGGCTATTCCATAAAATGGAGTTTTGAGAAGTAAATGACTAATCAGAGGAAGAGGAATCTTTTAGGGTGAGAAGGATGCTGGGTTATGGTGGATAAAAAAGTCTTGAATCAGTAGTGAAGCAGGGAGATAAAGAGGTAAAAGAGTTTAAATGGTCACTGTTATTTTCTACCTATGTGATCCTGTGAGAGTCATTTCCTCAATCTTGTTTGTTTTCTCAAAAAAGAAAAATGAGGGCATAGTACTTAATGACTTCTATACTCTTCCTCCTTGTATTCTATTTCTATTCTCCTACTTCCAAGTCCTTTAATTCTTAAGTCTCTAAGAAATATTTCACTGAGACAATGAAGGACATAATGGTCTTTTGATATTTTACTTGACCATGGTCTAGTCTGGATTGGAAAACATTCAAGTCCCTTCATTTTACAGATGAGGAACTGAAGACAAACCTGCTATGCTAAGACGTATAAATAAAAGATAATCCCTGAGGAAAGGACTAGTGAAAGCTTCTGAGACTTTCTGAAAGATTACCTCTCCAGAGAGAAGCACAAATTTTGGTAGTTATAAATATTTTGCATTCTAGGTAGTTCTCTTATTAGGATAAATAATCTCTGTATTTTTGAGGTAATGCTTAAAAATTACAAATTATAGCAAATCTTCTAATTGCTTTGGAATAGGTAGATTTTTCCCCTGGGTGTTCCCTTTGCCAGTGAAATTAGTCTTATTCCTTATCTGCCCCTCTTTGAAAGACATAATTTCTCAATATAGTCTTCTAGAAGAATTAGCTATAATCTTTGCTGTCTCTAGCATAGCCCCCTGGCTATTGGAAAAGGGAATGTAAGGTGGTTGACTGCAAGGGCAAGCTCCATTTGTTCTAATGAATAGAACAAATATCTTTTTTGAACTTGAGTATGTGTTCATACACAATCCATCCCATTCTCTTTTAGGTAGGGTGCAGCTTCTGGATTTCAGAAATATTCATTGATATAAATCTTCTTGGAGTTTTTTATCCCACTTGCCTTTAAGATTTATGTACCAGATTTCACTTATTCCAATACAATGAAAATTTGCAAAATCAAAATGAGTTATTTTGCTTCCAGACATGGTAATGGGGCCTGAACTGAGCAAAGAGCTTCCTGACTGAATCCTAAAATGCTTGAGATAATGCCTCTCTAGAATAAAAACATTTCAGTTCCAGAAAAGCCTTAGAGATCATGAAGTCCAATCCCTTCAGAAGTGACATAATAAATTAGTGGCAAAGTTGGAATTAGAAATCATGTTCTCTGATTTCCAGTCCAGGGCATTTCGAGTTACATAATACTGCATGTCTCATTGAGCATCATAATACCCACTGGATTGCCTAGAACAATTTCTTTTTTTTTCTTGTAGCAGAAACAAAATCTGAGAGTGTAACCATTATAGGGAATCAGGCTCCATCCATAAACTGCTTGGATTACAATGTCCTTCATTGTTTTGCTGATACAGTATGTTTAAATACCAAAGGTTTGGTTAGTTGTTGGCTTCTCCACTTTTACAATTGGGAATAATGGCTACTGAGAATCTCTTCAATTCAGCCTTCACATGGAGTGGTCATTATTACTGAATTTGCTGACTTGGCCAAATATAAGGAAATTCTACTTCATACCAAAGGGGAATGAATAGAGAAAACTCATGGTCTCATTTCTATTTTTCAGAAAATAGAAATAGGTTAAAAAGGATTTAGACTATTAGATGGAATACCAAGAATAGATCCTGAGAGAAGTTGCAATATTCTTACCCTTTCAGGATGATATCAGGAGAAGCTCAGCCAAGGGTTTGCAATGCCTATCGCTGAGGGCTATTATATTCAGTATTGACCTCACATTTTGGGAAGGATGTTGATAATCTGAAGGACACTGAAGTCATGTAGCATAGATAATGGTCTCAAGTCTATTTTGATCAAGGAAAGAAACTGAAGATTGTTAGCTTGAATGCAGGTTAGTGATGGATATGACAGCAATGACTATGTTATAAAAGAGGCAAATATATGTTTGCTTTCAATAAAATTCCACACACATATACACACACACAAACACACATAACTCAGTAGTAATCTAGTCCAATCCTTACATGCATAAGAAGCTTCACCAAAACATAAGCTTAAAAAACTTAAATGAGAGAGAACTGACTATTTCAATAATATTTCATATGGATAGATATATGTATGAATTCATATGAGAGTATATATATAAAGGTAAATGAATCTAAGTATGTATATCATTATAGATATATCATATATATGTATATATTAAGTGGATTCCCCTTCACATAAAGTCTTCAAACTTCTCACTTGTTTTATATATATATATATATATATATATATATATATATATATAATAGTGTAGATTCTTACGCATATAAAGTGTTGGACTTGGTGGCTACTGATGTTCCTGCATATTTGTGTGTTTGTATACACATCCCCCCATTTCCCACTAACCCAATGGTTTATTTTTGTCCAATGGCCAGCCAGGATACAGGATAAAGCCAACTTGGTTCATAAGTATAGAAAATCCATGACTCTGATTTGGAATCTTTGGAGTCACTAAATACATCGGGACATAAGTCTCTCTCTCTCTATCTGTGTCTCTGTCTGTGTCTCTTTCTGTCTCTCTGTATATGTATAGATGTATATAGGTCAATCATTTCAGTCATGTCTGACATTCTGTGATCCATTTGGGGTTTTCTTTGTAAAGATAATAGAGTGTTTTATCAACTTCTTTTCCAGCTCATTTTACAGATGTCCTCATCAATCCATCATCCATCAACTGAGACAAAAAGGGTTAAGTTTTATATGTATAGATTATTAATATATTAACTTATATACACACAAAATATTCCCCTTCCTCTCTAAGACATATAATTTTATATTATATGTTACAGAAGAGTATATTATATATTACACATATCATAGAGAAAAAACATTATATATAAGAATACATATTATAGAGATATTGAGTTTCCCTGCTCACTTAAAGTCTTCAAGCTCATCACTTCTTGAATGTATTATACCAAATGTATGTTTTATTACTTATATGTTAATCATATTGTGTATGAGGGAATGACCAAAAGCAATGAAAAAAATGAATTTTGAAGAAATGTCTCAGAAGAAGAGCAGATGGAACCCCAGAGGATAGCGGGGGATGGTATGGAGTTTCCAGCCAGGCTCAAAAGGCAGTTGGGAGAAAAACCAAGAGTTCTTTTCATCTTGGGCTCCTTGGAGCTGAGAGGGAGAACTACCTTCTGCTGTGAAGATACAAATCTCTCAACCTTTTTACCTGAGCCGCAGAAGATCTTATCTCTCAACTGGTGGCAAATCTTTAGGATAAGGATTCTCTTTTCCATTAGGGGAATCCAAAGCTTACTTCTAAAGAAGATTCCCTGGTTCAAATCCTCAAGATCTGTATAGGGAAAATACCTAGGGATTTCCTTTTCCCCCTGTCCTGTTTACCTTTCAACCCTTTATATCTAAATAAAATAGACATCTTAAATTTAATAGAAACTTGAATCAGATTCAAATGTGTTAGAAGGGGAACTTCAAAATATCACTTCAAGAAGGAGGCTGAAGGGAAAATTTCACTTACCCTTTTAGACTAGTCAAACTGACTCCATTGGTCAACAGCTCAACTTGGGGAAGGAGGAGGAAGGAAGGGTCACATTGTGTTCAATCCCCAGGTAGCTGAACTTTGGTTACTCCTTCAAAGTCCCCCACTAATATAATATAAGGGTCAGATTAGTTGGCTACTGAGGTCTCTTATGCCTCTGAAGTTCTGTAATTTTTTCTTGCTTGCAATTGGATTGGCTTTGTGTCTGACCTTTCAAGGTGAGTATTTCTGTATCCCTACAGTTTATTTTTTTAATGTGAATTTTGTTCCTTTGCCTAGGTTACTCAACAAAGGTCCTAGGAATGTGAAACTGGCAGGGACTTCAAAGAATCAAAGCCAAAGTCATGAAATTGTTATGCATATGAGCCAAATTGGATTTATGCTTTCCTGGCTATCCAAACATGAACTATGGGTTGAAAAGAAAATGATCAATAAAATATAGACTGGTATATATTTGCAAACCCTTTTCTGTCACTTATGGTAAGAAAATTAAAGAACTCATCCCACCGGTATTAGGGCATCATTTTGATATTAGTTTGCAAAGAACATTAGTTTTGAGGAATGATAATAGCTAATAATAGTGAATATTTATATAGCACTTACTATGTGCCTGGAACTTTGCTATATATATTTTTAAATAATTGTTATCTTATTTGATCTTCACAGAAATCTTGGGAGAAAGGTGCTATTATTATCCCCAACTTACACATGAAGAAACAGAGGCAAGCAGAGTTTAAGTGATATTACTCAGGAGTGTACAGCTAGTAAGTTTCTTAAACTAGATTTGAACTCATGTTTTCCTGAATCTGGCCCTGGCACTCTACTATGCTAACTACCTGTCTTACAATGATGAAGAGGTGGATTTGCTCTCATTTGAGTAAAATGTATGAATTTATTTCAACAATTCAATTTAAGAAACATTCATTAAATACCAATTACGTATAGACCAATAACTAAAATATTGTTTGTCCTACCACAGACCACACCCTAAGGCCATGATGGTGAACCTTTTAAAGACCATGTGTTCTGCCCTCCACCCGGTGCCAAATGCTACCCTGCCTTTACCCCACACAGGGAAGGGAGAAAGCACTCCCATTGGGCTGCTGGGCAGAGGGGTGGGTGAAGTAAGGAATGAATGTCCTCAGTGAGTGCAGAGAGGGGGAGGCCAGTGGCCCTAGCACTCCACTCCCATCCAACTCTGCTGCCTGTGAGCCACCCACCTTACCTCACACAGGAGAGGGAGGAAGTTCTCCCATTAGGCAGCTGAGCAGAGGGGTGGATAATGTAAAAAATGTCATCAGGCATGATGGAGAGGGGGAAGGGAGCAGCTCTGCCTGAGTCCCTCTGCCTTTCTAGTAACAAACTCTGGAGGGGGTAGGGTGGCATGTATGTCCACAGAGTGCATGTTGCATGTCTCCTTTGGCACATATCATAGTTTTGTCATTACTGCCTTAGGGCAAGGAGCATGAAACAAGATTTCAGGTGACGTTGTGTTATCTCTTTTCTGAAGGTCTCAAGAAGGGATTGAACTATGTGATCTTCAATGTATCTTCTCAAACTGAAGCATAAAGATGTTTTTGGATTCTAAATGAGGATTCATCTCAGGCATTCAGAGTGGGGCACTACCCTATAGAAGGGAGAGATGGACTCAGGGGCACCAGTGTGAACCATTGCTGGGAAGGTTTTCATGATGGAAAGAGTGGGAGGACAGGGTAGTAGAAGACTGCTTTTTCTAGTATAAAGCAAGGCAAGTGGGAAAGGGAGAAGAGCTTAGCACACCATTGAATATCTCCTTATTTTAATTAATTATTTATGCTAGCTAGAAGCTAAGCTCCAATTTTTCTATACTGATGCTCTTCAGGTGCTACCTACAGTATCTGAATCCAACACTTTGGGGCAAAACTCTAGTTATCCTGAATGACTTACATCTCTGACCATTTGCAAAGTATTATGGAAGGTGTAATGATAAAAAACAGCAGAGACCCAGGCAGCTGGGTAAAGAGGGCATCTATTGATCAGCCACAGTCTAGCCCCTGTATTTCTTCCCATTAGACCTCAGGCTAGCTTCCTACTTCAGTCTAACAGTAATCTAAACATCACCTAATGTCTTTCTTTGGAATCTGACTCAAGAAAGGCCATCTTTAACCAAAGCACACCTGTTTTCTATATTATATTAGATAAGAAAAATATTGTGGGTCAAGTATTAACTGTGTGAGGGGGAACATAAAGGGTTTACTAATCAGCTCCATTATTTTATTTCTTTATTTCTACCTGAAGTTAAATTGTTTACAAGATAAGAACTTCAAAAATGACAGAAAAGGATAATCTGATATTGATACTGAATACATTGCGAAAAAAGAAAATACTCTTCTAGATGACAAAATTGGTATAACCAGAAATCCAAAATCCTAGAAGAAAATGCAGAAAAATCTTGTCAATTTTTAGTGGTAAGATTCTCACTTTTTTTTGTAGTATTAAAAAGAATTTAATTATATTAAATATATATTTTTTTAATTTTAAACATTATTTTATTTGGTCATTTCCAAACATTATTCACTGGAAAAAAAGATCATTTTCTTTTCCTCCCCACCCCTCCCTCCCACCACCTTTCCCTTTCCCATAGCCGACGCATGATTCCACTGGTTATCACATGTGTTCTTGACTCGAACCCATTTCCCTGTTGTTGGTATTTGCATTAGAGTGTTCATTTAGAGTCTCTCTTCAGTCATAGCCCCTCAACCCCTGTAGTCAAGCAGTTGCTTTTCATCGGTGTTTTCACTCCCACAGTTTATCCTCTGCTTGTGGATAGTATTTTTTAGATCCCTGCAGATTGTTCAGGGACATTGCATTGCCATTAATGGAGAAGTACATCACCTTCGATTGTACCACAATGTATCAGTCTCTGTGTACAATGTTTTCCTGGTTATTCTCCTTTCACTCTGCATCACTTCCTGGAGGTTGTTCCAGTCTCCATGGAATTCCTCTACTTTATTATTCCTTTTAGCACAATAGTATTCCATCACCAACATATACCACAATTTGTTCAGCCATTCCCCAATTGATGGGCATCCCCTCGTTTTCCAATTTTTGGCCACCACAAAGAGTGCAGCTATGAATATTCTTGTACAAGTCTTTTTCCTTATTATCTTTTTGGGGTATAAACCCAGCAGTGCTATAGCTCGATCAAAGGGCAGACAGTCTTTTATCACCCTTTGGGCATAGTTCCAAATTGCCCTCCAGAATGGCTGGATCAATTCACAACTCCACCAGCAATGAATTAGTGTCCCCACTTTGCCACATCCCCTCCAGCATTCATTACTTTCCTTTGCTGTCATGTTAGCCAATCTGCTAGGTGTGAGGTGATACCTCAGAGTTGTTTTGATTTGCATCTCTCTGATTATAAGACATGTAGAGCACTTTTTCATGTGCTTATTAATAGTTTTGATTTCTTTGGCTGAGAACTGCGTGTTCATGTCCCTTGCCCATTTATCAATTGGAGAATGGCTTGATTTTTTGTACAATTGATTTAGTTCTTTGTAAATTTGAGTAATTAAACCTTTGTCAGAGGTTTTTATGAAGATTGTTTCCCAATTTGTTGCTACCCTTCTGATTTTGGTTACATTGGTTTTGTTTGTACAAAAACTTTTTAATTTGATGTATTCCAGATTATTTTTTTTGCATTTTGTAACTCTTTCTAATTCTTGCTTGGTTTTGAAGTCTTTCCCTTCTCAAAGGTCTGACATGTATACTATTCTGTGTTTGCCTAATTTTCTTATAGTTTCCTTCTTTATGTTCATGTCATTCACCCATTTTGAATTTATCTTGGCGTAGGGTGTGAGGTGTTGATCTAAACCTAATCTTTCCCACATTGTCCTCCAATTTTCCCAGCAGTTTTTATAAAATAGTGGATTTTTGTCCCAAAAGCTGGGATCTTTGGGTTTGTTATATACTGTCTTGCTGAGGTCACTTGCCCCCAGTCTATTCCACTGATTCTCCTTTCTGTCTCTTAGCCAGTACCAAGTTGTTTTGATGACCGCTGTTTTATAATATAGTCTGAGATCTGGGACTGCAAGACCCCCTTCCTTTGTATTTTTTTTCATTATTTCCCTGGATATCCTTGATCTTTTGTTCTTCCAAATGAACTTTGTTATGTTTTTTTCTAAATCAGTAAAAAAAATTTTTTTTGGAAGTTCCATGGGTATGGCACTAAATAGATAGATGAGTTTGGGTAGGAAGGTCATTTTTATTATATTGGCTCTTCCTACCCATGAGCAGTTAATGTTCTTCCAATTGTTCAAGTCTAGTTTTAGTTGTGTGGAAAGTGTTTTGTAGTTGTGTTCATATAGTTCCTGTGTTTGTCTCGGGAGGTAAATTCCTAGGTATTTTATTTTGTCTAAGGTGATTTTGAATGGGATTTCTCTTTCTAGTTTTTGCTGCTGAGCTGTGTTGGAGATATATAGAAATGCTGATGACTTATGTGGGTTTATTTTGTATACTGCAACTTTGCTAAAGTTGTTGATTATGTCAATTAGCTTTTTGGTTGAATCTCTAGGATTCTTTAAGTAGACCATCATGTCATCTGCAAAGAGCGATAATTTGGTCTCCTTCTTGCCTATTTTGATGCCTTCAATTTCTTTTTCTTCTCTAATTGCTACTGCTAGTGTTTCTAATACAATGTCAAATAATAGAGGTGATAATGGGCATCCTTGTTTTACTCCTGATCTTAATGGGAATGGATTTAGTTTATCCCCATTGCAGATGATATTAGTTGATGGTTTTAGATATATACTGTTTATTATTTTTAGGAACGGCCCTTCTATTCCTATGCTTTCTAGTGTTTTTAGTAGGAATGGGTGTTGTATTTTATCAAAGGCTTTTTCTGCATCTATTGAGATAATCATGTGGTTCTTGTTGGTTTGCTTGTTGATGTGGTCAATTATGTGGATAGTTTTCCTAATACTGAACCAGCCCTGCATCCCTGGTATAAATCCTACTTGATCATGGTGGATGACCCTTCTGATCATTTGCTGGAGTCTTTTTGCTAGTATCCTATTTAAGATTTTTGCATCTATATTCATTAGGGAGATTGGTCTATAATTTTCATTCTCTGTTTTTGTCCTGCCTGGCTTTGGAATTAGTACCATGTTTGTGTCATAAAAGGAGTTTGGTAGAATTCCCTCTTTGCTTATTATGTCAAATAGTTTGTATAGTATTGGAGTTAGCTGTTCTTTGAATGTTTGATAGAATTCACTGGTGAATCCATCAGGCCCTGGGGATTTTTCTTAGGAAGTTCTTTGATGGCCTGTTGGATTTCTTTTTCTGATATGGGATTATTTAAGAAATCTATTTCTTCTTCTGTTAGTCTAGGAAATTTATTTTTTTGTAAATATCCATCCATATCACCTAGGTTGGCATATTTATTGCCATATAGTTGGGCAAAGTAGTTTTTAATGATTGCTTTAATTTCCTCTTCATTAGAGGTGAGATCCCCCTTTTCATCCTTGATGCTGTTAATTTGCCTTTCTTCTTTGCTTTTTTTAAATTAGATTGACCAGTACTTTGTCTATTTTGTTTGTTTTTTCAAAGTACCAGCTTCTAGTCTTGTTTATTAGCTCAATAGTTCTGTCACTATCAATTTTTATTAATTTCCCTCTTAATTTTTAGGATCTCTAGTTTGGTTTTCTTCTGGGGGTTTTTAATTTGTTTGTTCTCAATTTTTTTGATTTGCATTTCCAATTCCTTGATCTCTGTCCTCCCTAATTTGTTAATATATGCAGTCAGGGATCTGAATTTTCCTCTAAGTACTGCCTTGGCTGCATCCCATAAGGTTTGAAAGAATGTCTTGCTGTTGTCATTTTCTTCAACAAAATTATTAATTGTTTCTATGATTTCTTCTTTAACTATCCGATTTAGGAGTATCATATTATTTAATTTCCAATTAATTTTTGATTTGGCTCTCCATGTACCCTTACCGATCAATATTTTTATTGCCTTGTGATCTGAAAAGGCTGCATTTATTATTTCTGCTTTTCTGCATTTGAGTGCCATGTCTTTCTCACTTTTATGACTTTCCTTTAAAGTCTGATCCAAATCCTAGTTATCTTTCAGTCAATCTATCAATGTATCTACTATATGCTAGACACTGAGGATATAAGCACAAAGAGAGAAACAATCGCTATTTGAAAGAATTTAGTTAATAATATATACTTTATATAATTGTAATATATATTTTAAGATTAAAAATCTCTGCAGACTATATTAATTTATAATTATTTATTAAATAGTAAAAATCAGGTCATAAAAATAAAAGGCACAAAGCCACATTCCTGGCTCTCCTCTTTATGTACCTTCTTCCCTAGCTGACTAGACCTTGCTGCTTGGCCAGAGAAGGGAATGAGAGCTTCCTTGATCCATAACTTGTACTCCCCTCCACACATACACATATCACATTTTCTGGGTCCCCCTGACTGGACAGACGTGACCTCACTACAGGTCAGATGTCAATATTCCAGATGCTAGGAGTCATGTGGGATCAGAGTCAAGCATCTTCTGGGACTCCAGAGAGTCATGAAGCTTCTGAACTCTTCCCAGCGGGTGCCTACATCTCCCTTATTCAGCTGAGCCTTGTTTTTAATCCAATAAAAGGGTGAAGGTAAAATCAAAATTGATTTTAAAAGTCAAAATGAAACTTTCTTTTTAATGAGGGGTACAGATTTATGTTAAATTCTCACATATATTATATGTGTATATGTACACATACACACACACACATATATATCATTTATATACAAATGCATGTCTATATGTGTAATTACAAAAGATGCAGGTAGGTGGTCTAATAAAGAGTGCTGGGCCTGAAATCAAGAAGAACTGAGTTCAAAATGTAGCGTTAGGTACAAGCTAGTTGTGTGCCCTTGGGCAAGTCACTTAACTTCTGTTTACCTTAATCCACAAGAGAAGGAAATAGCAAATTACTTTAGTATCTTTGCCAAGAAAAACCCATGGACAACATGGGGTCATGAAGACTTGGACATGACTGAACAATTCAGTCATGTTCATATATATGTTAATTATATATATCATATATCCATTGTATATAATATAAACATACTATATACATATATGAAAGGAACACATGAATATATCATAAAAATAGATCTATACAAAGTAATTAAAATGCAAGGTCTCGAGAGCACTAGCATTTGGGGAGAGATAAGGAAATTAGTTTAGGTAAGTATAATAGCTTCCTAGATGTTTTTTCCCCCCTATAGCTTCTCCTCCTGTAATTCACCTACCCCCCCCCACCTGCTTAACCATATTATTTTATGGTCCTTTTCATGTAATTTCACTACTCAAAAATCTTCTGTGGCTCCTCTCTGCTTACAGGGAAAACCCCAGTTCTAACTATAAGTACTTATTATCCATAGGGGACTCCATAAATTTCTTCTCCTTCATGTTGTTAAGGTCTTTTACCCCCTGCCCTTTGCCAGCATCCTCTGAAGTGTAGTGAAATGAGCACTGATACTGGAGTTAGAAAATCTGAGCTCAAATTCAACTTTCAATATTTTCTACATGTATGACTTGAAACTTCTTCGTTCTCAGTTTGGTAATTTGTAAAATTAGAGATGGATTAGATGGCCACTGAGGTGTTCTATAGTTGTAGATCTTTTCTTTTCTTGATCATAGCAATTCTCAATCTCTCTTTCTCTCTCTCTCTCTCTCTCTCTCTCTCTCTCTCTCTCTCTCTCTCTCTCTCTCTCTCATTTGAATACCAAATTTTTGATTGACTACATTATTCCTATTGTGGTTATCACATAATGAGGAATAGTGTTTGCAATTGTGTACCTGTCTTTTTTTCCCAGAACATACTAATATCTCATGGACCCTGTCTAATATTTCTTTGTTCTCCTCTCAGGGAGGAGACTAGTGCTATGGATATGCCAGACATTCAGTAAATATTTTTTAAATAAATGAATAAATGAGTCAATGAATGCTCTTTGCCTCAATATTTAAGCTATGTAGACCCAGCCTTTGGTTTGGAAAAATAAAAACCTCTGAAACCTCTTTCAAAGATTGTTCTTTTATTATGCTTCAGGGATAAGTAAGTTGCCAGAAACACAATATAGGATGACATTGGCTTTTGTTGCATAGTGAAAAAAGTTGAACCACAAACCCAGACTATTTCATCTTTGGAAACCCTATCTTAGGGTCAAAATCATCACTCTCCATGGAACTCTTATCTGGTAGCTGAAATCATCAGTTTCTGTGGGGTGTTATTACTTGTACTATCTTTGCAGTTGAGAGAAAACGTGTTTTCTAAGCAAAGGCTCCCAATCTTCCACAATAAGTTATCTTGATAGGAAATGAAAATGTTTCTTTAGTGTATCTAGATGCAAGCATGAAAACTTTATACCGTCCTAGCCACAGCATTGAAAGAGGATTCATCTTTATTATTAGGACCCAGAACTGATTCACAGACAAAAGATGCTTCTCCACCTTTAAGGTCCTTTAGGCCCAAGACTAACAGGGCAGCCATAACCAAAGTAATTTATTTTTCTCCAGTCCTTCCTAGCCCTGATGCTGCCCTTCTCTTGTTTTCTTCCCCCTTCCCTTCTTTCCCCCATCAGAACTATAGAATATGAGTTGAGAGGAACCTTCCGCCTAATGTTGGAATCCTCTGTGCTGAATTCCTGAGAGATTGTGAGCCAGCATTTTCTTGAACAATTCAAGTAAAATTAAATTACTACCTTCATGAGTCTGTGCATTCTTTGGTTGTTGTTGTTCAGTCATGTCTGACTCTTCATGACCCCATTTAGAGTTTTCTTGGCAAAAATGTTGCAGTGGTTTCCATTTCCTTCCCTAGCTCATTGTATAGATGAAGAAACAGAGGCAAAATGGTTTTTGACTTGCCCAGGGTCACATAGCTGGTGTGTGAGGCTAACTTTGAATCTAGGAAGCTAAATCTTATTGACTCTAGGCTCAGACCCAATATGACACCTAGATGTCCTAGACACTCTATGGTAAGAGGGGTCTAAAAATGGTTATTAGAAATTTCTTAAAACACTCAGGCAGTAATAGAAAAGGAAGAAATAGAGACAGACAAACACACACAGAAAGAATCATAGACTAAAACACAAAGAGAAGAAGGAGAGACAGAGATAGAGACAGTGAGAGAGAACTGAAGACAGAAAGAGAGGAAATCAATACAATCAACACCTTCCCTGTATTGTCCTAGTTCTGTCTTCTGGAGCCACCCAACATAGTGTTATTGAAAGAGCCTTAGGGCAGAATAGGAGAGATATACTGAAGGCCTTAACAAAGGTGGTAGTGATATAAGGAGAGGAAAGGTGTAGAGGTATGATAGTAGGAAATATGAAATTTTGGAACCACTTGCATATATGGTATTAGAGACCAGGAAGATTTGAGGAGGATTATGAGGTTACAAATCTGAGTGAGTTAAAGAATGGTATCTTCAATAGAAGTGTGGAAATTTGGTTGAAGAGTCATTTAGGGGAAAAGTAAGTTCAATTTTAGATATATTAGTTTGAGATCTCTCTGGAACAGACAGACTTAAAATGTTAAAAGGCAGTTGGCAATTTGGGATTGAAAATCAGGAGACTAAGGCGATAAGTCTATAGCAGAGGAACAAACAATGCTATGAGAGATATATGAATGGGGGGGGGGGGTCATTTCAGACCAGTAGAAACAGAGAAAGAGCCACCAAAGAAGTGACTTTGGAAGTGAATTTGAAGGTGGATATGGAAAGATGACAAGGATTTCAGTAAGCCGAGATGAGGGCTGGGGGAGGCCACTGCAGATGTTGGGAATAGCATGAAAAAACTTGGGATGTAGAAAACCCAGGACATATTTGTTTCCTGATAAGTGGTCTAGACTGTTTGAAGAGAATATGTGAAGGGGAGTAATGTGAGATAAGAATTCAAAATTAAGGGAAGATTAAACCATGGAGAACCTTGAATGTTGGGTACATGAGTTTGAGTATAATACAGACAGACCTAATTATTGATAGTAGAACAAGTGAAAGTCCCATGAAAAGATAGAGGCATTTAATCATTTTGACTTCACCAAGATGAGAATTACTCAAAACACAAAGCACAAATTTATAAAAATATATCTGAATATAGGCATGAAATGCTCAGTGGGCAGCTAGATGGCTAACTAGAGTGTCAGGCCTGAAGTCATGAAACCTAAATACAAATCTAGCTTCAGATACTTACTAGCTGTGCAACCCTGGACAAGTCACTTAATCCTGTTTACCTCAGTTTTCTTATCTATAAAAATGAACTGGAAAAGGAAATGGCAAACCACTGCAGTATATTTGCTAAGGAAATTCCAAATAGGGTCAGGAAGAGAAGAACATGACTGAAACAACTGAGCAAATCATGAACATGAAGTCCTCAGAAGGGGATTTGGGAAGGAAAGTTTTAATTGGATAATTGAAAAGAACTAATAAACTTGATAATGCCCTTCAAAGAGGACAAGCAGAATGAGGATCTAGAAGCTTTATTTAATTTAAATTTTGACTTGTATGAATAATGGATTAGGTTTATAAGTATTTTTAATTCTCTAATATTAAAATTAGAGAAGCACTGAGAAGTTGGACATTAAAAATGGCAATTCATTCAAATTATAAGTTCTTAAGATTTTTATAGAAATGTCAGTCATTCCAAATCTGTTAAGTACAAAACTTCAATGCATCACTTGTAACAAATTGTGTAAAATACCAGAAATGCAGAAAAGTATGAAACTATCATAATTAATATAGAGTAAGTCAAATAATAATAATATAAATTAGAATTCATATGATGTTTTGAGATTTCCAAAGCACTTTATTAAAAATTTCATTTAATTAGTCAATTTAGAATATTTTCCCATAGTTACAAGAATTGTGTTCTTTCCCTAAATATACCCCCATTCCCTCCCATAGCCAATGTGCAATTCCACTGGGTTTTACATGTGTCCTTGTTCAAAACCTATTTCCATATTATTGATGTTTGCACTAGAGTGATCATTTAGAGTCTACATACCCAATAATATCTCCATCAACCCATTTGATCAAGTAGTTATTTTTTCTTCTGTGTTTCTACTCATAGTTTTTCCTCTGAATGTAGTGTTCTTGCTTAAAAATAACTCCAAATTGTTCTGGATCATTGCATTGCTACTAATAGGGAAGTTCATTACATTCAATTGTACCACAGTGTGTCAGTCTCTATGTATAATGTTCTCTTGCTTATTTATTTATAAAATCCTAATGAAACACCCAAACTCAGCTGGAAATTTTATGGTGATTTAATTGATATAGTGGAGGAGATTTAAGAAGAAAGAAGAAGGAAGCAACTAGTACCTGGTGGGAAGATTAGGATATCTAGAAAGTAAGGTCTTGAGTGTGAAGGAGGGAAGAAGCAGCCTGACTTCCAAAGGGGCTCAGCTAAGATGCCCAATCCTGAATCAGCTCAAGGGAAAAACTCTCCACCCAACACTCCAAGATGTCTAAACACCTAGCACACTCTCAGCCAGAGTCACCTCTCCAGGGAAAGAGGAGGAGAGAGGAAGTCACATGCCTTATATAGACAGTTTTACATCACTTTCCTGTGTCTCATCTGTACCAATGACGATTTAGCTTTTCTTAGGACAGCCCAGAGGTCTGTCCTTTTTTCTGCACATGTCTGTTGAAGGCCATTTACTTAGATAATTAAATTTTGAGCTTGATGCAGACCTTCCAAATCTTGTTAAGCTAAGAAGGGAGGAGAAATGTAGTTTCCAAGCCCTGATTCTGTTATTCCAAGTATCTCCATTGTTCCTGATCAGGAAATAGCTAAATCACATCTTCTAAATGGTCTGATTAGGGTGGAATAGTTTTAAAATTCACACAGTGCTATGGCTGGATCAAAGGGCAGACAGTCTTTTAGTGCCCTTTGGGCATAGTTCCAAATGGCCTTCCATAATGGTTGGATTAATTCACAGCTCCACCAGCAATATATTAATGTCCCAATTTTGCCACATCCCCCCCAACATTCATTATTTTCCTTTGCTGTCATGTTAACCAATCTGCTAGGTGTGATGTGGTACCTCAGAGTTGTTTTGATTTGCATTTCCCTGATTATATTTCAAACACTATTTCATGTGCTTATTAATAGTTTTGATTTCTTTATCTGAAAATTTCCTATTCATGCCCCTTTCCCATTTATCAATTCGGGAATGGCTTGATTTTTTGTACAATTGATTTAGCTCTTTATAAATTTGAGTAATTAGACCTATATAAGAGTTTTTTGTCATGAAGATTGTTTCCCAATTTGTTGCTTCTCTTCTCATTTTGGTTGCATTGGTTCTGTTTGTACAAAACCTTTTTAATTTAACATAATCAAAATTATTAATTTTATATTTTGTAATTTTTTCTAACTGTTGCTTGGTCTTAAAATCTTTCCTTTCCCAAAGATCTGATAGGTATACTATTCTGTGTTCAGTCAATTTACTTATAGTTTCTTTCTTTATATTCAAGTCATTCACCCATTCTGAGTTTATCTTGGTCTAGGGTGTGAGATGTTGATCCAATCCCAATATCTCCCATACTTTCATCCAATTTTCCCAGAAGTTTTTGTCAAATAGTGGATTTTTGTCCCCAAAGCTGAGATATTTGGGTTTATGATACATTGTCTTGCTGTGGTCACTTACCTAAAGTCTATTCTACTGATCCTCCTTTCTATCTCTTAGCCAGTACCATTTTGCTTTGATGACCACTACATTATAGTATAGTTTGATATCTGGTACTGCTAGACAACCCTCCATCACATTTTTTTTTCATTATTTCCCTGGATATCCTTGATCTTTTGTTCTTCCAAATGAACTTTGTTATGTTTTTTTTCTAATTCAGTAAAATAATTTCTTGGTAGTTTGATGGGTATGGCAATAAATAAGTAAATAAGTTTGGATAGGATTGTCATTTTTATTATGTTAGTTCATCCTACCAATGAGAAATTAATATTTTTCCAGTTATTTAGATATAGTTTTAATTGTGTAGAAACTGTTTTGTAATTGTGTTCAAATACTTCCTGTTTTTGTCTTGGTAGATAGATTCCTAAGTATTTTATGTTGTCTAGGGTGATTTTAAATGGAATTTCTCTTTCTAATGCTTGCTATTGAGATGTATTGGAAATATATAGAAATGTTGATGACTTAGGTGGGTTTATTTTGTATCCTGCAACTTTGCTAAAGTTGTCAATCATTTCCACTAGCTTTTTAGTTGATTCTCTAGGATTCTTAAAGTAGACCATTATTCATGGGCAAAGAGTGTCTCCTTATTGCCTGTTTTAATACCTTAAATTACTTTTTCTTCTCTAATTGCTACTTCTAGTGTTTCTAGTACAATGCTAAATAATAGAGGTGATGAAGAGCATCCTTGTTTCACTCCTGATATTATTGGGAATGCTTCTAGTTGATCCCCATTGTACATGATGTTTGCTGATGGTTTTAGATCTATACTGTTTATTATTTTTAGGAAAAGTCCTTCTATTCCTTTACTTTCAAGTGTTTCATTAGGAATTAATGTTGGATTTAGTCAAAGGCTTTTTCTGCATCTTTTGAGATAATTATGTGATTTTTGTTGGTTTGCTTGTTGATATGGTCAATTATGTGGATGGTTTTTCTAATATTGAACCATCCTTGCATTCCTTGTATAAATTCCTCCTGATCGTCATGAATAACCCTCTTGATCACTTACTGGATTCTCTTTAAGATTTTTGCATCTATGTTCATTAGGGATATTGTTCTATATTTTTATTTCTCTGTTTTTGACCTGCCTGGCCTTGGAATGAGTACCATATTTGTGTCATAAAGGGAATTTTTTTGGAACTCTTTCTTTGCTTATTTGGTCAAATAGTTTATATAATATTGGGAGTAGTTGTTCTTTGAATGTTTTATAGAATTCATTTGTGAATACATCTGGTCCTGGGACTTTATCTTAGGGAGTTCTTTGATGGCTTGTTCAAGGCCTTTTTCTGATATGGGGTTATTTAGGTTCTATTTCTTCTTCTGTTAATATAGGCAATTTGTATTTTTGTAAATATTCATCCATTTCACCTAGATTGCCATATTTATTGCCATATGATTGGGCATAATAGTTTTTAATGATTGCCTTAATTTCCTCTTCATTAGAGGTGAGGTCTCCCTTTTCAACTTGGATACTGTCAATTTGGTTTTCTTCTTTCTTTTTTTTTAAATTAGATTGACCAGTACTTTTTCTATTTTAATTCTTTTTTCAACATACCAATTTCTAGTCTTATTTATTAATTCAATAGTTGTTTATTTTTATATTATTAATTCCTCCTTTTATTTTTAGGATCTCTAATTTAGTTTTTTTAAGAGGACTTTTAATTTGTTCACTTTCTGGTTGTTTAAGTTGCATGCCCAATTTACTGATCTCTACCCTCTCTAGATTCTTAACATATGAACACAAGGATATAAATTTCCCTCTGAGTACTGCTTTGGCTTCATTTCATAGATTTTGAAAGTATGTCTCATCATTGTCATTTTCTTCAATGGAATTATTAATTGTTTCTATGATTTATTCTTTAACTGATTTGGGGGAATCAGATTAATTAATTTCTAATTAATTTTTGATTTGACTCTCCATGTACCCTTCGTAATTACTTTTTATTGCATTATGATCTGAAAAGGTTTCCTTTATTATTTCTGCTCTTTTGTACTGGTTTTCAGTGTTTTTATGCCCTAGTACATGGTCAATCTTTGTGAATATACTATGTGCTGCTGAAAAGAAGGTGTATTCCTTTATGTCCCTATTCATTTTTCTCCACATATATACTAACTCTAATTTTTCTAAGATTTCATTCACTTCTCTTAACTCTTGCATATTTATTTTTTTGGTTTTATTTATCTAGTTCTGATAGAGGAAAGTTTAGGTCTCCCACTAGTATAGTTTTTCTATTTCATTCTTAAGCTCCCCTCATTTCTCTTTTAGAAATTTGGATACTATTACCATTTGGTGCACACATATTGAGTACTGATACTTCATCATTTTCTATACTGCCTTTCCTCAGGATGTAATTACCTTCCCTATCTCTTTTAACTAGATCTATTTTTACTAGGGCTTTGTCAGTTATCATGATTGAGAATCCTGCCTTCTTTTTCTTGGTTGAAGCCCAATAGATTGTGCTCCATCAGCTTACATTTACTCTGTGTGTGTTTACCAGCCTCATGTGTGTTTCTTGTAGACAACATATGGTAGGATTTTGGTTTCTAATCCACTCTACTATTTGCTTGCATTTTATGGGTGAGTTAATTTCATTCATATTGAGAGTTATGATTACCAGGTATGTATTTCCCAACATTTTGATTTCCACTCCTAGTCCTGCCCTTTCTTCTTTCACTATTTCCTTCTATGCCAGTGTTTTCTTTTTAATCAGTCAGTTCTTCTCTATAGGGCACAAATCATTTCTCTTCCCCAAATGTATCTGATTGTTCTCTCTTTGAATCAATTTCAATGCACATTAGAATTAAGTATTTCCTGTCTCCAACATCTTTACCCTTCCAATGTATAGGATTTCTCCTCCACTCCTGCCATGTGCTTCTTTATGAAATATAAATTTTGCCCCATTTTTCTCTTTTTCCATTTCTCTTAGTATTAACCTCTTTTTAACTCTAGTTGTATATATATATACATATATACTTATGCATATGTATATCTATATAAATATTTATGTCTTGTCATTTTATCCTATGTAGTTTTTCATTGTTCCCTCTGAGTATAATTATTCTAGCTATCCAGGTAAAAATAACAATTTTAAGAATTATCAATATCCTCTTTTCTTACAGGAATACAAATAATTTTAACTTATTGGGTCTCTTAAATTTTTTTTTCACCTTTCTAAATTATCTTTTGGTGATTCTCTTGAGTTCTGTGTTTTGGCATCAAATTTTCTGTTTAAATCTGGTCTTTTATTTATGAATGCTTGGGACTCTTCTATTTTATTAAATGAACATATTTTCCCCTGCAAGAATATAGTTCATTTTGCTGGGTAGTTGATTTTGGGTTTTAGACCTAGTTCCCTTGCTTTCCAGAATATCATATTCCATGCCTTCCAGTCCTTTGGTGTAGATGAAATCATATCTTGTGTTATCCTAACTGTAGTTACATGGTATCTCAATGTCTTCTTAGCAGCTTGTAATATTTTTTCCTTTGTCTCTAGTTCTTGAATTTGAGTATAATTTTCCTGGGTGTTGTGAATTCAGAATTAAATACAGGAGGTGACCTGTGTATTGTTTCAATCTCCACTTTTCCCTCTTGATCAAGAATGTTGGGGCAGTTTTCTTGGATAATTTACTATAGAATGATGTCCAGGCTTTTTCTTTTGTCATGCTCTTCCGGTAGTTCAATAATTCTTAAATTATCTCTCCTGCTTCTGTTTTTCAGGCCTGTCATTTTGTTAATGAGGTGTTTCATATTTTCCTAATCTTTTCATTCCTTTGGTTTTGTTTTATAGACTCTTGCTGTCTTGTGAAGTCATTTGCGTTTGGTTATTAGATTCTAGTTTTCAAATCCTGATTTTTTTCCCTGACTTTTTGGTCATCCTTCTCCTTTTGATATTTCATCTTCTTTGACCCATTTTCAAGGTGGTTTATTTTGGTTTTCAAGACACTATTTTCTCATTTTAGTTCAATTGCCTCTGTTTCCAGATGACTTATCTTGCTTTTTAAGTTCCTTTCCCAGTTTTCTTCATTTTCTCTTAATTGTTTTTTTAATTTTATTTTGAGTTCTTCCAAAGCCTGTGTCCAAATTGCTGGAATTTCTGTGTTTTTACTTGGTGTTCCTTTGTCCTTCTCTGTTCCATTTGCTCTTTGTGCATTGTCTGGAATAGAAGCTATTGATTGTAATTTCTTTTTTTTTCTTTTTCTGTTGTTTACTCATATTTTCCTTCCCCCTCCACCCCCCGTAATTGCTTGTAATTTTGCTCTTTTGATTTTGTGCTGGATCTGTGGGTATGGGCTATTCTCTCCTGAAGGGGCTTCTTCTCTCTTCTGCTAATTAGTCAGGTTGAGCCCTGAAGTCAGATCTTCTCCAGCTGGCAGCAGAAGCTGAAAAGGAGCTGGGCTCCCCACCTTGTTTTTAAGGTATTCTGTAGTAATTGCAGCCTTCACTCTTGGAGTTTAGTCAGCAGGCTTTCAGTGGAATCAGTGGGGGAGGGTTTTTAGAGATTGAGCTTTCCTGCCCTCTGAAGGCTTTTTATCTGCCTTAATCATTATATTAAGCTAGGGCAGAGTTGATCTGCAGAGCTGGTTATGCTCTGAGGTCAAAACTTCAAGGGAGGGGGATATGGAGTGATACCTGGGATTTCCCTGTCTTCTCTGAGCTTCTCCTCCAGCTGCCTCCCTGCTTCCTGTGTTCTGTGCCCTGAGCCTGATACAGCTGTTCCAGGAAGGTACTCCCTCCAGACTAGAGCTCTTGCCAGCCCAGAGACTCCAGCCACTGCTGGATGCTCAGTACTGTAGGTGGGGGAGGGCTCCTGGGACCTTCCTTCTTCCTCCCCCTTAAACCTGGGTGTTTTAGAATTCAGGCTTTTTGGGGGTATACCTTTTAAGTTGAGTACAGCAGGAGGGTTCCTTATCTTTGTCCTGTTGTTAGATTTGGTTTTCAGTTCCCTAGAAGCATTTTGTTTTTAATCAATGAGGAAGGGTTTTCAGAGGTCTCAATTTTCACTGCCCCTATGCTGCCAACTTGACTCTGCTTGCCCACAATTTACAAAGCACTTTATAATTATTAAGCCAATTGATCTTCATAACTCTGAGAAGTAGTTGCTTTCATTATCCCCATATGTAAAATATCGTAAAACTGAAGCACAGGTAGCTTAAGTGATTTGCAGAGAGTCAAGTAGCTAGAAGTGGAGGAGGCTGGATTTGAATTCAGGTCTTCCTGATTCCACATTTTTATTTGGTCATCTAGTTGGCCCTGTCAAATCAGATTTGTTTATGAGTAATTCAATGCAATTAAACAAATATAAGTGCTACTATGTCCAAGTAATTGTACCAGATGCTGATTTAAAGAATGACAAAAATGTAAGAGTCCCTGTCTTCAAGGAATTTATATTCTATTGTAATGTTTATGTATGTATAAATTTACTTATGTACACAAAAAGACATACACACATATATTTAAAATGCATGTGTGTATTAACACACATATATCAATGGCATAGGCCTATATGCATATGGATTGTATGACTATATATGTGTGTATTTATCTGTTTATATACATATATTTATGTATGTTACTATACAACTTATACATGGCTGTTTCATTGTTTTCTATCATCTTCAGTGAACAGACACTTAATTCCTCTTTGACTCTCTTGTCATTCCTCCAAAGTCATCTCAATGAACAGTTTGTTTAGTAACTTCTTATACTTGCTGCTGTTTAGGGTTTAGAGGGGGAAACATTTTGTTGAAAGCATATAACTGATTGATGTGTTACCTTATGCCCCCCAAAGTGTCCATTGGGAATACCTACATGGATTCTCATGATGCTTTATTCTGTATGAAGCACTTTCAAAGATTTTATCTCATTGATCCCCATTATAACCCTGTATGGTGAACAGAGTAGAGGTTATTATTTTTATATTACAGATGAGGAAACTGAGGATCAAGGAGTTTACATGAATTGGCAATGACTACATGAATAAAAATGTCAGAGAAGAAATACAATTCTAACTTTCTAACTGTTGGGCCAATGTTCTTTTCTAAGGAAGGGGAGAGGAAAGGAAGGAAAGAACATGAGAGGGAGGATCTCTTTTCTCTTATCCTATGAAAGAAGATAAAGGTACTAATGCCTTATGATAATTCTGCCTTCTGACTTCAGTGACTCCTTTCTCCCATTTAAGTGTTAATGAAAGCTTCCTTGAGGATCAAAAGTGCTTCTGTCACATGCTGAGAGGTCTGTCCCAAGTCTTCCTCAGCAGCTCTATCAGAATAACATAATATTTCTCTTTATAAACATGTAAATAATCACCCTACTGAATGAATTTGTCCTATATTCTTGCAAACTCAAAGTTTCTTCAAAAGAATAATAGAAAAGCAAATATGCAAGAGTAGATTTTAATATTTGGAATTGTGGTTCATGTTTTGCCCCAAAACTAATTTTCTAGATTAATGAATCATATCTGATAATGTAAATTAGAAATCACTTTTACAGCATGGAAAACAACAGAACTAAATTGCAATGGCTTATTGTAAATGGCACAGCCCTGACTACATGTCACACATATTTAACCATAGCAATGTTTCTGAGCATGGTTGAAATTGTTATTTCTAAGATAGAGATGCTATGGGCCAAGATGTACAGCACATACTCCCACAAAAAGAATGAGGTTCTTTTGTTCCTTTCCATGGAACTACTCCATCCAGAAAAAGATTCCATCTGTAGTACAGAATATAATAGTAATACCATGGGCAAGAATAATATTACTATGCATTGAAATATCACCATTATTTCTAATAATAATTACAGGCATAAATTAATAAAGTTTTTTTATTAAATACTTAATGTGCAAAGCATTGTGCTAAGCTCTGTGGAAACAAAGATAAAAATAAAGTAGTGCCTGCTTTCAAAGAGCTCCCATTCCATTGGGGAAGACAATACTTTCAGCTGCCAGTTAGGTGAAAAGGTCCCATTGTCCTTAGTGTGCAGGATCAAAATAGATTTTTGTTTCTTTAAAAAAAAAACAATACAACTTACACTGTTAAAATCTCATCAATTTCCAGTGTTGCATCATTTGATAATACCAAGGACTTTGGAGTCGAATCTTTCTTTTCAGGGTCTTCAATAGCTGTGACTGTAGTATTTCAGGAAGAGTTTGCATGCTGCGTTTCCATGGGATATGCTTACCAGAGTGATGGTGGAAAGTATTGCGATGCAAGCATTGCAATTCCTAAGGTTCATGGGTTCATAGTCCTCCACTGTCTTCATCAGAGTCTGAAAGATATGGCTGTCAAGATCATGAAGATAGTGAGAGTGGTGTGACTTTCCTGGCACTTTCCAAGGTGATAAAGGCAATAAGAACATCAGAGAGGATTTGATCTCAAATCATCTCAAATGATCAAAACTCCAAATCTTGTGTATTCCTAGCAGACATTTCCATAGCACTTTATGGTCTTCCTCCCTCCCTCCCTCCCTCCCTCCCTCCCTCCCTCCCTCCCTCCCTCCCTCCCTCCCTCTTCCTCCCTCCCTCTTCCCCCCACCCCCACTCTCTCTCTCTCCTCATTTTCCTCCCTTGTACTAGATGGATTCTAAAGATCCTTCCAGCTTTTGACTTAGGATTCTATACTATTTTATCTTCACAGATTTTTCAAAACTTTCCAAGCAACACAAAGAGAATTATTTTTATCTCTACTTCATCAGTCAGGAAACAGGCTCGGACCTTGACTGTTCTCATAACATATTAGAGGAGGAATTGGAAAGTGATTTCTGTCCATGATACTTATAACCTAGAGTTTCTTCCTATGGACCCTAGGCATTTGGCTTAAGTCACCTTACTGCCATAGCTCCTCAACCTTGGCTCTCTTAAAATTCTTGCTTTTTCTAAACCACTGTTAACATCCCTACTCCTCCACCCCCTTAAACCCATCTTTTCCTCTTCCTTTTTTTTCCATTTTTCCATTTTCTTTTTTATTTCTTTTCCCATCATATTAAGAGATATCATTTAAATGGGCTATCTTGCCCACCCAGTTTTCACTTTTTTCATGAAGCCTTCCTTTACCTCTCTGGTTAGTAATAATTCTTTTCCCCTTGTACATAGTGCTGAACTCGGAGTCAGGATGATCTGATTAAATTCTGCCCATATATTTCCTAACTTTGTTTCCCTGAGCTGGTGATGTAACCTCACTTAGCTTCAGATTCTTCATCTATAAAATGAGCATAATAATAACATTTACATCACAGGAATCCTACGAGCATTAAATGATATTAAATATATATTTATTTATATCTAAAACATTTTGCATGCCTTGAAGCAAAATATAATTATTAGATAGTAATGATAATAGTAATAATTTTGCATTTATCAGACTTTTTTTTACTTCAGTTATTTATGTCCCATTTAAATATCACATGATAATATTGAAGTTCTCTTACATTCCCAGGGATGTGACAGAAAAACCTGAGTCATGGCTTTTCTCACCAGACTTAAAAGATCTTGAGTATTAGTGAATGACCACAGATTTGGGTTTCAAGGGCTAGGATAGCTAGTTTCAAAGAGATTCATCACAATGAGGTGATGGAATATTTGAATTTTTTAGCTGCATCTACTTTTGAAGCTCATCTATCCAATTGTAGCTGAATCTCCATCTATTGTGGTAGATGGAATGCCCATACTGCTGAAATTTCAGGGATCTGTAATTCAACTTTGTGTGTATATGTACATACATATCTATGGGTATATATAAATACATACACATCTTTCTCTCTCCATATATATATACACAGATTGGGTGTATGGGGTGCTCAGGGAGGGGTAGTATCTCTGGTATGGAGGGCTTGTCGTGCCCTTCTAGGGCAGCTCTCCAGCCTCTGACCCCCACCTGACACCCAGCTCTCACCTGTGGTTCCCAGTAGCTGCTAGCATGTGGCAGCGGCCACACCCCAGGCAAAGGCTTCAACAGGCCGGCCAAACCTTGTGAGGGTAGCCATCAGGTCGTTGTTGACCCCTGGTGAACCGGGCTTTGATCACCCAGCATGTGAAGACTGCTTCCAGTGGAAGAAACCAACAAGAAGGTTCAACGGCTGAGAGGGCGACGCAGCAAAGCACTGTGGAGTGCTTAGGGCGTGTTGGAGCACAACGGACAACACGGCCATCCAATGCAGCTGAGGAAGTCTCCAGACGTAACAATTTTTTTCATGCCATTGGACCCAGGCTTCCAATGCCGAGAGAGTGGGACTATCTCTGTGCATCAACTTTTCCACTTAAATCTCCTTCACGCACAAGTATTTTTGTGCACACTCATCTACATCACAGATGAAAGCACACAAAGACAATTGTCATCCTCGGTTACCGAGAGACTACTATCACTATATATATAGATTTGCTAATTTATATGCATGTATATATCTTTATATGTATATGTATATGAATTAGCAAATCTGTATTACCTAAGGAACACTCATTTGTGGGCTTCCAGAGAGTTATCACAGGTTAGAAGTATTTTGTGGGTTAGCATCATCTCTAAACTTTAGTTCAGATGCTCTTACCCATGCATTAACTTTTACTCACTAGCAAAGGACCCTATGGTAAAAGCAAGAGCACTTTATGGAATAACATAGTAAGAACATGACCTCTATAAATCTGAAGTTAAGAGACAAAATCTAACAAACATACTAACCCTTAGTGGGGAGACTAGATACAGACATATATGTATGTCTGTATCTGTATATGTATATATATATATATATACATATACATATATATATGCATATATATATGTATATATATATGGAGAGGGGAGCAGAGAGAGAGTCACAGACACAGACAGAGAGACAGAGGCAGACTGACAGAGGGAGAGACAAAGAGACAGAGACATGGAGAGAGACAGAATGAGGGAGACAGAGACAGACAAAAACAAAGACATAGGTGCATTAAGGGTGGCATATATACAGGAGGAATATCTTTGACTTGACATTCATGAGGAGGAACAACTTATCCCTTTCATGATACAGAGCTAATTTCTTATGATGTTATGAGGCTGCTTTTTGTTAATTCCCCATCAGGCATCATGTGCTCCTTGGTGTCCTGTCTGGTTGCTCTCTACCTTATGTTGCTTTTCTTGTTATACATTCTCTCTGTTGCTGACTATTGCTTTCTCCTCCATCTGTTCTTCAACCCTCCAACTATGTTCAGGACCACCTAATCCTCTGTTCATCACCCAATGGCAATATTCTATGATTATCCATTTCTTTTTCCTCTTTGGGGGTTTAGTCAGTGACTAGGAGGTCATTCTCCTGAGCTAGCTTGCTTCTAGAAAATAGAAGATACCTTGCCTAAGAACACAACTTTTCCTCTAGTATCTTTTCTGATTCCTTCAGTTCAATTCTCATCTGATTGAGGATTGGAAATCCACTTTATTCTTGGTGCCTATCATATCATACTGACTGACTGGGATAAATATTCTGAAAACTGCCTTTTCAAATGGGAAAGGAAATTGGTGAAGAAATTGTTCTCAAACTCCCAGCATCATGTTCTTATGCTCCCCCAAAAGAATGAAAAGGCTAGTGACCTTTGTTCCACCTCCTCAGCAACAGATTACAGCCTCATTTCCACTACCCACATGGAACCTTGAATTAAATATATACATTTATTCATATAGATATATAATTTATTCCCTAAAGTAGATGCTAAGCTCTATGAAAGCAGTAATTCTTTCTAAATGCCATATTCCCCCACACATTTAACATATGGAAAATTAATATATTAATATAGGCAGTGAGACTAATAAATAGGCATTGTGAAACCCAATAATAAATTACATTATGTATTATAAATTGCTTGGAAAAAATTAGATTAGGATTCTAAGATAATCAATTCAAGGATTCTGCTGTCTTCTTTGTTACTAACACCACCATCTTAATTCAAACCCCTATTACCTTACTCTTAGACTACCCCAACTATCTCCTAATTGATCTTTCTACTTATGGTGTCTTCCTAATCCATTCTGAACAGTACTGTCAGATTAGTCTTCATGAAATACTTTCATTTTTTCACTTAAGAATATTATCAGTATCCCACTGCTTCTAATATAAAATCAATTCCTTGGCTTAGAATTCAAAGCCCTAAACATCATAGAACTAAACTACCTCACCTTATATTTTTCTCTTCCATATCTCCTTCACCCTTGCATATATTATCTTATTTGGACTTCAAAATATCCTAATGAAATTGGTATTACATGTTTTATTATTTCCATTTTATAGATGACGAAACTGAGGCTCACTGAAGTCAAGTGACTCATCTAGGGTTACTCATCTAATTAAGTGTCAGTGAAAGATAATGAAGTCATCTTTTCCCCTACTCTCTCTAGCTCTCTTCATTATAGCAAGGTTGTCTTGAACTCCTCAAGGACAGCAACCACATTTAATTAGTCAGTATACCTTCCACTAGCTTTTTGTGGATTCTCCTTTATAGTGCTACAAACTTAGAGTACTTAGGAAAGGTTTTTTTTTTTTTTAATTCTTAGGTTTCCTAGATTTGATTTTATAATGGAGTTGTCCAGGCAATTCAAATGGTTATTTTGACTAATTTTTTACCCCATCTCAGCCAATTATTTAAATTTGCTCAAATAAATGATTATTTGGGGGCTTGGAGTTTTCAAAAAGGTCCTAGAGACAGTTTAGCCTGCCCTCCTAGTTTTACAAAAAATGAGACCTAGAGAAAGGAAGTTAGATTAGATAAGTGACTTGCCTAAAGTCTCTTAGATTATAGATAGTAGAGCCAGAATGAAGACAAAATTTTTACTTTTATATACCTTTTGTTGCAACTGATTTGAAATGACAAATTGTGCATTGTCACATTCTTTAGATCTAGCCATCATTTCTTCCACATAAATAAAAATATATTAATTTCTTCCTTTTTCTTTGACCAGTTCAAGTCAAAGAAAAAGGAAGAAATTAATATATTTTTATATTTTATATATATTTTCATATAATAAACATTCATTAAGCCCCTACTGTGTGCAGAGCACCAAGCTATTCCTACATATATTCACACTGGAAAAGGTCAATGCTTATTTTAAATAAACCTGTTAACTCAAATGAAGACAATTTTTAGTAAGAGCTTTCTTTGTTAGCTAGGGCTTGTGCAGATTTCAGCAGAATATATTATTAGCGTAAGTGAATTTAAGACCCAAGTCACAAAAAGAAAAAGCAAAATATCTGCCAGTTTCTGTTTGTGTATAGGGATGGGATGTTGGAGAAGATCATTTCTATTGGACACTCTGGCTTAAAGGTGCAGAATATCTAATAAGTCTTAAATTTGCCAAGGGCCTTGAGAAAGTTGGAAGGAAGGTTCAATGAAAATATGAAGAAGATAATAAATATCATGTATTATTTATCATTGTGATTATGTGTCTGGCATTAAGGCACATCATTCTATTGTATACTCACATTTAACTGGACTGGGATAAGAGCCAGGCCTGATTTTTCAATCCCCCCTAGAGCCTCTGCATGTATATGGCATTTGTATTTTATTAACTAAGAATGTTTTCCCTTTATTTCTCCCAGGTGACACAGAGTGGAGAAATGGTGTCTCTTTTTCATTGTTTTTTCTTCTTGAAGGGTTTTAACTAGGTATTGATTGTTTCCTTTATGAGCCCAGATAATACAGTGGTTGGTAGGAATCTCTGAGACTGAAACCCAATAGGAGGAAAAAGCATAAATCATTTCTATTCAGGTACTCCCAGGAAATCTCAGAGGCAGATAAGGTAAGACCATTGCCACCTACAAAGGTACCAGGAAGAAGTTATTTCTGGAGTAGCTTCACATTTTGTCTTATTTTATAGCTCCCTTCCCAGAGGCAAAAATGCCACCCAAGTAGAAAATTTTAATTTCATTCATCTTTATGTTTACTTTGAGATTAAGATGATAAGAGAGCTTTTTTATTTTTGCCAGCAAGAACCTGTCAAGGTTCTGCTCATTTGTAAGTTTGTGAAACCCAGGTGAAACATTACCTTTAACCAGATTTGACAAAATGTGACCTATTCCCAAAATCAGGGTATTTTTTCATGGCATTATGGTAGGGAAAGAGTTGTCAATCCTAACACTGCGTGGAAATGGAAATTGATGCTTGTGTGACTTTCAAATCTCATCACTGAGGGTACTCCTTCCATTGATGTGAGTCATAATGGCACATTGCTCTAAACGACCTTTGCTATTGCTGTGAAGTGATGTATGCTGGTTATGAAAGTATTTCTGTAAGTTTTAGAACTTTTTATTATAGGCATTAAGAATATCTTTCAAAACTCTTCCTCCTTTTTGGTAAGAAGTGATGCTGTTTCTATAATTGTCTTAGGGTAAGCATTGTTATGTTTCATTAATACGATACAGGTTTTTGTTAAGATACTTTCATAATCTATTATAGTCAATTTTACTTTTTGGAATGGGACATTAAAACTGCTGTTGTAAGGATCTTAATTCTTTTTATTACTATGATTATTACATTTTCCTCAATACTTCATGTATCTTTTGATTGTCAGATTAGGCACTATCATTGTTTCAGGTTTCAATTCCTCAATAACATAGTAGATTGTCTTTAATAACTATTGTTACTTAAAAAAAAATCACTACATGGACAACCTAGAGATGAGACTCCGAACTTCACATGGTTAGTCCTTGAACAAAAGACAGATAGTGTGTTACTCTAACCATACTCAAGTAAGAGTTGCTGACATATAGTGCTTTACAGGTTATGAGATAATTTTCTCATAAAACTCAATAAGATTAATAATCTAAGAATGATTATGCCTTTCTTGAAATTAAAATAACAGATACCAGTAGCAGCCATGCTATTATAGATTTAATTGATGCTAAATTATTGTTGAATTGATTTGTTTTCATTCAAAGAGATAAAATTACATGTTGGAAGTAAATGATGGAAAAGAGTCTTGAAGATCAGTGATTTGATTCTACCATTTTGCTTCTGAAAATATTTTTCCTTGACATCTTTAAAATCACCCTCATTTTATGGAAAACTAAATTATCCACTATCTTTCAGAATTATATTGATTGTGAAGAAAAATTATGTGTCTTATTCTTCCATTACATTTGTCGTTGTTGAGTTGTTTAGTTGGGTCTGACTATTTGTGACTCCTGGACTTGTACATGGAGTTTTCTTGGTAAAGATACTGCAGTGGTTTGCCATTTTTCTTCTCCAGTGTGTTTCCATTTTACAGTTTAGGAACTGAGACCAAGAGGGATTAAGTAAGTGACTTGCCCAGGATCACACAGCCTGTAAATATCCGACCTTGAAAAACAAGTCTTCTGACACCAGGGCCACATTCTATTCACTTGCATCACCTAGCTACCTAGAAAAAGAAGTCAGTCAACCCGTGAGTGTTTGAGGGCCCAAACAATGAGGTGATGGATTGACTTTGCCTCTTTTTTTTTCAGCTGTTTGGTCTCCTGCAGGGTAAGTTATAGACTTTTGCCATGGTGAAAAGTGCTTTTGTGCACGGGACACAGCAATATATTGAACTGCTTTGAATGAAAGACCTTCTCACTTCTGTAGCTACAGATTCATGCTGCAACCTATCACAACTTATTGAAAATCCTGAAAACTCTGTGATTTGAAAAGACCCCTTTGGAATGATGAGTACCTGGTTTAATTAAGGTCTTTAGCATTTATAAGGTGTCTTCCTGAAGGAAAGGAAAGTCAATCCATTAACTGCTGTTGAAATAGAAAGGAAAAAAAACCTTCACTGGGCTTCTTCAGAATACTGCACATTAGACAAGTAATGGATATGCCAGTTATATTTTTTAATTACCAGTACCATTTAAAGGATCTGTGATTAAAAGTTTCTTTTCTTCAGTCCTCTCTTGCTCTATACAGACCATCATGAAAAATGTATCTATCTATACACCCCCCTCAGTGTGTGTATATATCTATATCTGTCCCCTTATCTATATCTATATCTATCACAGACTTGTTTTTTATTTTATTTCTTGGGCAGTATAATTGAAGATGGCAATTTCTCTCTTCAGTTTGCTTACTGATAAAGCCCAAGATTTAGAGTTGGAAGGCACCATAGAGGTCATTAAGCCCAATTTTCTACCTGATACATGAATTTCCCCTCTAGCATTCCTGGTAGATGATGGTTCAAACATTGATGAAGTATCATCAGTGATGGTGATGGTCACTAACACCCAGAAGAGTCTATTCCATTACTGCACACCTCCAATCATTAGAAATTTTTTCTTTACATTGACCCTAAATCTGTTTCCCTAAAACTTGAAACTGGCCCTGTCCTCTGAAGCCAGACACACAAACTCTGCATTGTACAGTGTAAAGATTGCTAGATTTGGAATCAGAGTACCCAGGAGGGAACCCTGACTTTGCTACTTACAACTTGTATGATTTTAGGTGAGTCACTGATCCTCTCTGAGTCTCAGTTTCATCATCTATAAAACGAAGGGGATGGACTAGAAAGTCTCTGAGGCTCTCTTTCAGTTTTAAATTCATGATACTATGAATGGGACTTTATAGAATGGGATTTCAGCCACATGAAGGCAGCAATCATGTCTGAACTGAGTTTCTTCTCCATGTTAAAGTCACCCATTACCTAGAGCCATTCCTGATTTGATATAGTTGTAAGCCCCACAGGTGGCCTGGTTCCTCTCCTTTGTATGTGCTCTTATTTATGAATGAATGGCTTGACAACTTTAAGAATTAAAAGGAATTATTAGCATGGGTCATTTAGTCCAACCTATTCCTGAACAAGAATGCTTCCTTCTCTGCAGCAGACACAGAGTTAAATGGTATAATGTAAAGGGGTCTAGTCTGGGAATTGAAAGACTTGAGTTCTGACTTCATACTTACACCAAAGGTGACCTTGGTCAAGTCATTCAACTCAATTCAATAAGCTTTTATTAAATAGGTATTATGTATGTACAAGACACTGTTTTAATGCCAAGGCATAAAGGCAAAAACAAGTCAATCTCTGTTCTCAAAAAGCTAACAATCTCCTAAAATCTCTGTAAGCTTCAATTCCTTTGTATGTAAAATGGGGATATTATTTCTTGCCTCCCTTATATCACACTCTCCTTGCAAGGATCAAATGAGATAATTCACATGAAAGGACATGAAATCCACAAAGTGAAGATTTGCATATTTATAATCACAAAATATCCTATATAGGCATATTATCATAATCATCATCATCTCCTGAGTTTAGGAACACAATAACAGCAATTAAACATGTGGGGAAAAGTTGGTGTTTGGGAAGAAGAGGATGGGGCAAAATGCTACAATAAGCAATAATGTCTTTGATTATTAAAAAATCCCCTTCAGACGCAGTTAGAGAAGCATAAGAAACCATAACAAGATTACAGCCCCTCTAGATAAGACAACTTAGACACATGAAATAATTGGGCCACAAGACAGAATGGAATTAAATGTATGGTCCTGACATTTCACAAATAGAACATATATGAGAAGGTGTTAATTGTGCAACAAAGAAGGAAAGTGAAAATGGAGTTCAGAAAGATTCCTAGTAGAATTACTGTAGCCCTAGATATCCCCAACCATGTTCATATGAACTAACTGGGGCTTCAAACCTTGAAGGAAGAATAATGTGTGGATGAATGAGGCAAAGGAGTCTAGGGATCTTCCCAAACAGAACTTAATAAGGAATGAAGAAGGTAGAGATTGTTTATTAGAACCATTTTTCTTGTGTGTTTTTAAAAACTCAATCTCAAACAATTCTTGCATTTCAACTTTGTTCAAACAAGTCTAAACATTATTTTTGTTTGTTGTTAGATATTTGAAGAAAACAATGATGTCTCCTCTCTTTCTCTCTTCTGAGTTAAATATACCCAGTTCATTTATCTGAATCCCACAGTACACAGCAGGATATTTCTCAGTGTCTCTTCCTTCCCTATTCTCCAAGAACACTAAAATGAATAAATGTTTCTTAGGACCATAGGATCCAGAGGGGTAAGAGCATCTGGTCCAGCTGTCTCAACTTAGAGATAAGGAAATTAAGAACCAAGGAGAACCAAGAAGACATGCCCAGAATCACAAAGCTACTAAATGGCAATGTCACTGTTAGAGACAAGGTCCTCTAATTCCAATTGTTATGTTTTGACCTTACATAACAGCTGTATCTGGGTATTGTCTTTTGCATCTTCACACCTTCCTTACTCTCCTCATTTCCTCCCTTTGTTGCTACTTGAATTTTAAAGTCATTTAGGGCTAGAAAAGGATTTAAAGGCCACCCCTTTCATATTAGAGAAGAAATAAATGAGGGCCAGATGTTTGCCTAAGATCATACAGGGAGTAACAGAACTGGAATTTGAGCCTAAAAAGGCTGAAGAGAAAGTTTAACATTTCCATATATTCCCTAGGAAGACCACTGGAGATAGGCAAAGAAAAGAGCATAGGAACCCTTTTGGGGATTAGATCTAGGTATCTATCAGATAAAACTATATTTCTCACCCCTCCTCTCAGGGCATTCAATCACTTGACCCTATTTCTCAGTTTCTTCAGCTCCATGAACTCACTCAAAATACACAGACCAAGGAGTGTCCTTGAGGAATAGGGAAGTGAGAGACATGTAATATGGGATCAGGTAAATTAACTGGATATGTTTAACTCAGAAGAGAGAAAGAGAGGAGACATCATTGCTGAATTCAAATATTTAAAGATAAAGAACAAAAAAAATTGCTTAGACTTGTTTGAACAATGACCCATAGATGGAAGCTTCAGTAAGAAAGGTTTGGATTTAGTTTTAGGGAGAACTTCCTAACAATTAGAGCTATTTTCCATTGGCCTGATCAACTAGTTGGCTCAGTGGATAGAGTTCCATACCTAAAGTCTCAAAGACTCATATTGGCCTCAGACATTTAATAGATGTGTGACCCTGGGCAAGCCACTTAACTCTATTTGCCTTTGTTCCTCATCTGTAAAATAAACTGGAGAAGAAACTGGCAAACCATTCTAGTGTCCTTGTCAAGAAAATCCCAAATAGGGGTCATCAAGAATCATACATGACCGAATAACAAACCTTTGGCATGTGCTACCTGGTGAGAGTGATCTCCTAATTCATTCTGAGTGCTCAAGGAGCAGTGATCTGTTTGTGAAGGTTATTTCCCACACAGGGTAGGATGTTAAATTTAAAGATCTAAAGGCTGCTCCCATTTCTAACATTCTGTAATTCTATGCTCTGCTACATATTAATAATGCATGACATAGAAAATCACCTATGTGCATTTCAGATATGTGATAGCTCCAAAGGTTATGATAAGAAACAATATTATATGTATGTACACATGAATACATACCTATATGCATATAGATATAGTTATAAAATATTAATTCATTTATTTTATAATCATATATGATCATATCGCCTACATTTTGAAATATAAAATCCTTTTTCCTGTAGAACCCTCTGTATGTGGCTCCTTTCTGCTGTTCTACTCTTCTTGTACCTTATCTCCCCTTCCAACTTATATTCTCTGATTCACTGACACTGGCGCCATCAGAAGCTCCATCTTCTGACTGTGGACATTTTCACTAGATATTTCCCATATTTGGTCCTTGGCAGGACTCATTCTCTCTCTCTCTCTCTCTCTCTCTCTCTCTCTCTCTCTCTCTCTCTCTCTCTCTCTCTCTCTCTGTCTCTGTCTCTGTCTCTCTCTCTCTGTCTCTCTGTCTCTCTGTCTTTCTCTGTCTGTCTCTCTCTGTCTCTGTCTCTCTGTCTCTCTGTCTCTGTCTCTGTCTCTGTCTCTGTCTCTGTCTCTCTCTCTGTCTCTCCGTCTCTGTCTCTGTCTCTGTCTCTGTCTGTCTCTCTGTCTCTCTGTCTCTCTGTCTCTCTCTCTCTGTCTCTCTCTCTCTCTCTCTCTCTCTCTCTCTCTCTCTCTCTGTCTCTCTCTCTCTCTCTCTCTCTCTGTCTCTCTCTGTCTCTCTCTGTCTCTGTCTCTCTCTCTCTCTCTCTCTCTCTCTCTCTCTCTCTCTCTCTCTCTCTCTCTCTCTCTCTCTCTCTCTCTCTCTCTCTGTCTCTCCGTCTCTGTCTCTCTCTCTTTCTCTCATCTTTCCCTCCTCATTTCTGTCTCCTAAATTCCTTGCCCTTCTTCAAGTCTCAACTAAAGTTCTAACTTCTGTAAGAAATTTTTCTAGGTTTCCCTTAATCGTACTGCCTTTCTTTTGTTGATTTTCTTTGTTACTATATATATATTGCTGTCTTCTCCATTAGAGTATAAGGTCCTTGAGAAGAGAGACTACTTTTTGCCTTTCTTTTATCATCAAGTCTCAGTATAGTCCTTACAGGTGCTTGACAACATAGTGGGTACTTAATAATTAATAGCTTCCCATCTGACTTATTGAAATCCCATGTACACTTAAGAAGAGAGAGAGAGAGAGAGAGAGAGAGAGAGAGAGAGAGAGAGAGAGAGATCCAATAAAAACTCAGAGCACTAATATAAACAAATATACTGGATTTTATTCAACACAAATTTATAAAGTGCCTCCTATGTGCAAGGTCCAATGTTGGTTGGACAATGGGGATAAATAAATAAAAATTAAACAACTCCAGGGAGTTTACATTCTGCTATAGGGATACAACATGTACCCAGATAATAACTAATATTTATTAAGTGATTTAAGTTATATGAAGTGTTTTATATATTTCATTTGATCTTCACCAACCTTGTAGGGTGAGAGATAATGGATTGGGGATGTAATATATGATTTAGTTGATAAAGGGAACTCCTGGTTGAGGAAAATCCCTCTACCAATGCAGATTGGCAACTTCTCTGCAATATATGGTCTGAGAGCACTGAAAAGCTAAGTAACTTACCCCAAATCACAAAGCCAGGATATGTTAGAGTCAGGGCTTGACCTTGGGTCTGGATCCAAAGCCAGAACTTCTGAAGTCCACTCTGCTCTGGTACATCTTATGGATGACATTTTACAGGTGAGGAAACTGAACCTAAGATAGGTTAGATCATTTACCAAGGATCACTTAGCTAGTAAGCAATTGAGGTGGGTTTTGAGTTAAGATTTAGATCTTCCTGACTCCAAGTATAACAAAATAATTCAAGGAGGGAGAGTGCACCAACTTAAGGTAAGTGGGAAGGTGCTATGTGTTATGCACTGAGGATATCAGGCAAGCTCTGTGTGTAAACTATGCTTGAGCCACAAGACAAAGGCAATAGTTTTTTTCCTGTCTGTCTGAAAAGAGAAATACATTGACCTCTGAGTGCAGATTGTTTGACAATTGGTTCTCCATCTTGCACACAAACACATGCACACACACACACTCCAAATGGAGCAGGTCCCAAATATATCATCACTTTACAATTCCTTGCTTGGTACTCTGCAAACAGATGAAAATGGAAGTATAAGTCTCCCTACCACATCATGACTTCTCCCATCACAGTTTTAATACATTGTGGGTTGCATAAGAAATCAAACAGGAATTTTCAGGGAGGTTTGTGGCAGCTACAGATGACATGCAAAAACCAGCAGATGTCACAGAAAAAGTTTAGAAACTCAGAAATGCATAAAAAATATGTCTAGTATAAACATGTTTTATCTTTTATTACCATAAATATATACAATTTCTTTTTTAAAGTTAAAATAAGTAAAAAGTTAAAATTTTCAAAGAGAATGCAAAAATCAGCATAAGACACACAAAGGATGGAAATGTAGATATCTTTAAAAGCTTAACTCATAAATACATGAAATATATATGTATGTTATTATGTATAATTTTACATTAAGATATTATAAGCACTATTATATTATATTATATTATATTATATATTATATTATAAGCACAATAACAACTATTGATTTTGTTTTCTTAAGATTGCAATGTACTTTATAGAAATCATATTATTTAAACCTTTCAATGACCCTATGAGTTTGGTACTATCCCCTTCCCCATTTGAAAAATGAGGAAATTAAGGTATTTATTCACTTCTCCATTATTATATAGCTAATTAATTTTAAGATAGAATGTGAACACAGGTCTCACTAACTACAAGTCCACTACTGTTTCCACTTGGCCATATCACTATTCTACTGGAGTAAACAATATCTTCTTTTCAAGAAAAGACTTTCCTATCTTTCCATTCTAGTATCAGACAAAATGCAGACAAGATCCTTAAACCCCAATGATAAAATTCTCTCAAATTCTCATTTCGTAGAAATTTCAACAACAAAAACAAAACACTAACCCTATGCTTATTCAGTCTGGATTAATCACTTCTAAAGTGCTATTATTGATGGTTAGAGACAGTAGCATGATGAATAGAAAATTAGTTTCAGAGTGAAGACCTGAGAGTTCCTGATATCAATTAATAACAGATCCAGAAAAAGAAAATCAGGAATGTGACTTTGCATCACAAAATTTTAAAAATGCTAACATTCACTGTGAGACCTTGGACAAGTCATTTAAACTTTCTGAGCTTCAATTTCCTCATATATAAAATGAAAAATTTAGACAAGATGGTCTCAGGGTAACTGTCAACTCTTCCAAAGTGTCACATGTCTCTCTGCTCTGGTGCAAAATAGTATGGGGATTGTTGGATCAAAGCACTTTATTTGACACTTACAAACTAGACTTCAACTTAACATCCATGCTCAAGAAAAAGAATATAGGTCTTGGAAATCAGAATGTCAGCCCTGACTCTGGCATGGAATTAACATGGGATTGTATTCAAGTCACTTTGTGTCTATGGATTTCCTTGTTTATAAAATTATGGAGTTGAATTAAGCAGAATTAAGGACCTTTCTGTCTCTAATGGGTTAAATTCCACAAATTCTGTTAGCATAGAATATTTTAGAAAGTTTGGATGTATTTTCTTTTTTCTCAATCTCTGCTGTTGCTTCTGTATTTTATACTTTTTCTCCATAGAAATTCTCCAGGGTCAAGAGCTTTTTTTGCTATTGGCTATTACTTTTGCTGCTAGAGGATTGAGATCCCTGCATGTTGGTTGTCATTGTTTTCTTAACTTCTGTCTCACAGGGCTTTATCTTAGTACTATCTTCCCTTCCCAGTCAGAAGCCTGAGTGAGGGCAGGTAGATCTGTGATGTTCTTTGTGTGATCTTCCTCCACTGTTGCTACGACTGCTGCTGCTGTTGTTCCTGCAGCTCTGAGCCTACTTCCTATGGCTGGTATCTTAAAGGGTGAGTCTGTTATGTAGCATGCTGTACCACGTTTAGCCCTGAGACTATCTTCTTCAGCTATTGGGGCCTGACACCACTGCATGGGAGCAAGCTCCCAGCTATTCCCCAAGTCTCACTGCCCAGGTCTGACACTGCCCTCAGGGGTGATTTTGTGGTGCTTTCAGCCAGCTCCCAAGAATTTGGAGACTTCCCCAGCCCTGGTTCTCACTGGTGAGGTGAGTGGGGGGAAGGGTAGTCTCTTTGGCAGTTTTTCTCCATTATAGTGTGGGAATCCCCTCTCACTGCCTACCCTTCCCATTTTGTCCAGTGGAAGAGCCCCTTTACTCATCTTGTTTTGACTTCTGGTCTTTTGAGACTTTTTTAATGATTGGTTTGGAAGAAACTTTTGAGCAGCTCCAAGTTTTTTCTGCTACTAAGCCACCATTTTGGCTCTACCTCAGCACAGAATATTTTAGAATTGCAATGCTATCATTATACTACTTTTTTTTTGCATTGTAGAAGAAACTCTATAAGTGAAAACTCCCTCCACAAATGTAATTGAGTGCTTTTATAGTCTCAGAAATTTACTTGGTACAACAAAAGGTTAAGTGCCTCTCCCACTTAGAGGAAGATATTAAACCCAGGTCTTTATTACATCATGACCAGCCTGCTATACAAGACACCACGGCCACCATTATTTAAGTGTTACTACAAATATAATTCAAACTACACTAGTCTCGCTCTTTATTTTTTCTTTGAGATTAAAATATTTTTCTCAAGGAGATGACTTTCTAGGGATAAGAGGAGATTCACATTTTAATATCAATGTCCCCCAAATGTAAAACGATTGTGTGTTTCAGTAGAAAGAGAATAGATTTATGAAGCAGTAGCTCCAATTTCTAGTCTTGACTCTGCTCTTAACTAGCTACATGACTTTGGGCAAGTTATTTGCCCTCTCTGGTCCTCAGTTCCTTTTTTCTACAAAATTTTCAGTTTGGACTACATGATCTCTAAGACCTGAAGGTCTATGATTTGATGAAGGTAAAATGTGAAATAGACTTTTTGATCTCTAAGCCTTAAAGTCCATGATTTAATGAGAGGGCAGGAGCAAGCTTCATGGTCAAGGTTTGTTTCATTCCATACTGAATTGAAAATGTCTTCAGGAATAATCAGAAAGCACAGAATGGAGTTTGGGCTATTTGAGCAGGAATTCTAACTAGTGATACTCCCAAATCATAGGGCTATAGCAGATAAGTCCCTCCTGAGTGATGCTGGTGTCCAGAAAGGAGTATTGAAATAGATGTAGTGCAGGAAGCTGTCATAGAATCAAAGAAATTCAGAGTTGGAAGGGACTCTTGATGACATAAGAGTTTATAACCATAGAAATAGACTTAAAAAGAATCTCAGAGGCCACCTCATCATTTTACTGAGGACACAACAGAGTTTCAAAGAGTTTAAGATATCTAGATTGAGTCCTGGTTAATATTTGAATCCAAATCCTCTGGTCCTAAATAGAACTTGTTCTCTATCCTTTCCATCAAGTAGACATTTTACATCTTGCCTCTGAGCCTCCCCCAAGTCTGGAATAAACTCCTTTGTCTCTGCCCCTTAGAAGCCCTCATACTACATATACTTTTTTCTAATTCATATTGCCTGTCTCTCCTCACCTTCATGAGCTGATTTCACCTTTTCTGATGAGGAATGAAAGCTTGGTGAGAAAGTACTATTCAAAGTGAAGACCCTTCATTACCAGAAACAAATCCGAGGTGTGAACAAAATATTTTGATTGCTATCATTGCAATTATTATCAGATTCGATGTCAAGTCCATTACCTGCCCCCAGTATTGGCACTGAACACCATGAAGAATTTAAATCTGGTCTTTTTCATAAAAAATCAAAACTAGGACTCAGTCTTTGTCTTGTTGTGGTTGCTTCTCTAGCCCATCCATTTCAACAGAGACCTGAGCTTTCTGCTTGAAAGGCATTTGTCTTTATTCTATCCCTTTATCTAATAACCTATTCTTCTTAATCATGTTAAGGGGAGACAGACGAAACTTAATCAAACCATTAATCACTAGCAGGACACAATGTGCTTAGATCAGGGTTTTATTGCATTGTCCAAAGTGAGCATTAACGCAAATTATTTTGACAACTTGCAAGATCCTTTTATTTATACAGTTAAGGCATCACTGTGTCTACAAACCTGTTTCAACTTATGAATTTTAGACAACAGAGTTTCCCATCCAAGTTTTAATTTACTTTTTTTGAACTTGTAAGATCATTCACACTGTACTAGTAGTAAATTCAAATTCATATTTTAATTTCAATGCCTAGCAAATGTAAAAAGGCACTGTGTTGAGGTAGAAAGAACACTGACCTTGGAATCATAGGAACTTTGAGTACTAGTCTCTCCTCTACCCTTAACTAACTGTATGACCTTGGACAAGTCAAGTATTCTCTTTTGTTCCCAAGGGATCAATGCTAGAGGGGACCTTAGACAGCATCTAGTCCAATTCTTACATCTTATAGAAGGGAAATTATTTGCTTAAGGATCCACAGGTTAAGTGGGAAAGTTGAGGTTCAAAACCAAGTCCTTATACTGCAAATTTCCCATTCTTTTCAGTCCACTGCCCTGTTTTTATTGAGTTTTTATATGAAAAAAAACATATAATAATTATACCCTGCAGTATAAGTTCAGTCAGCACAGAAGACATTATCTTGTTTCAGTTAGGTGTCCTTTTACTTTTTTTCTCATATATTTTTGTCCTTTAATTTCCTCAACTACTTTTGCTTTACTCTTTTCAGTCTAAAGCTCGTTCCACCTCTATTACTGATAAATAAATTAGTAGTGGCTTGTTTGTGCTTTGTGTTAGCAGAAGCTGGGAATGTTAACCAATTGTGGACAGGAAATTGCCATACAATTTCCTGTATGGGGAAGTGTTGAGGCATTATGGTGATTGAGCTTCCACCCATTTTTACTTTACTCCCTTCAGAGAAGATAAAAGAGTATCAAGATCCTTGCCTTTCCTCCTCTCCCAGGAATATGAATCCTGAATCAAACTTTCTAACCAATCAGTTTTAATGCTTCCACCAGAATCATATGGAAGTAGTAGAGTCTAACTCACTGATTATACAACTGAGGAAAACTGAGGTCCTAAATGGGAAAGTGATACACCTAGTCAATGACATAGCCAGAACTAAAACTCTGGTCCTTTTTTCAGTCTTATCAATGACCCTCCACACCACCTGCCTAAAACAGACACCCTAGAGATAAAGGCTAAGACAATAACATTAATACAATGAATTTCATTGGGAATAGAATCTGAACCTGCCATTTATTCAGTGAAAAGTACAACAAATCATACTGCTACAGAGATAGCATGGTGGATGGAAAATAGCATAGTGCATGGGAATGGCCTGGGTTTAAATCTCAACTCTACTACTAACTTGCTGAGTGACCTTAAGTAAATCTTTTAATCTCTCTAGTACTTAGTTTCCTTTGTTTTTGTAGAATGAAAGCAGAAGATTGGATGATACTGAAAGAATTTACTCCTTCTTACACTTTAAGATTTTTCTTTTGGATCCAGCATATGGATGTTCTTCATGCCTGTCCTTCACCACTTAGATTATTGAATTACAGGTCCCAACCTAGAAGGAACCTGAGTGGTTTTCTAGCCTGTCTCATTTCATAACTGAGGAAACTGAGAATCAAGGAGAATAAGTTACTTGTCCAAGGTCACATAAAGTATTAAATGCCCAAGACAGAATTAGAACCTGGACTATAGACTATGGACTATGGACTATGGAACCAGAGTTCATTGCACTGTAACACAGATATTTTGATGCCCACTCTGGTCTCCCAATGAGTTCCAATTCAATTCAAAACAAAAGAGATATTTATAAACAACATACTGTTTTCAAGGTATTGTGCTAGGTGCATTGTGTACGTTATTTCCTTGGCTCATTTATTTCACTTTGCATTAGTCCAGGTTGATATTTCTGTGCTTCTTTTTACTCATCACATTAAATATTTCTTATGGCACAATTACATATATGTATTTCAGTTTGTTTAGCCATTCCCCTATTGGTGGTTGTTTCTAATTCTTTACTATCATAAAAAGTTCTCACATAACTGTTTTGGTGTGTATGAGGACATTTTTTTTTTCTTTATCAGTGGCTTCCTTGGGATAAAAGCCTAATAATGGAATGTCTGGGTCAAATATATGTATATTTTAGTAATTTTATTTACATAATTCTATAATATTTTCCAAAATAGTTGTACTAATTTACAGCTCTACTAACAATGAGTCAGTGTACCTATCATCCCATAATCCCTTCAACATTGGATATGGGCATTTCTTTTTTTCTTTTCTTTTTTTTGGTATCTTTGTCAATTTACAAAGCATGAGGTAAAACATCTGGGTTATTTCAATTTAAGTTCCTCTTATTAATGATTTTGAGCATTTTCATGTTATTTTAAAAAACACTAGTTGTTATACATGACTCATATTTCTTCTTTTGAATTTTAAATTATGGCTTAACAGAATTTTGGATTAGCAGAAAATTGGATTTTTTTATTTCTGGTCAATATTATTCATTTAATTGGTTTAAATTATGTTTGCATTTAATAACACATGATAATTTCAGATACCTTGATTTATTTCCACTCCATTTTAGATTGCCTCTTTCAATTTTAATTGTGGTAATGTTGCTTTGCATTCCTATGGGGAAAAATCAGGGAAGTGATTGTCAATTGTATTAGTATTTTCTAGAAATAGTTATTTCTTGTTAAGCTTATTTTTTTCTTTTCAACTCTTTATATCCTTTTATTTTAATTATTTCTACTCTTATATAGGGATTTTTAATTTCTTTTTTATAACCTTTGGATTTTAAAACATGCTCAACTTGTATCAAGATGAGAAAAAGCTTATAATTCATTAATTATATTTTAAAATGTTTATTTTCTCATATATGATAATACTCAACTTTATAGAATAAGCTATCCTTGGATATTTTATTTTTCCTTTTATATTTTACTGTTGTCAGAATTCTTGACTGATCAAATTGAAATTTCTCCATGTATGATCTATCTTTTCCTGACTACTTGTAATATTTTCCCTGTGACCTGAAAGCTCTCTAGCTTAGTGATCACATTTCTGAATGAGTTAAAATTGATTTCCTTCCTCTTAGGGTCATATATATATTTTGATGATCTGTATTTTGATTTCTAACTCAAATATTTCTTGACAATTTTATCTACAATTTCTTGAAATATAACATTCTTATTTTTCATCATTTTTTGGGAAGGTCAATGATTAAAAAAAAACTTTTACCTTCTGTCTTAGAATCAATACTGTATTTTGGTTCTGAGGCTGAAAAATGTTAAGGTCTAGACAATGGGAGATAAGTGACTCACCCAGGGTCATATAGCTAGGAACTACTTGAGACCAGATTTGAACCAAGTATCTCTCATCTCTGGACCTAACTCTCAATCCACTAAGCCACCTAGCTGCCCCTAGCAATGGTTCTAATATTATTTTACTTAACTCTATCTTTTAAAACAAGTATTGCTATTATGGATTATGTATATTAATATATATTTATAAGTGAATATGTATTACTATATATGATTATATATTATTCCAATTCCACTGTCTTTTAGTTTTATTGAATAATTCTTGTATCACTACTTTTTTAGTTCATTGTCTTTCATTCTCTTCTTTAATGTCTATTGTTTTAAGATTTTCTGATTTTTGTTGTAAATTACCAGTGTTCCATTGCTTTTTATTAAGAACTCCAATTTAATCGAATTTTTAAAACTACAAGTCATTCCCCAATTGTTATAAATTGATATATGGTGAAAAGGTATGAATAGGTAGGTCTCAGATGAAGAAAATAAAACCATGTTTAGTCATATGATAAAATGTTCTCCAAATCACTATTAATTAAATTTTAAATTTTAAAACAACTCTTAGCTACCAGTCTAATATGACAAAAGAGGAAAATGATAAATGTTGGAGGAGATGTGGTAATATAGGAATACTAATACACTATTGGTGGTGAATTGATATAACCCTTATGGTAAGGAATTTGGGACCACACCCAAAGTAACTCTGCATACTCTTTTATCTAGCAATACCACTACTAGATCTGAATCCCAAAGAGACCAAAGATAAGAGAGAAGGACCTAACTGTACACAGATATTTATAGCAGCTCTTTTTATTGTGGCAAAACATTGAAAACTGAAGGAATGTCCATTAATAGCAAAATGTCTAAATAAGTTGTGATCAATGACTGTAATGGACTATTATTCTATCATAAGAAATGACAAACAGGACCATTAAATAAAACTTTAAAAGACATATGAAGTGATGCAAGGTGAAGTGAGCAGTACTAGGAGATTAGTATACATAGTGACAGCAATAATGTATGATGATCAACTGTAAATAACTATCATCAGCAATGCAAGAATCCAAGAAAACTCTAAGAAAAAAGCTACCGACTTCCACAAAGAACTGATAGAGTCTGAATACAGATTGAAGCATACCATTTTTCATTTTATCTCTGCATTTTTTCTTATATAAGTAATATGTCTCTCTCAACATGATGAACATGAAAATATATATTGCACGATAGCACATGTATAACCTATATCATATTACCTGCCATCTCAAGGAGGAGATAGGAGAGGAAGGGAGGGAGAGAATATGAATTGCAAAATGTCAGAAAACAATTATTAAAATGGTGTTGAAACATAAAAAAAAATAAAGGGCTCTAATTTTACATCTTATCTCTCCCCATTGCCTAGCCCTTACCACTCTTCTGCCTTGGAACCAATACAGAATATTGATTCTAAGATGAAAAGTCAGGATTTAAAAAAAAGATCATAGTCAACTTTGGAAAGCAGAATTTCAGTTAATGATGATTTGATTGCAGAAGTCTTAAATTTCGAACATAAAGGAAATAGCAAGTGTGGAACACTTCTTATCCTTTACTGATATTTTAATTAATTTTGTTAAACTACTTTCTCATCTAGCTCTCTTTACCCTATGCTGAATGCAATAGATCTCTGGAGAAAAGGAATATATTAGGAAATAAAAGTCATATAAAGTCAAAAGTTATCACTTTTAAAAGATTGATTATTTTTACATATGAATATATGAATGAATTAATATGAATCAACAAATGAATAATTTTAAATTATATACTGTCATATGCTAATTGGGAAGTGTAGTGGTTCTCTTACTCATCTATTCAACCTATTCTCAATGCATTTTCTATTGTAAGTATTATGTGATATTATGAGGTAGTGATAAGAGCAATGGATTTTGAATGAGGGGACCTGAATTTTAATCCCAGAACTGTTACTTCACCTTGAACAACTCCAGAAGTAAAAGGGTTTAAAGATAGAAGCAAGATACCCTAGAGGTAACTAAATCCAAATCCCTCATTCAATGAAAGGGAAATTGGCATCCTCTTTAAGGTTAAGGTGGCCAAGATGACAGATAGTTCCACTAATGTGTTTAAACCAGCCAGTTTTAAAACCTGAGATGGTGATTTCCAATCTACTGGGGCCTGGGGTGAGATCAAAGGTTATTCAAAGATTGGTGATAAAAGGAAATGGTCACTGAGTAAGGAATAGTGGTATGGATAGGAAAAAGCCAAGATATGAGATGAAGTAAAAATCCAATACTGTTCTGACTGATCCAGAGCATCTTACCCTCAGAGACAAACTGCTTCCTTGGTGCCCTCCCTGAAGCAAATTATGTGACATTTTTTTCTTAAAAAACTATTGAAAGAGTTTTATATTCCCAGAGTTTTTCTTTAATTAACCTTCAAGCTTTGTTTTCATGACCCCCCCCTCCCTTCTATGAATCACTTTCTCCCCCAGGTATTTCATATTGTCTCATTAGTACCTTGATCATGCCTTTCAATCACATGGAGTGTATCTACCTAGTATTAAGCTTAAGGGCTGGTGGAGTGAGAATATGTCCTGGACTTCTAGCAGTCTAGGGTGAGTTGTATGTTTGGCATACAAAGTGGGAACTGGGGGGAAAGGGTAAGGCTTAACCCTGCTGAAGACCAAAGGTAGTTGAATTCTAGGGGAGTGACGGGAGAGAGCGGGTGATTTATGGAGAGAGTGATTTACTCTGGCATTAATGTGTTTCAGAAGAGAGCAAGCCCTCTTGTGAGGTTCCAGTGTTGGAGAAAAGAGTGTTAGAGAGTCCAATTTTCAATAAAACCAGCCTCTACCTGGCCCCATAGGCTTTGAAATGAAAAGATGCAACTTTCACAGATTGCCTTGTAGTGCTGGGGTCTGGGAACCCAGAAATATGCCGAGTCCAATCTTGTGATAAATGAGGGACATTAAATTTCTCTGAATTCCATTGCCTAGCAAGGGACTGGGCATGTAGCAAGAACTTAATCTATGCTTGTGGAATTGAATTTTAATAACTAGCAGCATTTTGATGGAGACAGAGTTTGTGGAAATGACAAGGCTGTTACTGTTTCCCATCTACAACTCACCTGTTTAGATTTTCAGGAAGAAAGAAATTGATATTACAAAATATAGGCACATTTTAACTGGTTACCTAGTGACTATTTGATTGGTACTATCTCCTTGTAATCATAGCCATCAATCAACAAATTAAGCAAGCTATGAGCAAACTTTTATTGATCTCTTAGTGTGTACAAGGAAATGTATTTGGAACTGGCGATAAAAGGACAGAAATGAAAAAAGTCCCTGACCTTAAGGCTCTTACATTCTCTCAGGGAAAACAACATATAGACACATAATTATATACAAAACATAAATGTAATAAATGCAAATCAATATTTCTGGGAAAGACCTTGAGCTATGGGAAGCAGAAAAGGCCCAAAGCCATGAAATGTTCTTTCAAATGCAGCCATTTTTATATATAATTACACTATCTCCTTTCTGTAAATGGTGGTAAAAATTGGAGCATAGCTCTTAAACTTTGGGCTTTAAATATGATGCTTCAAAGAATGGCCCTGAGTAGGGCTCATAAACACCAAATCAGGAATAATAGAACAGGGACTGGAAAGTTTTCATTTTCACAAGGCACTTTCAGAACTTATTTTAAAAGAAGAAAACAAAAAAGAGTTTTAAGAAAATTATATTGCATACCTATATGGATTTCTTGGCTTTACAGAGCCCAGGAAGTATCCACTTTTGCCAGACAGCAGCCACATGGAAAGGCTGTGTGGTGATCCTAGTTAAAAGTCATGTTGCAAACTTATGTGGTAAGAGGGGAAACATCATACTTATTTACCAAATGAAAGCACCACTCTAGCATTTAGAAGCTGGCTTTAACCATAAAGGTAGAAGAAATGATGTGCCATGTTTTTGTAGTAAATGAGGCTTAATGGTCCAATTATGGAAAAAAATAACAGCTCTGTTTACCAGACATTCTAAACCAACATTTTATAGAGTTAATACAACAGCAGACCTATCTGTTTTAAAGGATTAGGGACTCCAAGATTGCTTACATAGACAACTATTGTACCTATTAGATATATATTTACAACAGCAATGGGCATCATTTTAGCAAATGATAATTTAGGCTACAAAAACAAAATTCAGGAAGAGCCTATGATGAAGAAATTGCTCTGACAGGCATAGCCAGCTAAAGTAGAGACATATTTCCTTGGCTGACAAATAAAGTAATGATGGTTATAGGTTTTAAGGACAGTGATGGAGTGATGGATGACTTTTTGGTTTTCCTTGGTCTTTTGTGTTTTTTTGTTAGCTTTATTTGCATATGAAGCATAGAACACCTTTGGAACAAATGCAATGTAATCATTGTATCTCCCATATAGCTCCTATAGTGTTGTGAGAGGGAAAGAAGACTATCTCCAGAATTGGTTTTGGGGGATTCTGATTCAGAATCAAGCTTAGGAATTAAAATCTTTTTAAAAATTCCAAATGGTAACTCACATGCAAAGTTTAGGAGGTACCAGTAGAAAAATAGTCAAAAGAATGAAGTTAATTTTATCTTGAGAACTTTATGAGCTTTTTCCTTGGGTGGATATATTGGCTCAAGTCTCTTAGATATACATTAAGAATGAAAAAGCAGAGAGAGGCTTACCAGTCACCATACCCCAGCAGTCAGCAGACCAACAAGAATCCATGAAAAGGCTAAATAGCTGATGCTCAGTGGAAGCAGAGAGTACCTTGATAATCAAAAGCCTAATAGACACACCCAAAAGAAATAATAGAATGAAGACCTGAGATTAAACAGCAAAGAAATGTTCATAGGTAAAGGTAGAATAAAAACCAGCATAGAGTAGTGACATTATGTTAATATGAGAGAATATTAGAAGCTGATATGCTCAACTTTTAATGCCCTTTCAAACTATCTTGGATCTAAATATATTATATAATTATCTTTGTATTTATTCCATTTATGCTAATATACATATGTAGTTGCCTCTTTCATAAGAATATAAGCTTTTTGCAACATTTTATTCCTAAAATTTCAGAGAAGTTAAATGGCCTGTCAAAGATCATAAAGGTTGTAAGTAGCAGCATTCAAATTTATAACCCAGGTTCTTTGATTCTAGAGCCTACTAAGGGTCTTTTTAAAACAATAATTTGGCTGCCTCATTTCTTTTTTAAACATTTATAAAGATTCCTTCAAATAAAATTTTAACACATTAGTATATTGCCATAATTTTCTTTTCTTTGCCTATCTTAGTAGAGTTTCCAAGTTGATTAGTAAAAACAACTTTGGGACCTATACTGAATAAGATTGTATAAAGATTTACTCCTAGAGAGCAAGGTAAATCACAATTAATTCAAATTCTCTCCCTAATAAAATATTTCAGATAAAACAATAGTCTGACCATATTCTATCAGATCATTGTTATATAGAACTGTATTTAGATGGATATGATGAGAACAACAGGCTATCCTAATTCAGAATGACAGTGGGCAATGACAATTATAGAGCAGATACTGAACCATAAGAAAGAACTGGTTGGGGGAACTTGATATGATAAGAATCTTGGGATTCATATAAATCACTCAACAAGTATTTATTAAAATGCACCTACTATGTTCCATATATTGTGCTAGATGTTGGATAACAATAGCTAGCATTTATATAGGATCTACTAGGTACAGACATCATGCTAAGTACTTTATAAATATTGCCTCACTTGAGGTTGGTGCTATTATTATCTCTATTTTAAAACTGAGGAAACAAAGGCAAGCAGAGTCTAAGGGATTTGACCAGGGTCACATGGTGAAGTGTCTGTGGTTAAATTTTAACTGAAGCTTTCTTGGCTCCAGGTCTAATGATCTATCTATTGTGATACCTTGCTGCCTCTATATCACTATTTATGGTTTGCATTTCTTCTTATTTTTTTATTTTTTTATTTTTTTTTTCTTCTTTTTTTTTTTAAATATATTTTATTTGGTCATTTCCAAGCATTATTCGTTAAAGACATAGATCATTTTCTTTTCCTCCCCCCCCCAACCCCCCATAGCCGACGCGTAAGTCCACTGGGCATTAGATGTTTTCTTGATTTGAACCCATTGCTTTGTTGATAGTATTTGCATTAGAGTGTTCATTTAGAGTCTATCCTCTGTCATGTCCCCTCAATCTTTGTATTCAGGCAGTTGCTTTTTCTCGGTGTTTCCACTCCCATAGTTTATCCTTTGCTTATGAATGGTGTTTTTTTCTCCTGGGTCCCTGCAAGTTGTTCAGGGACATTACACCACCACTAATGGAGAAGTCCATTACGTTCGATGATACCACAGTGTGTTTGTCTCTGTGTACAATGTTCTCCTGGTTCTGCTCCTCTCGCTCTGCATCACTTCCTGGAGGTTGTTCCAGTCTCCATGGAACTTCTCCACTTTATTATTCCTTTTAGCGCAATAGTACTCCATCACCAACATATACCACAGTTTGTTCAGCCATTCCCCAATTGATGGGCATCCCCTCGTTTTCCAGTTTTGGGCCACCACAAAGAGCGCAGCTATGAATATTTTTGTACAAGTCTTTGTGTCCATTATCTCTTTGGGGTACAGACCCAGCAGTGCTATGGCTGGGTCAAAGGGTAGATATTCTTTTGTCGCCCTTTGGGCATAGTTCCAAATTGCCCTCCAGAATGGTTGGATCAGTTCACAGCTCCACCAGCAATGAATTAATGTCCCTACTTTGCCACATCCCCTCCAGCATTCATTACTTTCCTTTGCTGTTATGTTAGCCAATCTGCTAGGTGTGAGGTGATACCTCAGAGTTGTTTTGATTTGCATCTCTCTGATTATAAGAGATGTAGAACACTTCTTCATGTGCTTGTTAATAGTTTTGATTTCTTTATCTGAGAACTGCCTATCCATTTCCCTTGCCCATTTATCAATTGGAGAATGGCTTGATTTTGTGTACAATTGATTTAGCTCTTTATAAATATGAGTAATTAAACCTTTGTCAGAGGTTTCTATGAAGATTTTTTCCCAATTTGTTGTTTCCCTTCTGATTTTAGTTATATTGGTTTTGTTTGTACAAAAGCTTTTTAGTTTGATGTAGTCAAAATTATTTATTTTACATTTTGTGATTCTTTCTATATCTTGCTTGGTTTTAAAGCCTTTCCCCTCCCAAAGGTCTGACATGTATACTATTCTGTGTTTACCCAATTTACTTATGGTTTCCTTCTTTATGTTTAAGTCACTCACCCATTTTGAATTTATCTTGGTGTAGGGTGTGAGGTGTTGATCTATTCCTAGTCTCTCCCACACTGTCTTCCAATTTTCCCAGCAGTTTTTATGAAATAGTGGATTTTTGTCCCAAAAGCTGGGATCTTTGGGTTTATCGTATACTGTCTTGCTGAGGTCGCTTTCCCCCAGTCTATTCCACTGATCTTCCTTTCTATTTCTTAGCCAGTACCAAATTGTTTTGATGACTGCTGCTTTGTAATATAGTTTTAGGTCAGGGACTGCAAGGCCCCCATCATATGTGTTTTTTTTCATTATTTCCCTGGATATCCTTGATCTTTTGTTCTTCCAAATGAACTTTGTTATGGTTTTTTCTAAATCAGTGAAGAAGTATTTTGGTAGTTCAATGGGTATGGCACTAAATAGATAAATAAGTTTGGGTAGGATGGTCATTTTTATTATATTGGCTCGTCCTATCCATGAGCAGTTAATGTTTTTCCATTTGTTCAAGTCTAGTTTTAGTTGTGTGGCGAGTGTTTTGTAGTTGTGTTCATATAGTTCCTGTGTTTGTCTTGGGAGGTAGATTCCTAGGTATTTTATTTTGTCTAAGGTGATTTTGAATGGGATTTCTCTTTCTAGTTCTTGCTGCTGAGCTGTGTTGGAGATATATAGAAAAGCTGATGATTTATGTGGGTTTATTTTGTATCCTGCAACTTTGCTAAAGTTGTTGATTATTTCAATTAGCTTTTTGGTTGAATCTCTAGGATTCTTTAAGTAGACCATCATGTCATCCGCAAAGAGTGATAACTTGGTCTCCTCCTTGCCTATTTTGATGCCTTCAATTCCTTTATCTTCTCTAATTGCTACTGCTAGTGTTTCTAGTACAATGTCAAATAGTAGAGGTGATAATGGGCATCCTTGTTTCACTCCTGATCTTATTGGGAATGCATCTAGTTTATCCCCATTGCAGATGATATTAGCTGTTGGTTTTAGATATATACTGTTTATTATTTTTAGGAATGACCCTTCTATTCCTATGCTTTCTAGTGTTTTTAATAGGAATGGGTGTTGTATTTTATCAAAGGCTTTTTCTGCATCTATTGAAATAATCATGTGATTCTTGCTAGTTTGCTTGTTGATGTGGTCAATTATGTGGATGGTTTTCCTAATGTTGAACCAGCCCTGCATCCCTGGTATGAATCCTACTTGATCATGGTGAATGATCCTTCTGATCACTTGCTGGAGTCTTTTTGCTAGTATCCTATTTAAGATTTTTGCATCTATATTCATTAGGGAGATTGGCCTATAGTTTTCTTTCTCTGTTTTTGACCTGCCTGGTTTTGGAATCAGTACCATGTTTGTGTCGTAAAAGGAGTTTGGTAGAACTCCCTCTTTGCTTATTATGTCAAATAGTTTGTATAGTATTGGGATTAACTGTTCTCTGAATGTTTGATAGAATTCACAGGTGAATCCATCAGGCCCTGGGGACTTTTTCTTAGGAAGTTCTTTGATGGCTTGTTGGATTTCAATTTCTGATATGGGATTATTTAGGAATTCTATTTCTTCTTCTGTTAGTCTAGGCAGTTTGTATTTTTGTATATATTCATCCATTTCTCCTAAATTGGTGTATTTATTGCCATATAATTGGGCAAAGTAATTTCTAATGATTGCCTTAATTTCCTCCTCATTGGAGGTGCTGTCCCCCTTTTCATCTTTAATGCTGTGAATTTGCTTTTCTTCCTTCCTTTTTTTAACTAGATTGACCAGTACCTTGTCTATTTTGTTTGTTTTTTCAAAGTACCAGCTTCTTGTCTCATTTATTAAATCAATAGTTCTATCACTTTCGATTTTATTAATTTCTCCCTTAATTTTTAGGATTTCTAATTTGGTTTTCTGCTGGGGGTTTTTAATTTGATCGCTTTCCAGTTTTTTCATTTGCATTTCCAATTGATTGATCTCTACTCTCCCTTGTTTGTTAATATAAGCATTCAGGGATATGAATTTACCTCTGATTACCGCTTTGGCTGCATCCCAAAAGGTTTGGAAGGATGTTTCGCCATTGTCATTTTCCTCGATGAAATTATTAATTGTTTCTATGATTTCTTCTTTAACTAAACGGTTTTGGAGTATCATATTGTTTAATTTCCAATTGGTTTTAGATTTGGTTTTCCATGTACCATTACTAATCATTATTTTTATTGCCTTGTGATCTGAGAAGGCTGCATTCATTATTTCTGCTTTTCTGCATTTGTGTGCTATGTTTCTGTGACCTAATGTATGGTCAATTTTTGTGAATGTGCCATGTGGTGCTGAGAAGAAGGTGTATTCCTTTTTATCCCTATTTATTTTTCTCCATATGTCTATTAATTCTAATTTTTCTAAGATTTCATTCAGGGAACAAAAAGGGAGGGACTAAAAAGGGAAACATCAAGGGAGGGGACAAGGGGGACTGTTTCAAAGTAAATCACTGGACTAAAAGGTAGAGCCGAAGAAGAAAAGGTTAGAATTAGGGAAGGCAATCAAAATGCCAGGGAATCCACAAATGACAATCATAACTTTGAACGTGAATGGGATGAACTCACCCATAAAACGTAGACGAATAGCAGAATGGATTAGAATCCAAAACCCTACCATATGTTGTCTTCAAGAAACACACATGAGGCGGGTTGACACCCACAAGGTCAGAATCAAAGGATGGAGTAAGACCTTCTGGGCCTCAACTGATAGAAAGAAGGCAGGAGTGGTAATCATGATATCTGATAAAGCCAATGCAAAAATAGACCTGATCAAAAGGGATAGGGAAGGTAATTATATTTTGTTAAAAGGGACTATAGACAATGAGGAAATATCATTAATCAATATGTATGCACCAAATAATATAGCACCCAAATTTCTAATGGAGAAACTAGGAGAATCTTCTTTTGAAAAATGTTTGCTTATGGACTTTGATCTTTCATTCTGAAGTATAGTTCATAGTATAATTTAAAAATTAATTCTGCATTCATTTGGATATTAGACTTCTATCAATATTTGTTATAAATATTTTTCCTAATTCACAATAGATGATCTTTGAAATATCAGGAAAAGCAAGAGATATGCCATTGTGTTGGAAAAAAAAAACAAATATGTCCCTAATTGTAAAAATAACATTAAGATAGAGTCTATAAATGATGGGCTTATCATATTAACTTTAATTCTTAGAGAATCTCAATAACATGTTAAAAACTTTTTGAGTATTTAGAAATTTAAAAAATGGTCATTGGAAGTTAGCATGGTTTTATCAAGGTTACATCACATCAGACTAATCTCATTCCTTTTTTAAGAGGGATTATTAACTAAGGGAAATTTATAGGTAGACATGGAATATTGAGATTTTAGAAAATAGCATTTGATAAAAAAAAAAAAACCTCTCATGCCATCATTATGGATTGATAATAGAACAGGCAGGCAGATTTGGAACTGGTCAAAGATGGAACTCAAAGAGTAATCATTAACAGCCCCATATCACTTTGGAAAAAAGTTTCTAGTGGAGCAGCTCAGGGAAATGCCCTTCGACCTGTATGTTCTCACATTTTTATCAATAACTTTGATTAGGTCATAGATGATGTGTTGGTCAAATGTTTTGATCATATGAAGCTGGGAAGGATAAACAACATATTATGTGACACTCAGGAATGAAAATGATTTCCATAGGCTGCAGTAACAAAATCTAATATGATACAAAAGAGAGAAAGGTAAAGTTGTACATTTTCTTTCTGAAGAATCATCTTCACAAATGCGAGTTAGAAGCATGATTAGATATCAGTCCCTGGGAAAAAAAATTTAAAGCTTTTTGTGGCTAATCACCTCATTATGAATCAATAGTGTTACATAAAAACAACAACGAAAGCTAATGAGATCTTGGGAATTAGGCTTCATTAAGAAGATGTAGAGGGATATAGTATGCAACAAAGAAATTCAAAATATGAAGCAAAATGTAAAAATCTCATTGTACTTTGCCCTTAGAGCACATTGGAAATTCATGTTTAGTTTGAAATTCTACAGTTCTACACATAACTGATAAGTTAGAGTAGAACCAAAGGTTGGCCAGGATAGTGAAATGATTGAAGGTTATGATATAGCAAGAGAAACTGAAAGAAATAAAAGAGATTTAGATTTAAGATGAATAAACTTAGGTCTAAATGTGATGAATATCTTCAGGTATTTAAAGGGTTAAATCCATAGACAATATAATAGAATTGTTCTATTTAGACCCAGAGAATAGAATTTAATTTAAATGAGTGGAAGTTGGTAAGAGTCAAATTTAGACTCAATATAAGGGGAATATTTTGATAAGAGGCCCATCTAAAAATGAAATTAACTTCTTTGGGAGGAAGTGTGGAATCTCAATCATAGTAGCCACTCAAGTCTCTTCCAAAAATGAAATTTTGTGATTTTGTGTGGTAGTTCTGGATAATTCAAATAGTACAATCCTATTAGTCAATCATTTAAATTATATTGACCTCAGTTATCTCATCTATAAAATGAAGAAATTGGACTAGATTACCTTTATTGTCCTTACTAGCTTTAACAGTCCTTGAATCTATCTCTTCAAGATTTTACATTTTATTTCTATCAGTCACAATAATAGTGATTTAAAATTAAATTGTATATTATCTAGCTGTCATTTACAACTCACTCTCTATCATCCTAACTGAACACAATAGTGATTAAATTACATCCCTGGAAGCTGAAGGGGGAGAGGAAATTTTAAGTAAGAACTTTAACAAAATATTTAACACTTGCCTCTAAGCTTCAGGCTAAGCATATAATGATAATACTTAAGGACAAAAAGTCACTTTGTTCTGAAGCTGGTGCTGATTCAGACAATCAGTGACCAGAATGCCAGGATGTTGGCACCTGCCAATCATATGTTAGGGGAATACTTATTTGCATTTATAATGTATATTTGTATCTAATAAGCACAAGGTCCCTGAGAGATGGCAGTATGACTACCCCACTCCTTCTCTATCCCAGACCACCAATTTTGCTTCCAGTCCAGTCCTCAAAGCCACCATTCAGGAAAGTAACTCCTGTGAAGAGAATAGTCATTCACACCAGATCTCAAGCAATTATCTGTCCACTCCCAACCCCCAAAAGGTATGCGGGACAACTCAGCGGAAGCAACAAGGTTAAGGCAACCTTCATGAATAGAAAGCAGTTAGTATATTCCTGGCAAGTCAAACCACCACTGCCACCTTGACTGTTATCTCCACTCAGACTCTACTGAAGATGGCTAAGAGGACTGCTTTTAGCACAATGCCCACGTCTACCATCCTAGGAAGCAACTCCTGTGGAGATACAATCTGTCAACTGGTCCTGCAGGTGCTACTGTCATAGCTAATGAAGACCCAGAAAAGGAAGCTGCTTTCAGAAGTCCTTGGCACTGTCAAATCATTCAATATCAGAAAATGATGCTTTTATCAGGGCAATGTGGTTTTAAAATTACAAATTGTATTAAAGAAGGGGAGTTATCATTTTGCCTCTGAATCATAAGGACCAGTGTACTTTTTCATGTGGATAAAACCTTTCATGTGTTGTCTCCACTATTAGAATGTAGAATTCTTAGGAACAGGAACTATATTAATTTCTATTTGTATTCTTATCATGTAGCACAGTGCTTTTCGTAAATGCTTACTGAATATATTATTCATTCATTCATTGGTTTGAATCTTTGTCCCTGTCCTCTTTAGTTACTGTAAGATTAAAGTTCTTTTGCAGTGCAGGTATAGCTAGCAGTCTTAGTTTTGATTCATACACTCATACATTTTGTAAAATCAGTTAGATCAGGAGAAAATTTCAGCACTGCTAATTCTTTACATATTTTTTTCATTTATTCAAAAAAGTTAATTAAGTGATTACTCCATGTTTCCATGGACTATGTACAAAAAGAAGATAGACAGATTACAAGAACAAAGGTATCTTTACACAGTGAGCTCAAAATCTAACAGGTATATTTACTTGTAAATCTATCTGAAGAAAGCTTACTGGAGTATATGAAGAAATGGATCCAGCCATGAAAGAGAACCAAATGTCAAAGTCTTACTCTAGCTTTTCCCTATCTAGCTATATACTTCCTTTTTTCTCTTTTACTAATTTCTTCTACTGGCCATCAGTTTCAAGATTCTAGATGGAAATTCTTTTTGTGCCTCTGTTACTGTCACAAATCCACATGAAGCTTGAGAATACCTTTCTTTTACCTTAATGGCCCCAGAGAAATAATTTATATTTTAGGAGAAATTTACAGGCAATTTAAGGAAAAGAAGGGAAAGTTAAGAAAACTTTAGAATCATAGAATTGCTTATAAAAAATACTCACCTAATGATGAATGGCACAATTTCATGGGTGAACAAGTATTATTTTCTTTAAACCTTTACCTTCAGTCTTGGAATCAATACTGTATATTGGTTCCAAGGCAGGAGACTGGTAAAGGCTAGGCAATGGGAGGTGGGGGGAGTAAGTGACTTGCCCAGGGTCATAAAGCTAGGAAGTATATGAGGCAAGATTTGAACCCAGGACCTCCTATCTCTAGGCCCACCTCTCAATCCATTGAGCTACCCAGCTGCCCCATGAGCAAGCACTATTTTTCTATGTTTATCATCTGGCCCTATCTCTGCTATGTGATCAACTACTGGGCTGGCTTAAGATAAAAACCCAGTACATTCTCTCCTTAGCCTTACCTAAGCTCAATTCCATGTTTATTTCCAGTTCAAACTATTAGTCCTTTTTTTTTTTCAACCCTTTAACTTCGGGGATCAGCAATTTTGGGCACTGTTCAGCTTGCCATGGTGGCTAAAGCTCTATTGGGTAGTGCTCATGTTTTCATGATTATTTTCTATCACTGGACAGTTTATGATGGCAGCAATTATAATGCTATTGATTGAGAGTTAAATGGAACCTCAGAGGAAGTCTAATATATTTCCTTCATTTTATTGGTAATCTAAGACCCAGGCAAGGTATGTTGATTCCCCAAGGTATTAAATATGTGAGGTAGAATTAGAACTCAGTTCAAATGATCATAAAAAATAGAGCTGGAGAGAACCTCAGAGGTCATCTGGTCCAACTTTCTAATTTTACACATGAGTTAACTGAGATCCAGTAAAATTACTGTCTTCCCAAAGTCACATGGATAAAATTAGTAAGCATCACTGGAAAGATTTGAACCAAAGTCTTCTGATTTCAGAGTCAGTGCTTTTTCCATGGTATAGCCCTGATTCTCTATTCAATACTCCTTCCCATTTATCACACTGCCAATCAAGTCCTGCAGAAGCAGATTCTGAGTAACAGCAGCTAATCAGGTAGGAGGAAGACAAGGAAACAAGCATTTATATAGTGCCTACTCTGTTTCAGAAGTTGTGCCCAATGATTTTTCTTTTTAATAGCTAACATTTATGTAGAGTTTACTATGTGACAGGCACTGTGTGAAATGCTTTACAAATATAATCATACTTAGGTCTCACAATAACCCTGGGAAGTAGGTGTTAACATTATCCTTATTTTTTAGTTGAGGAAACTGAAGCAAGCAACAATGACTTATTCAAGGTCACTCAAATGGCACATATCTGGGGCTAGATTAAAACTCAAATCTTGCTAATTGATCCACTATACCACCAATTGTCTCTAAGAAGTTTTAAAAAGAGTATTCCTGGAGACAGAGTCAAGATGGCAGCTTAGGAGGAGCAATAGTTCAGACCTCTGAAAACCCTTCCTTACTAATCACAAACTAAATGCTCGTAGGGGACTAAAAATCAAACCTAACAACAAAACAGAGCCGGGGAACACTCCTGCTGGACTCAATTCAAAAGGTATGCCCCCCCACCCCAAAGCTTGAATATGAGAACACTCAGGCTCAGGAGGAAGGCAGAGGGAAAGTCCCAGGACCCCTTCCCCCCCACACCTAGAATGCTAAGCCTCCACCAGCAGCAGGAACCTCTGGGCAGGCAAAGGCAATGGTCTGGAGGGTGTACCTTTCAGGAAGGGCTGTGCCAGGCTCAGAGAGTCAAACACAGGTGGTGGGGAAGCACCTGGAAAGGGAGAGAAGAGCTGGCAGCCTGGACAGGACAACTGACACCCTCCGTGTTGCTCCATCCTTCCAGGAGGTTTTGACCTCAGAGCACATCCAGCTCAACCCAGCTGAACTTAATCCCATCAAAAGTCTTCAGATCTCAGGGAAGCCAGGACCCCTCCTCTCCACACAGAGTGCTAAACCTCCAGTGGCAGCAGGAACCTCTGGGCAGGCAAAGGCATTAGTCTAGAGGGTGTACCTTGCAGGCAGGGCAGTGCCAGGCTCAGAGCATTGAACACAGGTGGCAGGGAAGCAGGTGGAGAGGGAGTGAAGAGCTGGCAGCCTGGTAGGAATGGCTGACAGCCTCCATATTGCTTCAGCCTTTCAGGAGGTTTTGGCCTCAGGGCACATACAGCCCAACCCAGCTGGACTTAATCCCATCAAAAGTCTTCAGAGCTCAGGGAAGCCCAAGTCCCAACACTCCTCCCTCACTGACTGCTGGACTTTTATCCAATCAAAAGCCTCCAGAGGACAGGGAAGCTCAAATTCCAACATTACTCCCCCAGACACTACACTGAAAGATCTGACAAAGCTCCAAGAAGGGAGACAGAAAGACCCAAAATCAAAAAGAAAATGAGAAGAGAAAGAGCACAGACAAATATGGGGAGCAAAGAAGGGGTAAATATGAGCAAATGTCAGAAAAAAAGAAATTACAATTGACAGATTCTGCACAGGCAACGAACCAAGATCAAGCAGTACACAGGAGGAGGCAAGTAATAAAACAGAAATCCCAGGGAATTGGATACAGGCTTTGGAAGAACTCAAAATGCAATTCAAAACACAATTAAGAGAGGCTGAAGACAATTGGGTAAAAAAATTTAAAAACTAAGATAAGTCATCTGGAAACAGAAGATAGTGTCTTGAAAGCCAAAATCAACCAGCTTGAAAATGAGGCAAAGGAGATGAAAGATGAGGCAAAGAAGATGAGAGATGAGCTAAAGAGAATGAAAGATGACATCCAAAGAAAATCAGATGAGAAGGAGAAGGATGACCAAAAAGTCAGGGATGAAATCCAGTCTTTAAGAACCAGAATTCAACTAGAATCAAGTGACATCACGAAGCAGCAGGACACCATAAAATAAAACCAAAAGAATGAAAAAATTGAGGAAAATATGAAGCATCTCATTCACAAAACAGAGGATTTCGAAAATCATTTGAGGAGAGACAATTTAAGAATCATTGGTCTACCAGGAGATCCTGAAAAAAGAAAAAGTCTGGACATAATACTAGAGGAAATTATTCAAGAAAACAGCCCTGATATTCCAGAACAAGAGGGAGAAGTGGAGATTGAAAGAATCCACAGATCACCTCCTTTACTTAATCTCCAACTGACAATACTCAGGAATGTTATAGCCAAATTCAAGAACTATCAGACCAAGGAAAAGATATTATAACCTGCCAAGAAGAAGTCATTTAGATACCATGAAACCACAGTAAGGATAATGCAGAATCTGGCTTCATCCACACTGAAGGACCAAAAGACATGGAATATGTTTTTCTGGAAAGCAAGGGAACTATGTCTACAACCAAGAATCAACTACCCAGCAAAACTGACTATATTCTTACAGTGGAAAGTATGGCCATTCAACAAAATAGAAGAATTCCAAGAATTTGTAAAGAAAAGACCAGAACTGAACAGAAATTTTCATGCCCAAGCACAGAATTCAAGAGAATTATCAAAAGTTAATTTAAAAAGAGGGAAAAAATTGAAAAACAAAACAAAACAAAAAAGCCACTTTTTTTAAGAGACTCAATAAGTTAAAATGCTATGTATCCCTATAAGAAAAGAGGTCATTGGTAACTCTTAAAAATTATTTTCAACTGAGCAGCTAGAAGAATTATACTTAGAGGGAGCAGTGACAAATGCTATAGGATGAAATGACAATACATAAATAGGTATATAGAAAAATGTATGCACAAATACATACATATGTGTATATATATATATATATATATATATACAACTAGAGCTAAAAAGAGATTTTTACTAAAAGAAATGGGAAAAGAAACAAAAAGGGATAAATGTATATGTCACAAAGAAGCTCATGGCGGGAGGGGGGAGAACATCAATACACTGGAAGGGTAAATAGGTTGGAGATAGGAAATACTCAACTTTTACCTGCATTGAAACTGACAGAAAGAGGGAAAAACAATCCAATTCATTGGGGCAGAGAATAGATTTACACCTTATAAGGGAGTAGAAGGGTAACAAACAGACTGGTGGGAAGGGAACCAGTATAAGGGAGGGTGAGGCTGTTGGGTAGTTTTAGAAAGACTGCAAGGCAAATAAGAGGGGAATAAGAAGGGAGGTGATAGAAAGGGAAGTAAAATAAGGGTGGTAACTAGGGGGATTGACTAAAAGCAAACATTGGTATAGAAGGAAATAGTGAAAGAAGAAAAGGCAGGACCAGGAGTAGAAATCAAAATGCTGGGAAATACATAGCTAGTAATCAACTCTGAATGTGAATGGAATGAAATCGCCCATAAAACACAAGTGAATAACAGAGTAGATAAGAATCCAAAATCCTACCATATGCTGTCTACACGAAACACACATGAGGAAAGTAGATACACATAGGGTGAAAGTAAGAGGATGGAGCCAAATCTATTGGGCATCAACTGATAAAAAGAAGGCAGGAATCGCAATGATATCTGACAAAACCAAAGTAAAAATAAATCTAGGTAAAATAAATAGGGAAAGTAATTACATCCTGATAAAAGGCAGTATAGACAACGAGGAAATATCCGTACTCAACATGTATGCACCAAATGGAATAGCATCCAAATTTCTAAAGGAGAAACTAGGAGAGCTCAAGGATGAAATAGATAGAAACACTATACTAGAAGGAAACCTGAACCTTCCTCTATCTGAACTAGATAAATCAAACCCAAAAATAAATAAGAAAGAGGTAAGAGAATTAAATGAAATCTTAGAAAAATTAGACTTAATAGATATGTAGAGAAAAAATAAACAGAGACAAAAAGGAATACACCTTCTTTTCAGCAGCACATGGTACATTCACAAAAATTGACCATGTATTAGGGCATAAAAACATTGCAAACAAGTGCAAAAGAGCAGAAATAATAAATGCAAGCTTCTCAGATCACAATGCAATGAAAATAATAATTAGTAGGGGCACATGGAGAGGTAAATCAAAAATTAATTGGAAATTAAACAATATGATTCTCCAAAACCAGTTAGTTAAAGGAGAAATCATAGGAACAATTAATAACTTCATTGAAGAAAATGACAATGTTGAGACATCCTTTCAAAACCTATGGGATGCAGCCAAAGCAGTACTCAGGGGGAAATTTATTGAGTTCATATATTAACAAATTAGGGAGGGCAGAAGTCAATGAATTGGGCATGCAAATTAAAAAACTAGAAAGTGAAGAAATTAAAAATCCTCAGATGAAGACTAAATTAGAGATCCTAAAAATGAAAGGAGAAATTAGTAAAATTGATAGTCAAAGAACTATTGATTTAATAAATATGACTAGAAGCTGGTACTTTGAAAAATCAAATAAAATAGACAAAGTACTGGTCAGTCTAATTAAAAAAAGAAAAGAAGAAAATCAAATTTACAGTATCCAAGATGAAAAGGATGACCTCACCTCTAATTAAGAGGAAATTAAGGCAATCATTAAAAAATATTATGCCCAATTATATTGGAACATATATAACAATATAGGTGATATGGATGAATACTTACAAAAATATAAACTGTCTAGATTAACAGAGGAAGAAATATATTTCCTAAACAACCCCATTCAGATGGAATCACAATGAATTCTATCAACCATTCAAAGAATAACTAATCCCAATATTATACAAACTATTTGACAGAATAAGCCAAGAAGGAGTTCTACCAAATTCGTTTTGCAACACGAACATGGTACTGATCCCAAAGAAAGGCAGGTCAAATACAGAGAAAGAAAACTATAGACCAATCTCGTTAATGAATATAAATGCAAAAATCTTAAATAGGATACTAACAAAGACTCCAGCAAGTCATCACAAGGGCTATACACTATGACCAGGTATGATTTATACAAAGGAATGCAAGGATGGTTAAATATTAGGAAAACCATCCACATAATTGACCATATAAATAAACAAAGAGACAAAAATCATATGATTATCTCAATAGATGCAGAAAAAGCCTTTGATAAAATACAACAACCATTTCTACTGAAAACACTAGGAAGTATAGGAATAGAAGGGCCTTTCCTAAAATAATAAAGAGTATATATTTAGCAGCTGAAGTGAAGTAAAATTATAATCCCTACCTCCTGATGGGACATGGTACCCCTGAATGGCTCCCAAAAGAGGAGCATCTCTCACTTGTAACTCCTCATCTCACTTTACCCTTTTACCAGAATGATCTCTAGATTCTTGGTAACCTTCTTAGACCCAACATCAACAGTACATAGGTTTGGCTTTTTTTCTAGACTGCCACAATTTTGTAATGATGGCAGTAATATATTTTTTTAAAAATATCTCAGCCAAGGTTGAAACACTGCTACACCTGAAAAACTTGTGACAAGTCTCCATTTTCTTTAAATGTCATACAGCATATTCATGTAAAATATGATAGTGGGTTTGTTTGCTATTGTCATTAAATGGGCTATTGTAATTTTGGGGATTTTGATACTTTTGAATGTGCATTACATGTTGTACTCTTATTCTTTATAAAAAACTGTTACTTTTGAAAATCATTTGCTTGCACTCACAGTGGATAATGACCAGGTTTGAAGAGGAAATGCATCTCATTTTTTTGGCGAGAAACCTTTTTATATTCTATATTTCTTTAGATGACACAGCGTGCCAATGATTTTAAGCTATATTTTTGATTTTTTTAAAGTCTTATTATTATTTTTCTTGTATGTGCAGTATACTATTTCATGTTGTTTTTTTTACTTTTTCCTCTCCTTTTTGTATTCGAAGCACATGCCACCAGTATTGAGATTTCCTCTAACTTTTTTTTCAGTAATATATGTTTAAAATATATTTGCTATGATGTCAATGCATACCCCAAAGGTTTAGACTATAAAAATGATGCCATTGATTGTTTAAAAAATTTAGATGGGAGCATCTGGGTAGCTCAGTGGATTGAGAGCCAGGCCTAGAGATGGGAGGTCCTAGGTTCAAATCAGGCCTCAGACACTTCCCAGCTGTGTGACTCTGGGCAAGTCACTTAACCCCCATTGTCTAGCCCTTACCACTCTTCTGCCTTGGAGCCAATACACAGTATTGATTCCAAGATGGAAGGTAAGGGTTTAAAAAATATGGCACATTGCTTAATGATTCTATCTGATTCAAGGACAAGAGAATACAAAAAGAGACACTGCACAGTGCCAAGGAAGCACAAAGCTAAACTGCACAGTGCCAATTGAGCACAAGGTCAAAGAGATGAAGCAATCCTGATGGGATAGATGAAAATTTTGAGCCAAGAACTTATTTGGAGTTTGAGATTGCAGCTGTTTAACATGTGCTAAAGGCAGGTCTTTCTTGTCCTACATTCTACCATGTGCCTTAAATTTGGCTCCCACCTGGCTCTTAAAATCTAGTCCCGTTTTTGTCTTTCATGGTGTAGCAAACTTTCTATAATCCTGGCTACTGACTGGGTAAATGTATAATTTCTTAAATCATATTAATTGGGCCCTGATTCAAGGACCTATTAGAGATTTATTTTGCCTTTACTTAGAATTTTTACACAAAAGACTTTGATAGTCTATATTTCATCCAGAAGTTGTTTTTTTTTATTTGGATTTTTAAAAATATTTTTTATTCATCTTGCCATTTGATTAATACACCTCATAACTCATCCATGCATCCCTAAGTGATCCCTGGGTTTTTCAACATCTTCTTCGGGTGGGGGGGTGATGTATAAATATTATTATTTTAACTCGCAAAGTTTAAATTCCTTTTGAGAATAATTTTAGGCTAAGAAACATGTTACCTCTCTGAATCCAGAAAGTGAACTGTTTGGAGAAGGCACCATGAAGATCCCTTTGCAGACAACACTCTGCACCAGAAGATCCTTAGTGAACTTTGGGATGTGGTGATTTAAACTGTGTGGGGTTGAATGCATTTGTTTTGTATGTATACTCTTATGCCAAAGGGGACTGCTCCCTAACTGACTTTTTGTCAATGCACCTAGCAACTATTGGTTTTGTTCTCTTTTCCTCTTATCCTCAAATTATTGTAATTTCAAAATTGGTATGTTCACAAGATCTACTGGAGAGACTAGTCTTCTGTGGGTTTCAGGGGGAATGTATAAATGGATATTTCGATCCTGAGACTTTATTCCCCCAAAGTCCTTGGTATTTCCCATAATTCCCTATAATCTCTCCTGAGTCTCCACATTGTTGAGGTCATGTTATTGGTATTTAACTGGGAGTAATGACTCCCATGTCTCTCTTGCAATGATGCAGCAAGTATGGTGGCAAGGTGGGGATGGCTGAAATGGCTAATCAACCATGGGCACATGGTTTTTATTTTGTATCCTCTTTATTCCTTGATTTCTAATGATCTTTAATAAACCTCATAAAATATATTATTTTATTATTAGAGATATAATTTAATTTTTACACTTCCTTCTGTAATATAAGAGTATGACTATCATTTATTAGTCTTTTTCCTGTCTCCTACCAGGTTCCTGTCTCAATCAACATGTTTATTTCCAAAAGTTTCTTGTTTTAATAAGACAAAATTTTCCAAAGGCTTCCCTCTCTCTTGTACTGGATCACAGGCAGACCAACTTCATGGGCAAAATTATCAAAAGAGAACCAGCCAAAGGCATTAAGTGATGGAACTCAAAATTCATAAAGCAGACATTATTCTGATTCTTAATGCCCATAAATTATTCTATTTCCATTGCCTTTCAGTAATGGGCTTATTGCACTCAACTAAGAAGAATTCCTCTAGGCCACAGTAGAGCTTAATAAACAGTCAGGGAAATGGACCACAATTGCCAGACAGAACTCCAGCAAAATGACTTGGCCTCATTTTGACTCAGCTGTGGTTCAGGAGCAGGAGGGACGTTGGGAACATATTGCACCTGTAAAAAGCTGAGATGATGTGTTTCTTTTTTTTTAATTTTGAAGGAAGATAAGAAGAAAGATGATTGTTACAGGACTTGGCAGCATCATAAACAATAATGGAGATAGAGAAAAGGATGAATGCTAATGACCTCTCAAATACAATGAAAGGAGCTCATTCTCAACTCCTGCTTTATTTCACCTCTTTCAACTTTGTCTTCCCCACCAAATGCCATTTGAAATGATTGTGAGGAAAACCAGAAGTTTCAAGTCACAAAACAGGGTAAGAGATGATGACGATGAAATATAAATAATCTTACTAAAGAAATCACATAGAGTACATGCTTTTATGCTTCTGGGTTAGGTAGATTATGATCCTTGAGTAAAATTAATTTTTCAGTCAATTCTCAATAGTTTTATTAGATTATATCTTCATAATGAAAGAAAAGCAAGTTCTGAACTCTCAGTCTAGAACCTAAAATAAGAAATAACATTTTATAATGCAATGAACCATATTCAGATTTGGTAGGTCAGAATTTTTTTTTAATTCTGACTCTACCACTCATAAATAACCAAGAAAGCCTTTCTGAACTCACAGGGTACATATTACCTATTATTCTTTCCTATGTTCAGAGGATACTAGACTGTGGTCATGACAAAAAGGAGAACAGAGTTCAATTGTTTTCAGTCATTTCCATTTCTTTATGGTACCTTTTGAGGTTTTCTTAGCAAAGATACTGGAGGGATTTGCCACTTCCTTCTTAGGCTCATTTTACAGATGATAAAACTGAGGCAAACAGGGTTTTACCTAGGGTCATGGTAACTGTATGTGACCCATAGTAGCTGTAAATGTTTGAGTCTTCTTGACTTTAGACACTGCATTAATTAGATTCTTTTCTATTTCATTTTTAGTAGAGTATTTTACATAGAATAAACAGGTGTTTTATCATTTATTTATCCAATCATTCATTCATTTATTTGTTATTTCATTTATTCTCTTCCCTCAAAAAACAACAAGTCAAGTAGGAGAAAAGAGACATATACAGAGATTCCCATAAGTCCAGGAAGTCCGCACTCAGCTACACCAAACCACTACAAAAGAATGTTAGCAGAGGCCAGAGGACAGGGAGCCAACATGATCAGGGTTGGAGGTCTCATGGAAGTGGAAATATTTAAAGTGGTCCTTGAGCAACTGTGGAAAATTTTCATAGGCTAGAATGTGAGAAAAAAGCATTACAGGCAGAGACAATAAGACGAGGTAACAAAGCAAGCCCCATTTTGGAGATAATAAGTATACAGTTTGACTGGAGGGTAGTGGCTGAAGATGGGTACAGGGAGAGATGAGACTGGAAAGGCACTGATAAAATTCAATTAAGTTTGTACTATGCTTTGATATTTACTTTAATGCTTTTATTTTCACAACTCTGCATGTACCAATATTCCTTCTTTTACAGACACTTGAGTTTACTGAGGTGCTAGGAGATTAAATGTTAAAGGATTCCAACCCAGGTTTAGTGCTCTTTCCACCCCACAATGTTTCTTCTCAAGGTAAGTTGGAGTTGTTTAATAATTTTTTTCAGTCCAGTCTGACTCTCCATAATCTCATTTGGGTTGTTTTTGGCAAAGATACAACAGTGGTTTACCATCTCATTTTCCAACTCATTTTATAGACAAGGAAGATGAAATAAACAGAGTATGTGATTTATACAGGGTCACACAGCTAGTAAGTGTCTGAGGTCCGATTTGAATTTAGAAAGTTGAGTCCTCCTGACTCTAGAGGCCTGACCAAAGACTCTATCCACTGTTTTACCTAGTTGCCTGAGTCGAAGTAAGAAGCCTTATAATGTACGCCCTGGGGAACCTTTGAAGATTCATGAGAAGGGTATGAATATGATGAGAGTTGTTCACTAAGCAAATTACAAGAATTATGCTTAACATTCAAAACATTACTATTAGAAGAAAAAAAGTCGATTCTGCTTTCTTGCTGTTAAATGTGCCAAAGCATGGTTTTCACCATCTTCAGAGAGCCTATGGCATGTAGAAAATGTCATAAATGGCAGATTTTCAAGGCTCTGTCTGGATTTGCAAAATCAAAGCTATTTTACAGATTATTCATTTTAAAGCACCAATTTTGACTTGATGATTCAAGGCATTTATGCAAAAGTATGGGATGTATTTTCCACTGAGTTTTCCAAATAGTTGCCTCTATTACTCTCTTTTCTTGGTTTATGTCCACATGTTGTGCCCACTTCTGAGATGGGCATCTGGAAGCTGTATGATGATTACTTTGACATCTCTGTTTTTTTTTCTTTATCTGCCATTTTTTTTCTGCCACAACAAGCCAGACATATTGTGACTGTCAATATATTTAGGCCATGGTAAAGATTTTTTCTAAATTGTATTTTTTTATTCTAAGCTTTCCCCACCAAAAAGAAAAAAAAATCATATACAAAATGGAGTACAAAAATAACATCATGTATTAGAATTATGAATGTCTATTTTGTCGTTCTTGCTTTTTAAAATGTTTGTAAGGAATTAATGTTATTTTCAAAGCTGTTTCACTTCTTTCTCTGAGTGTGTTTGTCCTTTTAAACCTCCTTCTTTGTGTTTTAAACAAAGTTTTAGTAGTCTTCCTTTTTTTAACATTATTACTGCTAACCCTGACTCAGACCACATGCTTTTTCCATTAAAAACCCAGAGAAGGGGAAGAAATACTTACAATGAATAAATAAATAGAATAAAAGCAAAAAATATCTCAAAATGTCCAAAAATGCATGCTTATTTCTTTTTTTAAAAAATTAGTTCATTTGTTACTTTAAAAAGCCTAGTTAACCCCCCTCTATCCTCTCTCTCTCTATTAGAGAAAGTATCATTTAACAAAATTATATGAGTATATATAACACTCTGTCTTGCTTATTTCTATTTAGCAATTTTTTTCTCTGGAGGTAGAACATATACAAGTCATTCTTCAAACAAAATTTCTATTGCTGTATAAAATGTTCTTTTGGTTTTGTTTATTTCATTCTTCAGAATTTCATGTCTTTTCATGTTTTCTTAAAAGAAATGTATCTTAAAGGATAAGCTGGGTGGCTCATGGTTTGAGAACCAAGACTAAAGATTGGAGGTCCTGGGTTCAAATCTGAACTCAGACACTTCCTAGTTCTGTGACCCTGGACAAGGAACTTAATTCCCATTGCCTGACCCTTACCACCCTTCTCCCTTGGTCATAGAATTGACTCTAAGACAGAAGGCAAGAGTTTTAAAACTTCATTTGAGTCTATTGCCAGTGTGTCAGGAAGTGGTAAAGATGTCTTCTGGAGATGTGCTTGGTCATTGATCAGAAAATCTTTTGAAGTTTTTTTTTTTACAATAGTATTATCTTTATACACATTTTTCTAATGATTCTGCTTATTTCACTTGACATCGGTTCATACTACTCATAATCTTTGAAATTATCTCTTTCATTATTTTTAATGGTGCATTAAAATCATTTTATATATATATGCCCAAATTTCTTCAGTCATTTTCCATTGACAATCATCCCCTGAGATACTAGTTCTTTATTTTGTTTTGTTCCCCTTCCCCCATGCCCCTGCCTTTAAATTCTCCCTCAGTAATCAGGAAGTTTGTTTTGCTTGTTTCTGTTCTCTTCCTGTCCTCTTCCTTTTCCTCCCTTTTAATTCCATCTCCTTATTCATGTTTGCTTTCTGATTGAGTTTTCTATTTTTCCACAATGTCACAAATATCTGTGTATGTGTACATGCAGGTGTGCATGAACTCAATATTCCTTTGTCTATTTCAGTTAAGAATTATGTGTATCTGATGCCTAAACACTTCAGGTTTTCTATATCAGTATGCTCTTCTTCTCATGTACTCTAATCATAAGAAATATCAAACTCCACTCCCTTTTCCCTCTTTTCCTCATTGATTTTCTCCCCTCTTAAAACCTGAAGAATAAAACTGATCTGCTTCCCAGCCTCTGTTTTTCTCATTTAACTCCCTCAGTATCACTTGAAGATATTCAGGTTCTAGAAGATCAGTTGTTTCTTTCTGCTTCTTTGGAATGTTAGCACTACATCATTATATACCTCTTTTCCAAATGCTCAACTAAAATTACCTTTCTGGATTTATTTTAATTCTTTCTTTTGTTTTTCAAAGTTCCTAAAGTTCTTGTCTTTTCACCAGAGGTCCATGTCCTTGATTTCATTTGAGGTACATGTTTTTCCTTGTAGGATAAAATTCAAGTGTATAGGTAAAGTTATTATTGGTTGTAAGTCACTGCCTCAAAGACATTGCTTCTCTTCTCCAGATTAAAACCATTAATTCTCTGAATAAAATATATCTATTTCTCAAAAATACTAAAATTTCTCTACATTTTACATAGAATATTACAGTTTTCCAGATACTTACACATTCATTATCTTATTAGAAACCTCACAATATCCCTATGAGAGAGTTCAAGTATTCATATCCCTCTTTTACATATGAGGAAATAAAGATTCTATGAATTGATGGTATTTCCCAAAAGCTATCAAACTAGGAAACAGTAATGCTATGATTCCAACCCAGGCTTTGGTAATCAAAGATCATGTTTTTTTTCTATATATAACATGATGCAGATATTCATTTTAAAGAGTAATTTTAAAGAGTAAGTGAATTTGGAGGAGTTGGAAGGAGAGAGGTAGAAAATATGTCCAAGGAGAGCTTTGAGCTACTCACATTTACACAATCCACTTTTTATAGTGGGAGTATATTTTTCTTACATAACTGATACATTTCTGGACAAATATGCCAATATAATCTCATTTTAAATTCATTATGTCATAATGGACTTCTCCATAGTGGCAGTGTAATGTCCCTGAACAATCTGCAGGGATCTAGGAGAAAAAACACTATCCATAAGCAGAAGACAAACTGAGGGAGTAGAAACACCGAGGAAAAGCAACTGCCTGACTACAGTGGCTGAGGGGACATGACAGAGGAGAGACTCTAAACGAACACTCTAATGCAAATATTAACAACATGGCAATGGGTTCGAATCAAGAACACATGTGATACCCAGTGGAATCACGCGTCGGCTACGGGGGGTGGGAGGGAGGAAAAGAAAATGATCTTTGTCTTTAATGAATAATGCATGGAAATGATCAAATAAAATACTATAAAATTAAAAAAAAAGAAAAAAATTCATTATGTCATAGCTGCGCTCTTTGTGGTGGCCCAAAACTGGAAAGCTAGGGGATGCCCATCAATTGGGGAATGGCTGAGCAAATTGTGGTATATGTTGGTGATGGAATACTATTGTGCTAAAAGGAATAATAAAGTGGAGGAATCCCATGAAGAATGGAACAACCTCCAGGAAGTGATGCAGAGCGAGAGGAGCAGAACCAGGAGAACATTGTACACAGAGACTAATACACTGTGGTATAATCGAATGTAATGGACTTCTCCATTGGTGGTGGTGTAATGGCCCAGAACAATCTGCAGGGATCTAGGAGAAAAAACACTATGCATAAGCAAAGGATAAACTATGGGAGTGGAAACACCGAGGAAAAACAACTGCCTGACTACAGCGGTTGAGGGGACATGACAGAGGAGAGACTCTAAATGAAACTCTAATGCAAATATTGACAACATAGAAATGGATTCAAATCAAGAACACATGTGACACCCAGTGGAATCATGCGTCGGCTATGGGGGGTGGGGGGGAGGAAAAGAAAATGATCTTTGTCTTTAATGAATAATGCTTGGAAATGATCAAATAAAATATTATTTAAAAATAAATTCATTATGTCATTTTTAGATTAGGTATAGTAGAGTTTATGAAGAACTATTCTTTAAGACTTGGAAGCAGCCCTTCCCTATGTCATTTATTATTTCGGCAAGGCTCTTAAACTCTAAGTGCCTTCTGTAAACTCCTTAATAATGATTTTAAAAATAATTGAGAGTTTCATGAATGGAGTAAGTTCCTTTTGTTGATGAAATCACAAATACTTCTCATATGAGTAATTAACAAAAAGTAGAGGGAGTTTCTGGTAAATTTTTTGTTTAACAATTTGTGTAAAAATATATTTGTCATATCAATGTGGATTTATATATACTATGCCTTCTTAAACGGATGCATAATCATATTCAGAAATGACAGATAATATGATCAGGAAAATAGGTGACACAGTGACTTGAGAGCTAGACTTGAAATAAGAAAGACCTGAGTTCAAATCCATTCTCATATACCTACTAGCTGTATGACCCTGAGCAAGTGATTTAAATCACTGTCTGCCTCAGTTTCCTCATTTTTAAAATGGAGTAATAATAGCACCTATCCCCCAGGATTATTCTGAGGATAAAATGAGATAATATTAGTAAAGAGCTTAGCACAGTGCCTGATACATAAGTGAGCATTATATAAATGTTCACTAAGTTATGATTATCATATTTCTGAAAAGTACAGAATTCTTACCCTATTTAAAAAGGGGGAGGAAATCAAAAATGCCTCTCATCTGCCTGAAGAAAGTTTGTGGAAAGAACTCTAAATCTGGTGTCAGGAAATATGAGTTGTAATCTTAGATCTCTGATTACAGATCAATTAGATAAAATGAATAAAGGCATTGATGGCATACTTAACAAACTACCATATAACCCCAAACTATGAAGGAAATTGATTTTTTTGGGCTACAGAGTAATATTTCTAAAAACTTCAACATTCTAGAACACTTAGCTGAATCTAATAAAATGAAATTTAAGAGGGATAGATGTCAAGTATTAACTTCAGAAATACAAAATAGGAGAGGAAATTTGTCTTCCCTCCTTGAAGTTAGGGACTGTCTTTTTTCCTCTTTTGGTCTCCCCAACACTTATATACAGGGACTGGCACTGAGTAGTTGCTTATAAATGCTTCCTGGTTGGCTGATTTAAAAAGATCAAGGGGTTTTAGTGTGCTGCTAGCTTATTAAGAAATAAAAGTGAACTAAGGCAGCCACAAAAGTTAATGATATTTTGGGCTTCATTAAGAGAGTCAGCTTTCAGAATAAGGAGGTTACATCTTTATTTTACTATGTTGTGTTTACTTCTGGGAACTAAATTTTTGGAAATATATTTATAAATTGCAGGAAGCCCAGAGGAAGACTTTTGGGATGGTGAAAGAGTTTAAGGATTAATCCTATGAAAATTACTTGACAAAACTAGAGATTTTGTTGGAGAAGAAAAGGCTTTTGAGGGGATAGAATTGTTTTCTAAATCTTGGAAGTCTACCATATAGAAGGTATGTTAGGTTTATTTTTTTTTTTTTGGCAGAAGTAGGATAGATGACTAGAAGTTGCAAAAGGGTAAATTGAACAGTTAAAGTTATCCAAAAGTAGAATGGATTACCTTGAGAAGGGGGGGGCACCTCTTCTTTGAACATTAGACACAGGCTTTGGAAGAACTCAAAATACAATTCAAAACACAATTAAGAGAGGCTGAAGACAACTGGGAAAAGAACTTAAAAAAGCAAGATAAGTTATTTGAAAACAGAAATAGTGTCTTGAAAGCCAAAATTAATCAGCTTGAAAATAAGGCAAAAAAGATGAAAGATGAGGCAAAGAAAATGAAAGATGGGGAAAAGAAGATGAAAGATGACCTCCAAAGAAAATCAGACCAGAACGAAAAGGATGACCAAAAAGCCAGGGATGAAATCCAGTCTTTTAAAACTAGAATACAATAATTAGAAGCAAGTGACTTTGCAAGGCATCAGGAAATTATAAAACAAAATCAAAAGAATAAAAAAAATTGAGGAAAATATGAAGCATCTCATTCACAAAACAGAAGATTTAGAAGATCTTTCTAGAAGAGACAACATAAGAATCATTGGTCTACTGGAATACCATGGCAATTGAAAAAACCTAGACATCATCCTACAGAAAATTATCCAACAAAACTGCCCCAACATTCTAGAACAAGAGGGAAAAGTGGAGATTGAAATAATCCACAGATCACCTCCTTTACTTAATTAATTACCTAGGATAAACACCCAGGAATGTTATAGCCAAATTCAAGAACTACCATACCAAGGAAAAATATTACAAGCTGCTAAGAAGAAGTCATTCAGATACCATGGAACTATAGTGAGGATAACATAGGATCTGGCTACATCTACACTGAAGGAACAAAAGGCATGGAATATGTTATTCTGGAAAGCAAGGAAACTAGGTCTACAACAAAAAATCAACTACTCAGCAAAACTGACTATATTCTAATTGGGGAAATTATGGTCATTTAATAAAACAGAAGAATTGCAAGCATTTTTAAAGAAAAGACCAGACCTGAACAGAAAATTTGATGCCCAAACACAGAACTCGAGAGAATCATCAAAAGGTAATTTAAAAAGGGGGAAAAAAGAAAAACAAAACAAAACAAAACTTTTTTTTCAGAGACCCAATAAGTTAAAATGATATGTATCCCTATAAGAAAAGAGGACATTGGTATACCTTAAAATTGTTATTAACACCTGGGTAGCTAGAAGAATTATACTTAGAGGGAATAGTGACAAAAGGTATAGATGAATTGCCAGGACATAAATATGTATATAGATATATGATTTCATAAATATATATGTATATGTATACAAGTAGAGTTTAAAAGAAGAGAAATGGGAAAAGAAACAAAATGAAGTAAATTTATATGTAACAAAGAAGTGCATGGCAGGAAGGGGGAAGAACATCAATACAATGGATGAGTAAAGATATTGGAGATAGGAAATAGTCAATTATTACATGCATTGAAATTCACTCAAAGATGGAAGAACAATCAAATACATTGGGACAAAGAATTGATTTACACCATATAGAGAGGTAGAAGGATAACGAATGAACTGGTGGGGAGGGAAGAAATACAAAGGATGGAGAGTTTGGGGTAGTAGTTTAAAAGGACTATAAATAAAATAAGAGGGGAATAAGAAGGGATGGGGGTGGAAAGGGAATTAAAATAATGGTGGGAATTAGGGGGATCGATTAAAAAACAAAACACCTGTGTAGAAGGAAATATTGAAAGAAGAAAGGGTAGGATTAGGAGTGGAAATCAAAATGCTTGGAAATACACAGCTAGGAATCATAACTCTGAATGTTAATGGAATGAAATCACCCATAAAACCAAGCTAATAGCAGAGTGGATTAAAAACCAAAACCCTACTATTGCTGTCTACAAGAAACACACATGAGGAAGGTAGACACTTATAGGGTCAAAGTAAGAGGATGGAGCCACATATATTGGGCATCATTTGATAAAAAGCAGGGAAGAGTTGCAATAATGATATCTGACAAAGCCAAAGTAAAAATAAATCTAGTCAAAAGAGATAGGGAAGGTAATTACATCCTGATAAAAGGCAGTATAGGAAATGAAGAAATATCAGTACTCAACATGTATGCAACAAATGGAATAGCATCCAAATTTCTAAAGGAGAAACTAGGGGAGTTCAAGGTAGAAATATATAGAAAAACTATACTAGTGGGAGACCTGAACCTTCCTCTATCAGAAGTAGGCAAATCAAACCAAAAAGTAAATAAGCAAGAGGTAAAAGAAGTGAATGAAATCTTAGAAAAATTAGAGTTAGTAGATATGTGGAGAAAAATAAATAGGGACAAAAAGGAATACACCTTCTTTTCAGCAGCTCATGGTACATTCACAAAAATTGACCATGTATTAGGGCATAAAAACATTGCAAACAAGTGCAAAAGAGCAGAAAAAATAAATGCAACCTTCTCAGACCACAATGTGATGAAAATAATAATTAGTAAGGGTACATTGAAAGGCAAATCAAAAATTAATTAGAAATAAAACAATACAATTCACCAAAATCAGTTAAAGAACAAATCACAGAAATAATTAATAATTTCAATGAAGAAAATGACAATGATGAGACATTCTTTCAAAAGATATGGGATGCAGGCAAAGCAGTACTCAGGGAGAAATTTATATCCTTGAGTTCATATATAAATAAATTAGAGAGGGCAGAGGTCAAAGAATTGGGTATACAAATTAAAAAACTAGAAAGTGAACAAATCAAAAATCCTCAGATGAACACTAAATTAGAGATCCTAAAAATCAAAGGAGAAATTAATAAAATCAAAGTGAAAGAACTATTGATTTAATAAATAAGACTAGAAGCAGGTACTTTGAAAAAAGAAACAAAATAGACAAAGTACTGGTCCATCTAATTAAAAAAAGAAAAGAAAGAAATCAAATTGACAGTATCAAAGATGAAAATGGAGACTTCACCTCTAATGAAGAGGAAATTAAGACAATCATTAAGAATTATTATGCCCAATTATATAGCAATAAATATGGCAATATAGGTGATATGGATGAATATTTACCAAAATATAAATTGCCTAGACTAACAGAGAAAGAAGTAGACTACCTAAAAAACCCCATATCAGAAAAAGACATTGAACAAGCCACCAGAGAACTCCCTACGAAAAGATCCCCAGGAACAGATGGATTCACAAATGAATTCTATCAAACATTCAAAGAACAACTACTCCCAATATTATACAAACTATTTGACAGAATGAGCAAAGAAGGATCTCTACCAAATTCCTTTTAGGACACAAATGTGGTACTGATTCCAAAGGCAGATGGGTCAAAAACAGAGAAAGAAAACTGCAGACCAATCTCCTTAATGAAGCAAACTGACAAAAATTACATGATTATCTAAATAGATGCAGAAAAAGCCTTTGACAAAATAACACTCATTCCTAATGAAAACAATAGAAGGCATAGTAATAGACAGGCCTTTCCTAAAAAAATAAACAGTATATATCTAATACCATCAGTAAACATTATCTTCAATGGGCATAAACTAGGAGACTTCCCAATAAGATCAGGAGTGAAATAAGGATGACCATTATCATCTCTATTATTTAACATTGTTCTAGAAACACTAGCAATAGTAATTAGACAAGAAAAAGAAATTGAAGGTATTAAAGTAGGCAATGAGAAGACCAAGCTATCACTCTTTGCAGATGATATGATGGTCTACTTAAAGAATCCTAGAGAATCAACTAAAAAGCTAATTGAAATAATCAACAACTTTAGCAAAGTTGCAGGATACAAAATAAACCCATATAAGTCGTCAGTATTTCTATGTATTTCCAGCACATCTCAGTAGCAAGAATTAGAAAGAAAAATTCCATTTAAAATCACCTTAGACATTATAAAATACTTAGGAATCTATCTGCCAAGACAAACACAGGAACTATATGAACACAACTACAAAACACTCTCCACTCAATTAAAACTAGATCTAAACAGTTGGAAAAACATTGATTGTTCATGAGTAGGATGAGCTAACATAATAAAAATTACAATTCTACCCAAATTAATTTATTTAGAGCCATAACCATTGAACTACCAAAAAACCTTTTTATTGGATTATTTTAAAAAACATAACAAAGTTCATTTGGAAGAACAAAAGATCTAGGATATCCATGGAAATCATGAAAAAAAAATGTGAAGGAAGGTGGCCTTGCAGTCCCAGATCTCAAATTATACTATAAAGCACTGGTTATCAAAACAATATGGTATTGACTAAGAGACAGAAAGGAGGACCAGTGGAATAGACTTGGGTTAAGTGACCTCAGCAAGACAGTCTATGATAAGCCCAAAGATCCCAGTTTTGGGGACCAAAAATCCACTATTGGATAAAAACTGTTGTGAAAATTGGAAGACAGTATGGTAGAGATTAGGTGTGGATCAGCTTCTGATACCCTACACCAAAATAAACTCAGAATGGACGAATGACTCGAATATAAAGAAGGAAATTATAAGTAAATTAGGTGAACACAGAATAGTATACATATCAGATCTTTGGGAAAGGAAAGATTTTAAAACTAAGCAAGAGTTAGAAAAAAATCACAAAATGTAAAATAAATAATTTGGTTACATCAAATTAAAAAGTTTCTGTACAAACAAAACCATTGCAACCAAAATTAGTAGGGAAACAACAAATTGGGAAACAATCTTCATAACAAAAACCTCTGACAAAGGTTTAATTACTCAAATTCATAGAGCTAAATCAACTGTAAAAAAAATCAAGCCATTCTTCAGTTGATAAATGGGCAAGGGACATGAATAGGCAATGTTCAGTTAAAGAAATCAAAACTATTAATAAGCACATGAAAAAGTGTTCTAAAGGTCTTATAATAAGAGAGATGCAAATCAAAACAGCACTGAGGTATCACATCACACCTAGCAGGTTGGCTAACATGATACCAATGGAAATTAATGAATGCTAGAGGGTATGTAGTAAAGTTGGGATATTAATGCATTGCTGATGGAGTTGTGAATCGATCCAACCATTCTGGAGGGCAATTTGGAACTATGCCCAAAGGGCGATAAAAGACTGTCTGCCCTTTGATCCAGCCATAGCACTACTGGGTTTGTACCTCAAAGACATAAGGGAATAGATATGTACAAAAATATTCATAGCTGTGCTCTTTGTGGTGGCAAAAAATTGGAAAATAAGGGGATGCCCTTCAATTGGGGAATGGCTGAAAAAATTGTGTTATATGTTGGTGATGGAATACTATTGTGCTCAAAGGAATAATAAAGTGGACGAATTCCATGGAGACTGGAACAACCTCCAGGAAGTGATGCAGAGTGAAAGCAGCAGAGCCAGGAGAACATTGTACTCAGAGACTGATACACTGTGGTACAATCAAATGTAACAGACTTCCCCATTAGGGGCAATTCAGTGATCCTGAATAACACGAAGGGATCTTCATGAAAGAACACTATCCACATTCACAGCGAAAACTGTGGGAATAGAAACACAGAAGAAAAACAACTGCTTGATCACATGGTTCGAGGATGATATGATTGAGGTTATTGATTCTAAATGAACATCCTAGTGCAAACATCAACATCATGGAAATAGGTTCTGATCAAGGACACAGGTAAAACCCAGTGGAATTATGCATTGGCTACAGGAAGAGTCGGGGTGAGGGGAGGGAGTGAAAGTACATGATTCTTGTAACCAAGGAATAATTTTCTAAATTGACTTAAAAAAAAGGAAAAGAAAAAAGAAAAAAAGAAAAAAATCTGAATTCATTACCAGTGGACTTAAACTCACCCTTTTCCCACATTTCCCTATATTTGTTGAGGGTTATCATTATCCTTCCAGTTTTTCAGTTTTTGATTCAATGTCATCTTTGATTCTTTACTCTCACTCATCTAACTTACCCCCAAAGTTTGCAATTCTTGATGTTTCCTACTTCTACAAAAAATATCACAACTATATCCTGTTCTCTACTCAGGTAGCTATCATCAAGTTGTCTCCCATCACTTCTCCTCTGGACTAGTGCAATAATCTCTTTTTTAGTCTCTCATTTCTCTAACCCATCCTCCATTTATTTCACAAATATTTTTCCTAAAGCATGGGATTTCACTGTCCAAATAAAAATAAACAATGGTTACCCATTGATTCTGGGATCAAATATAATCTCACATATTTTACTTAAATATTCTTCCAAGCTAGCTTCAATTTATATGTTTTCATTTCTCTTAATCTACACTACAAAATGGCCAATTTGACCGTATTGATCCTTATGCAGGATCTCCTATCTCTTACCCCCATAACTTTGCACAGGCTGCCTCACACCTTATATATCCAGGGTTGGAATTTACTTTTTCCTTACCTTTGATTCCTAATATTGATAGTTCTCCTCAAGGCTAAGCTCAAGCCTCCCTTCTTTAAAAAGGTTTTCATAATCCCCACTCCTAATTTTTATTGTTCCCCTCTCCCTATTTTGTGTAAACTTGTATGTGCATGCATTGATTCCCTGACTAGACTGTGAACTCCTCAAAAACAGGAATTATTTTACTTGTGCCTCTTTATTCCCAATGCCTTACTCAGTACCCAAAACAAAGTAGGGACTTAATGGTAAAAAATAAAATAAAAACCTAAAATATTATGTTAAAATGAATAAAGTAACAAATGTTTGTTGATCAATTGGTCCATAAAAATGGGCAAATAATAATGTCTGCATCACTCACAGGGTTGTTGTCAAGACAAAATGAGATAGTGTGTATAATACACTATAAATATGTATATACATTATATATATATAAACAACTATTAAAATGATGTAGTGTGCTGATATAAGAATAGTGCACATTCTGTTTATGCCATGTATGTATCCTTTTGGACAAACCCTAAGTTGATCCCTGAATACTGAATAGGATTTTGACATAAATCCATTCAAATAAGTAGTTCTAGTAAATCATTTTCCATGTGACTGGAAGGGCAAAACTGAAAGCTCTGCAACTATGAGAAAATCATCATCTCAGCTCTTCTACTTACTACCTGTTTGACCTTGGATGAAACACCAACCCCCTCTGGGCTTCCTTTTACGTAATTTGTAAAATGAAAGGGTTAGATTAGATAGAAGGTCACTTCCTGCTTTACATCTAGGGTCCCATGAGGTTGACATTTTTTTTTCCTTCAATGGTAGTTTCTTCATCCCAGGGAAGCTATTTGGTTAAGATGGCACAGAGCCTAAGAACCTCTGAAGAGTGAGTCAGCAGAGCTTCCATGGGCCAAGATAGAGGGTAAGGCAGCATGACTCATGTGGGTTTGCATCACTGCCCCTTGGACAGCTAGTACATTCTGAGTCACATAGGTGGACAAGAACAATAATAAAACTCTCCAAATAAAAATATCAAAATACATCCTCATAGATATGGGATTAGAGAGCTAGAACAAAAATGAGGAATTGGTCTAGTTCAACCCCTTGATTTTTTCATACACCCACACTCAGATCAGTAGCCCAGAGCCACTTGTACAAAATCCCATAGATCATAAGTCAAAGAACCTCCTATTGTTGACCTCCTATTGGCCTCCTATTATTCAGTCAGTTATGGTTTCCATGTTCCTTTGACTGTATATAAAACTTGAGAAGAGTGAGACATCTTTTTTCCTGAAATTCAAGGAATTGCAACTGTTCATTCTCCCCAATAAGGTCCTTAATCTTTCATCCAATTAGAAATTGGATTACTCAATGTCATGTTGTTTCCTCTAATTAATTGGCATTATTTGATTAATTGTTTTAATGTATAAAAGTCTGTCTTCCTCTGTATTCGGGACTCAGGCTTAAATTAAGGAAGCTTCCTGGTCCTGATTTGTAGGGCAATTGGCATGTATTGATTAATAAATTGATATGTTCAGAAGATTGAACCTTTGTTTCCTTAGTCATTTCATATTTTGCTAATTACAAAAGGAGGTAAAAGCAAGAGAAGGAGGACCCCAGCTTGTCTGGAGTGGCCTATGCCAAAACCTAATTAATACACAGGAGAATATCTCTTCCTAAAGATGATATCAGCTCTTTAAGGCTGATAAGGAGAATGTGATCTTAGCTTATCTTCTGTGTAAATACTGGTCACAAATTGAAGCTGCCTGTGAATATACCTAACTTCTCATGGTCAAAGCATTTGGACAAAATGTTTGGGAAGCTGTGTTTTCTCTATCCAAATTCTAGAGCAGTCTAGTGCAACACTTCATATAATGAGATGTTATTAACTAGTCAGTGAAGTCATCTCTCATAGATGAGAAATGCCTTCTTTATACTAATTACTTTGTATTTGTCTGCCTTTCTCTTCTCTTTTCTCATTTGTTTCCTCAACCTCTTTATCTTCTTCTCAACATGTATTCTTCAACCTGAACAACTCATCCCCACAAAGTTCAAGGACAAAATATATTTATTTATGTTTTATGTTTTATGTTATGTTAAAGATTAAAACCAACAGCAAAGTAAACCATTTAGGTCATAGAAAGAAATCAAATTCAAGTTGAGAAATGTCACTGGTGGAAATGAGTGAGATCCCCATGGCTTATCAATTATTGGGTCCCACATAGACTTAGCAAAATTCTTTGCATATAGAATTCACTGAAAACATTCTATTGAATAAACAAGGTTGAGGAATTTTGAATTGTTTTAAACTCTTTTCTTTTAAAGTTTCAAAGGAAATAAATGTCATCAGAACCCATAAAGGGATGTGAGCAAGAAGGGAAGCTGATGAATATCAATTTCTTTTCTCCCTCTTTGGCTCCTAGAGATGCAGGAACAAGTGGAGTCTGTGGCACCTGCCACCATCCTCCTACTCCCAAGGGACAGGAACAACTGGATACAGAGCATATTTCACACCTGGGCTTTAGACAGCTGGATGTTCTTTTGAGCTGAACACTTTGGCACTTCAGGATCACTTTCAGAACATTTTTCTTGTTTATTTTAATTTCCTTTTTACACTTTTTGATCAATGTCAAAAATTGAAAGAATATCAGATATTTTATCAGACTACCCAACATTAAATCTCACTTTAGATACCTGTGTGACCTTAGACAATGTTTATAAAATGGGGTTGGATGGTGGGGTTGGACTGGACAATGCTACTAGTTTTGTTTTTCTTGACAACCAGCAGAAAAAAATCATTTAATGAAATACAAAGTTTCTTTGTTCTTTTCTTCTTTTTTTAAATAACATTTGAAAGTATAAAATGCTACATTTCCAAAAAAATATATTCTTTTCTGCACCAACACCTTTGTATAATATTGTCTCTACTTTTTTGTTCATTTGTTTCAATGCACTACATTTTATCTACAGTTTCATTACATGTATACAGCAAATAGGCAAGCACGTCTTTTACATCCTTAATGTTTTTCTATACAGAGAAGTTTAAAAATATTTGAACAGTTTGCCCAGTATTGTGACACATAATGCATGTATCTTGTTCTCATATAATTTTTAGGGAGGTGTAAAGTATAGGCTTGGTAATTTTAACTCAGATTTTTGTCCTTTTAAAAAAATAGTATTGCAGTCTTTTCTAGTTTTGTATCCTTTGCCCCTGGGCCCTCTTAGAAAGAAATTTATGAAGTTGTGTTTAATTAAAAAAAGAGTGAAGATTACTCTTGATTTATGACAGATAGAACAAAGAACTGATCCTATGAAAGAGGCAGTACAGTAGAGTGAAAAAACATCTGAAACTTAGGGTTCTAATCAATTTTTAAATTATTCATTAACTATGTATCAGAGTCCACTTGTGCTTTGGTTTATTGCTGTAAAATCATCACAATTCTATTTGCCCTTGTATAATCTGCCCCCCTTATATGGAATGTATTCCCCCTTCACTTCTGCTTCAGAAAATCCCTGACTTCCTTCAATGTTTAGTTCAATTGCTGCTGCCTACACAAGACCTTTTATTTATTCCTCCGGTTGATAATACTCTTCCCTTATGAAATGACTTCATCTTTCCTGGTCTAAGCCTTTTCTCCCACCTTCACACAAAGTAAGCTCCTTGAGGGTAGGGACGGTTCTGTTGTATCTCCATCATCTAGCACAGTGCATTATAGATAGATTATAAGAGCTAAGTAAGTGTTTTCTGTTGAACTGAATTAAATTGAAAAATAAATCCGTTTTGTGGCAGAGATCAGACTAGAGTATTCAATTATCTTGATAGCCTAGGCCAGAGTTCTTTCTATTTCACTTCAAGAAATCCAGTGTTTATTGAAGGTATCCAGGGTTTCCAAAACTTCCCAGGACTATAGAATTTAAGTGGGCTCAATTATTCCCGTTAGTTTCCCCTGAGAATGAGAAATTAGGGTAAAACAAGACTTTACCTAACCAACCCCATTAATCACAAGTTCAGAATCAGGATATCAAGCATTTTAATTCTCAACCCATTTCACCCAGCAGTTTATTTATCTGACAATTTTACCAAATTTATCTGACACAGTATGATTTCACTGAATGGTACTTGGATGCAGTTGTTCATTATTTAGGGGGAAAAATTGGGTTTTGAGCTACAGATATGTTTTGATGGGTTATTTACAATTGTTTTCTTTTTCCTCTTTTCAACCCAAGGAATTGTTGTTTCCTTTTGTATATCACCACACTTTTAAGATTATTTGAATCTCCTTCCTGTTTTGTCATCCTGTGAATGGGGATTGGTTTTCAGATGTGAGTCATCAGGACCAAATTGAACTGGAACATTCTTTAGGACTTTCAATCCTATCACACTATATTAGAACAATAATTTACTTTACCATATTGTGTTACTCTGAACAATTGTCTAACCAGATAATGTCAGGGAAGGAAAGTCATAATAGACACTAATTATGGCAACAGGCTAGTTGAAGGGAGAGATGATTTTCAGTGGAGAAAAAACAGAGACTTCTCTGCATGATCCCTGTTTATGTAACTTTTTGCCCCTAATTCAGAAACAAATCTTAAATGGAAAAGCAATGCTTTATTTTTTTTTATAAATTGTGGTTTTATTTACGAAAGTTCAAATGAGGAACAAAATGAACTTGATACTTGAAAAGCTGCCTCTTTTTAGAGTAGAGATCACAGTGAAAAGACACTTTTCCTTTTGCAAGAATTATACAAAAATAAGTATCTAAAATATCTTAAGTACTATTAATAATGATTATAGTAATGACAGTGATGTTCAAGAAACATGTTATGGGATAAGAATTAAAATTAAATATGAGAAAGTTAAAAGGTAAAATTTGAAGTCTATTTGACCAAACTTCTTGGCCTAAAATTTTAGTCTGGGTCTCTCATGCCTCTTTTTTTAACATTTCACTAATGATTATGATTTCAGAAATATAAAAAAGGAGAGAAATCCTTCACAATTTTGATATTCATATTAACTTCCAATGACTCCTCCATATGACATAGAAACTGTATTCTATAGGTCCACCACCCAAAAGCCCACCAATTTAAGACTAAAACTATAGGCAGTCCCTAATTTATAAACATTCAACTTTTAATAGATCCATATATTTTCATGAATAATGGAGCTATTAGAATATTGAACCCTCCACATCTATTTTTGTGAGGGCTAATCTCTCTTTTGTCCCTAATTAAGAATACCCTGAGAGGACAATTATGAGGGACTTAGGAGAAAAAATTCTATCCACATCCAAAGGAGGAACTGTGGGAGTTGGAACACAGAAGAAAAACAACTGCTTGATCACATGGTTTGATGGGGATATGATTGGGGATGTAGACTCTAAATGATCATTCTATTGCAAATATTAATGATATGGAAATAGGTCTTGATGATACATGTAAAACCCAGTGGAATTGTTTATTGGCTACAGGAGGTGGAAGGGAGGAAAGGAAAGAAAGAACATGAATTGTAACCATGGAAAAATATTCTAAATTAATTAATTAAATAAAAAAGATGTAAAAAATAGACTCAAATACAGGACTACAATCCCCACGAGCCTTTGCTCCACTTCCCCAGAATGCCTTGTAATCTCACCTGGGCTGAGATAGAGAAGGTATTTAAGCTGATTCAAAGGCTTTTGAGGCTCTCTTGGCTTTTGGACTTCTGTTTTGGAGCAGATGCATCTCTTCTGTGATGTGAGGTTATCTGGCCTAGGCCTCTGGCCTAGGCATGTGTTTTTTCTTGTTCTGTATTTTCTTTAATCTTTAACCTTTAATAAACCTCTAAAAATATAATACTCCTTGCAGAGAGAAACTAATTTCCACCTGCCTCAGTCTCCTCATATTCCTAAATTTTAATCTTTACAGTTGGCAACCACGAAGGGATAAAAATCTCTCAATCTTCTGATGTAATCTTTAATATCTAGTACCTAGAAAATTTTTTTTGAGCCATATCTCTCTGGCCAAGTATTTCTACCCTTGCAAAGCTGCTACAGGCTCCAGACCTGTTGCGTTTTCTGCCCACCCCACCTGGCTCGGCCCCATGGCTTCCTGCCTGCAGCCTGCAGCCTGCAGCCCTGATTGTCCTCACCTGGTACCTGGTCCCGGCCTTGCCCACCCCCACAGCCACTCCGGCTCCTGCTCCTGGCCTCTCACCGGCCTGCTGCCTGCCTATTTCTGCACCCCAGACCCACGAATGTGACCCCAGCCTGCTCATCACCCAGATTCTTGGAGCAGATCGATCAGGACTCATTTCAACCAGCTGGTAACAGTATTGGCCACATGGGCGGAGGGGAGAGAGGAGAGGGAAAGAAGAAAGGGCAATTTTCCCTTAGACTAAGCCTCTGAGCAAACAGGGTATTGACTCCACCTGGGCTCCACGTGGACTGGGGAAGGAGGAGGGATCATATCAGGGGAGAGGGGAAAGAGAGACTAGAGAGAAGAAACAGATTTTTTCAAACAGAAACTTAAAAAGCAATGGGCTGTTTAAAAGGATTTTTGACTGTTCTGGTAATTTCATTGATTGTACCTGCCTGTCAGGGAGCAGACTCAGCCCAAAGATTCAACTTTAACTTTGGGGAGGCAAATGGGTGGCTCAGCGACCTGATAGCCAGACATAAAGACATTCGGTCCTAGGTTAAAATCTGACCTCAGATACTTCCCAGCTGTGGGGCCCTGGACGGGTCCCTTGAAACCCATTGCCTAGCTCTTACTACACTACCTTTGGACAATAGACATTTAAATGGATAAACACACCTAAGGAACTTTAAAGACTAGAGGCTATATTCTAAGGCATTTCAGACTCCAATGGTTTATAAAAATCTCTGTATTCTATTGCATTTTTTGTTATGGTTTAACTTTGTGATTTTAAGTTTATATATTACTGGATTCAATATTATTCTGCTTGAACTAAAGGTTGATTGAATTTTTTTTGAATGTACTGAGTTTTGAACTTCTGTTGTTTTTCCCCTATAACTATTGAACAAATATTATTGTGAATAAGCCCATATATGAAAAAACAGCTTTTTTCTATTTTGCTGAGGATAGATGGACTTCAGAACTGGTTATAATTGTATTAACAACTTTGGAAATTTTAATGTGCTAAATACCTCAAATGATTTCATTTTAAGGGTTTTTTAAATATGATTTTTGGAATTTTTTTAACAATCTGGTTATTTTTGCCTGCCCCTACCATGAGGTAAGGCCCATTACAATAGCTGAAGTGAAATACATTTTATAACCACCAACCTTCCCGCATTTCTAAATATGTGAATGGAAGTTGGGGCAGTTAATCTCAGGGCATTTGTATCCCCATAAGCCTCCAAGAAAAAGGAGCACCCTTTTATTTATACTCTTCAGCTCACTACTTTACTTCTACCAGAATGATATAAGATTTCTTGATTATGTTCTTAACCCAAGATGAGTTTTACTTTGTTTAAAAAAATATGTTTAAATACCAAGGTTGAAAGATTGTATGTTTGTAAAAATTGTGACAAATGTCCATCAATTCATAGGTTTTAAAAATGTCATACAGCAACTTATGTGAAATATGAAAGTGTGTTTGTTTGCTATTGTAATTAATTGGGCTATTGAGAATTTTGGGGATTTTGGTAACTACATATTTGTACTACTGCATTTTTAAAAAATGAAAAATTGTTAACCTTGTTCAATTCATTTGCCTTCTACTCATAGTGGAGCATGGTCAGATATTAAGAGGAAATTGATCTCATTTTTGGTGAGAAAGCCTTGTATTTTATATTTTCTTAGCTGACACAGAGAGTCAAAGATTATAAGCTATATTTTTGAATTTTTTAAAGCTCTTTTATTATTATATTTTTCTTTCATGTGCAATATACTTTTTCAGTTTTTTTATTATTATTTCTCTCCTTTTTATATTTGAAGCACATGTCACCAGCATTAAGATTTTCTTTAACTTTTTGACTTTTCAGTGCTACAAGTTTGAAATACATTTGCTAATGCATAACCCTAAAAAGCTAGAGACTATAAAAATGATGCCACTAATTATTTAAATAAATTATGGGACTTTGCTTAATGATTCTGTCTGATTCCAGGACAAGAGATACACACAAGAGCCATTTCACAGAGCCAAAGAAAAGCAAATCCAGGATGGACTGATGCACTTCTAGGCCCAAAGGTCTTGAACCTAGTGTGAAGACTCGAGGTTACTATGTTTAACATGTTAAGACATAGGCTTTCCTTGTATCCACACTCACCCTGAAGATACTTACAGACGAGTATCCCCGAAACCTTGGCTCCTATAATCTGGTCCCCTTTTCTGCTTTTCATAGTGTGGTACCTTTCTGTAGTCCTGGCTACTGACTGGGTAAATGTATCATTGCTTAGATCATTTTGATTGGGCCCTGATAGAAGGACCTATTATACATTTATTTTTCTTTTACTTGGAATTTTTACACATAAGACTTTGATAGTCTATATTTTCATCCAGAAATTTTTATTTTCTTTTTTGATTTTTCTAATGTCTTTTTAATATCTCTTGCCAATTGATTCATATACCTCATACCTCAGCCATGCATCCCTAACTGATTCTGTATCTTTCAATCACCCACAACACGGGGAAATGTAAAAAAAATATTATTGTAAATTGCAAAGTTTAAATTCCTTTTGAGAAGAATTTTAGGTAAAGAAGATGCTACATCTCTGAATCCAGAAACTGAACTGTTGGAGAAGCCACCATGAAGAAGCCACTATGAAGAAGCCTCCAGACCACAAGCTGCATAAGATCAAATTGAACTTTGGGTGTGGTTGATTGAACATTTATTTGTATGTATACTTTCATGCCAAAGGGGACTGCCCCCTAAAGGGCTTTTTGTCAATGTGTTGAACAATTATTGTTTTTATTCTTTTTTTCTCTTATCCTCACATTATTTTAATCTTTTAAGTTGATTATGTTTTTATGATCCTTTTGGGGAAAAATTAATTTTTCCAAAAATGATCACACGAGGAAATGTAAAAAATAGACTCAAATACAGGACTACAATCCCCACGAGCCTTTGCTCCACTTCCCCAGAATGCCTTGTAATCTCACCTGGGCCGAGATCGAGAAGGTATTTAAGCTGATTCAAAGGCTTTTGAGGCTCTCTTGGCTTTTGGACTTCTGTTTTGGAGCAGATGCATCTGTTCTGTGATATGAGGTTATCTGGCCTAGGCCTCTGGCCTAGGCACGTGTTTTTTCTTATTCTGTATTTTCTTTAATCTTTAACCTTTAATAAACCTCTAAAAAATATAATACTCCTTGCAGAGAGAAACTAATTTCTACCTGCCTCAGTCTCCCCATATTCCTAAATTTTAATCTTTACAGTGAACATTGAAAAAAATACCCTGAGAATGACTGTCCTTCCTCCCACACCTTACCCTCCTCAAAACAACAGATAATATAATATAGGTTGTACATATGTTATAATGCATTACATATTTCCTTGACCATCATGTTGTAAAATGAAGACAATATTTCACATGTACTATGCTTTTTTTCTCTCCTTGCTACCACCATCCCAGTACAAATACTCATTACTTCCAGCCTGAGCTGTTAAAATAGTCTCCTATCTACTTTTCTAGTCTTTATTCTCCTACCTTCACCTCCAAAGGGATCACTGACAGATACATCTTTCTTATCCATTGATTTATTCCTCAGCTCCACCTCCTCAGTGAATCCCTATTGACTATTAACTAAAGATCGTAGTCATTAGGGTATAATTCCAGCTTCTCCGGAAATCTGGTAACACAGTCTCTAGAGGGACCATTTTATTCTTACTAAGCTCTACAATTGCCTTTTGAAAATTCTGTCCATACTTTAAAATCTAGCTCAAATATCAATTCCTCCAAAAAGATTGTCTGAACAACCTTTGCCAGTAGTTCTTAGCCTTCTTCAGTATCATAGACAACTTTTCAGAAGAATTTTTTACATGCAGAAAATAGAATGTAAAAATTAAGCCAAAACAAGCTCACAAAACTTAGGGTAAGAACCTCTGATCTCCCTATATCTAAGGAATCAAAAAGTATATTATGACTCTTGTCTACCTGTCATGTATTATTTTGTCTTATTTCATAGTTTTTTGATTATGGTTATCTGTTTATTGATTATATCCTTAAAACACCAGAAGGTAAAAGACTGTTTTTTATCCATATTATTTTTGTTCATAAAGGGTATACTTTAAGGAACCTACTACTTTGTATATTTATAGTATTATGATATATTAATTGATATTAATTACATAGTATATATTATAATACACTATTATATGAGAATATGTAATAATGAAATTAATAATATAAATAATATATATTAAAATATTTGTGGAATTGAATTGAATTTCTTCAAAGATGGCACCATTGTTGCTTACTAAAATATTGCATAGAAGAGACGAATGGTCTGTTGATACCCAAATATAAATTTGTAAGCTACTAGATTTAGATATTCACAAACTCTAAGACAGGAGGAATGATATTAAAATCATATTAATCCTTGATTTAAAATCTTACAATATGAATTCAGCATTCTAGAGAAGGACTGTGTATCTCCTTGCATGGAGAATAGTACCATTCCATTCTGGAATGGGCTGACCTTTTTTTTAGCAGCACCAGTCCAAGGAGTTCCTCTCATGCTCTGGCAACAGAAAGATCTGCTGGGGCTTTCCCAAAAATCCAGCTCTCAGAATTGAGACACAGAATTCACAGAAATGTTTTCGAGGTTTCGCTTGATTAGGCAGTCTCTGTAGCAATGTTTGTTTTCTAGAGGTGGTGCCTTGTTAGTTTAACTAGACATGTTGATGTTTCTAAACCAAGTAGGGTTGACAAGTTCCTGTTCACACATGATCAGTTTGAAAAGTTAAAAGCAGCAAATCCTTTCTCACTAATTAGGTACTGAATATCTCACCTGTCAGGCACTCATACAAAGAGCTATTATATCTATATATCTATATCTATATCTATATCTATATCTGTATCTATATCTATCTATCTTGATGGAATTTCATAGCCTTTCACTTGGAATCTGAACAAGGAGAAATAATTCAGGGCTATGATCAGATTTTACTTAGGAGATTATGATGAAGTTTGTAGGTTTTCATTTTATATATAATAGGGCAACTATCAGCAATGAACTCTTGCTAGTAACAACTTTGGGATTTCTTTGATCTACAGATGTATAGAATAAACTCTTTCTACCAATGCAAATTAGTACCTACTTTACAATTTATAATCTTAAAGGAATTGCCTAGGCATGGAGAGATTAAGAGATTTACCTTCTCTGTTCACACAGGTTGCACATGTCACAAGAATTTGAATTCACATTTTCCTGATTCTGAAGACAGTTTGCTATTTCATACCCTCCCCCCATTAATCTCCTTGCAATATAGGTCTAGTAGTGATACTTCTGGGCCAAAGGGAGTGAGTGTACAATTAAATAATTTTCAAGTATAGCCTCAAACTGTTTTTCAGAATGGTTTGACTAGTACATAGTTCTATCAATAGTGCATTAATGTATTTATTTTTCTATAGCCCCTTCAGCATTAATCATTTTCTTTTTTTGTCATCTTTTCCAATCTGATGGACGTGAGGTGGAAGCTCAGAATTTATTTAATTTATATTTCTCTAATTATTGGTGGTTGGCAATTTTTGTATGTGGCTTTTGATATCTTGGAGTTTAAGAAAACAATTTGCCTATTGATATTGTTTGACAATCTATTAATTGTTGAATAAATCTCGTTGTTATATATTTGAATCAGTTCATTATGTATCTTGAAAATGAGACCCATTTCAGACCAAATTGTTCCAAAGAATTTTTCCCAGTTACTTGCTTCCCTTGTGATTTTAGCTGCAATGGTTTTGTTTTTGTAGAAAAAAATTTTTTTTTATTTTATGTAATCAAAATTGTTTATTTTCCGTAATATTCTCTTCCTTTGATAAGGAATTTTTCAAACTATTCACATATGTAAAAGTTCATTTCTTTCTTGCTCCTCTAATTTCTTTATGGTATCACCCTTTTGAAGATACCTTTATTTTTGTGTAATGTGAAATATTGGTCTATACCATGTTTTTACCCAATTCTTTTCCAGCTTTCCAGCAATTTTTGTCAAATAATTTTTGAGAATTCTTAACTCAGTAGCAAGGATTTGGGGATTCATCAAACACTAGGCTACTATTTTATTTGCTTCTATTTGTTATGTATCTAATATCGCATTAATTGAATGCTGTTCTAACCATACCAAGTTGTTTTTATGATTAATTCTTTGTAGAATAGTTTGAGATTTTGTACTGCCTAATCCTCTTCGTTCCAATTAAAAAACATATTTCTCTTGAGTTTCCTGACCTATTGCCCCTCTAGATGAAATTCATTATTGATTTTTTTTCCTTAGTTCTGTAATGTAATCCTCTGGCAATTTGATTGGTATGACTTTGAATAAGTAAATTAATCTAAGTTGGATTTCTTTTTTATTATATTGACTTAGCTTACCTCTCATTGATTATTAACTATTGAAAAATCAATAAATGTTTATTGAGTACTTATATTATGCAAAACATTGGGTTAGGATCTGGAAAGTGCAGAGATAAATTAAAAAAAAATTATTCCTGTTCTGAAAGATCTTACAATTTAGCAGGTAGAAATAAGAAATATGATCATACCGATAGAATGCCATCTGCAATCTAATGAGTGCATAAGTGCTGTATGATCAACAACAGAGATGGATCACTTCTAGTTGGAATAAATCAGGGAAGGTTTTATGGAAGATGTGACTGAGTTGAACCTTGAGGAATAGATGAACTATTCTTAGGTCAATGGATGGAACAGGAATTTTTAAACATTTGGTGTAGAGTAAGTAAAAGTATGGAGGATGAAAAGTATGAGAGGATTGAGAAATAATGGGGAATTTATTTTGTCTGGATTGTTAAGAAGAGAATTTTGAAATATAATAAGATAGGCTAGACCCTTAAATTATGAATCTTTGGTACCATGTGCTTAGTACTGCCCTGGAAATATGTGATATATAAAGATGTATAAGACATGATACCTGCTCTCAAGAAGTGTACAATCTAGAAGAGTAAAAGAGATAGATATATATGAAGCAATCAAAGAATAATAAAGACCTAAAGTTTCTTTGGTACTAATTATAACTTCAATAGGAGTTCGGAAAAACAAAAAATGATGAGTGGTACCAGAATTCCTACAGGAGGTCATATACTTAAGCTAATCCTTGAATAATGACTAGAATTTGGATAGGAAAGGGGAAGAAAGAGAAAATTCCATGTCAGGATCCAATAGTAAGCAAAAGTTAAAAAAAAATCATGAACCATAACTTGACCCAAATGGAAAGCATATGTTGGAGCTAACTGAAGAATAATATTGGATATTGTGAATGTGGCCAGATTAGAGAGGGTCTGAAAAATCATTTATGGATTTTATTATTTGAAGAAAAATTAATAAAACAAATTAAAGTATAATTTAATCCAAAGTTCCAACATTCAGTGAAGTTTCTTCTGCAGCTCACTCCTGCCTTTCCTCTATTCCCTATCCACATTCTTAAAAATCTATAAATCTAATCTATAAAAAGGCCAGTTAACTCATGTTTACTGTTCAAAGTTCTTGGCAATTCTAAAATGGGTTGCCTTTTTTCTTTATGACTCATTTCAAATTGTTTTCCCCATTATATTCTACTGTTTTATGGTGAAAGCTTACTCTGAAAATCACTGCCTGAAACAAAAAGAGGGATATTTATGTGTGTGTGTGTGTGTGTGTGTGTGTGTGTGTGTGTGTGTGTGTGTGTGTATGCGTGGGGGGAGAAGGTTGATGATTGAATATAGAATTTACCGAAATTCTTAGTGTTGTCACAGAGCAAAGGATAATTTTGTCTTTCCCCTTTGTCCTTTTTTTGAGTCTCCTTGAGTAGAAAATGTTCCTAATGAATCATTTTATTTCCACCTTCACAATGCCTCATATCCATCTCCTTCCTTTATTACGACTGCTATCATTCTGCATTAGTCCTTCATTACCTCTCACCTGGACTATTACAGTAGTGAGTATACAAAGCTTTTGTCTCTAGCATCAACCATTTCCAATCCAAGTGTGACTCCATGAATTAGAATCTTTGGAAGAGAAGACCAGTTTTATCTCTCTGTTAGATGGCACATCATAGTACCATTTTGGATCTATAACAGTTAGCATAGGACTTCGCCCAGTGATGTCCTCTTCTTGTTCTTAAACTTCTTATGTTATCTTGAATTTCCTAATAATGATGTTCTTTTGTGGAGAAATAATGTGTTAGTGTCTCAAATTTTCCAAACCTGTTCCCTAAATTTTTCTCATCACAGTGTGGGAACCCAGAACCTCTTCTCTGCTTAGACTTCTGAAATTTTCACCCTAGCCCACTTTCCTGGATCTGGAATGTTTTCATTTGCTACTAAGAAGTTTCCTCTTTCAGATTTCCAACCTATGACTTCGTATGTTTTAGATTTTAAGCCTTTGTTATCATTCTCTGCCCTTTCTCTTTTCCTCCCCCTCCCCCTTGATCTATCTCCTCTTGGTTAGCCTAACTTAAGGAAATCAACTTAGCAGGGTTGCTGCAACTAACTTTACCCTTGTTGAACTATTGCTTTCACTTACTCTCCTGGATGGGCATTGAACTCTATAGCATTGGAAAATTGAAGCTAAGTCCCCATAATTCTGTTCTCTGAACTTGACCCTCTAAGAAAACTGCTCCAGACTGATCTCTCATTCAAAAGACATGTGTTAACTTCTGGCATGTACCAAATCTGAAGAGAAACTGTGTGTAAAGAGATACAATCTAAATATAAAAAGTTATATCATTAAAAAAATGGATGGAGGTGCCTAGTGAACCATGGGTAAGGGGAGAAAAATTATTAACTAAACCAGACATAGAAGTGATCATAAAGGATAAAATGGAAAATTTCTATAAATTAAAATTAGCAATATTGTATATGAACAAAATAAATACAGCTAGAAGTTAGAAGAAAGGTAGTTGGGAAAATATTTGAATCAAATATTCCTAGTATAGCTTTTATATCCAATATATATATATACATATATATATATAAATGATTGATACAAATGCATAAACCATTCATCAACAGTTAATTAGTCAATGCATATAAATAGGCAGTTTTCAACAAACATATGCAAACATATACTAATCACTAATCATAAGAAAAAAGTTGTAAATTAAACAACTCTGAATTTTCACCTCATACCCATCAGATTGTCAGTGGAGAGGCTTTGGGGAAAAAAAATAATACTGATGCTCTTTTAGTGGAGTGGTGAATTGGTTCAAGTGTTAAAGAAAACTATTCAGAATTGAAACAAAAATGTCAATGAAATGTGTATGTTCATTGACTTAGAGGTATCACCACTGTGTCTTTTTACAACATGCCCTAAAGATTATCATCTAGACTTTGCTTAAAAATCTTCAATGAGGATAACATCTGCTACTTTCCAAAGCAGCTTTATTTCACCTTATACTCCTCTAATAATTAAGAATTTTTCCCCATATGAAACTAAATCTACCTTCTTGTAATTTTTACTTATTGCCCCCTTGCTCTGTCTTTTTGGGGAGAACACAACCATATATATGTTTCTACCTTCCTTTACCACTACCACATCACTTCTTTATCTACCTAGAAGTTACCTCAGTTATATCTATGAAGCCAAATTTGTAAATGAGATGTGAATAAATATTAACACCAAAGGTTAATTAAATGAAAGAGGTTATAGCAAATAATTAAAAATGTCTCATCTCCCTTTTAAACAGATAGGATTTCTACCAGCAAAGAAGATTTGTTTAGCGTGAGGAAAACTATATAAATAATCACCATATTATTAACTAACCCCATTCAAAACCACATGATTATATAAATACCTATAGAAAAAGTTTTTGATGAAACAACATCCATTTCTTTTAAAAATAATTAAAACACATAGGAATTAATTGATTTTTCCTGAATATGCTAAATACCATCTACCTAAAATTAAAAGCCAGTTATATGTAATAAATATAAACTAAAGGACTCTAAAATAAGATCAGAGTAAAAAAAGGACATCCACTATCATCACTCTTTTTTACCACCATGCTAGAAATGTACCAATAAGACAAGAAAAAGAATTTGACAGTTCAGGGTAAGCAGATGAAATACAATTCACACTTTCCCCAAATATTATATTTCAATTAGTTATGTTACAATTTTTAATATTAGTTTTCTTTACTTTTGCTATCCATGTTCTCTCTCTCTCATCCCTCCCGCACCCCAAGAAAGCATACGATATGATATAGATTGTGTGTATATTATCATATAATACATATTTCCCAATTTATCATGTTATAAAAAAGACATATGTTGTTTACACTAGAGAAAAATTCATAGAGGAAATAAAGTAAAGAATGGTATTCTTCAATCTGCATTCAAACAATGCCAATTCCTCTGTGGTGGTACATAGACTTTTTCATCATGAGTTCCTTGGAGTTATCCTGGATCCTTGCTTTGTTGATAAATTTTTGATGACACTTTTGTACTTGGGCTAATTTAAACTTTTTAATTTACAAAAACTCTAGAGCTAATAAAATTATTTGAAATAATTAATTTCAGTAGGCTAGCATAATATAAAATTAACCATCATCAACCTTTTAATACATTATTAAGAAAATCCCACAGGAAATATAGAAAGAGTAACATCTACAAATAAATACAATCTATGTCCAACTACTAAGTCACAGGGCAAACTATATGAATAGAAGCAAAAACTTTCTTTAAGTCAATGTAGAATAAGTTAAGAGTTAGTAATTTTTCATGGTTAGACTCATTTAAATTAACAATATTTATGATTTTGTCATAACAAAGAACTGGAAAACAAATGAAGTGCCAACAAATTGGGGAATATCTGAACCGATTTTGATAGATAATTGTAATGAGATATTATTTCACAGAAAGAATTGACATAAAGTAGTTATAGACAAACCAGGAAAAACAATGGAATTTAGTGGAATGAACTGTTGAAAAAAGAAACGAGCAGAACCAGATATACAATTTATGCAACAATAGTGTTGCAAACTGAAATGATTGGGACCAACTGACCAACTATCATTCCAGAAGCGTGACAATGAAGTATGCTTCCCACCTCCTGAGAGAGAGGCAATGGGCTAAGAATGAGGAATGAAATACACATTTTGGGAAATAGGAAATGTGTGGATGTTTTGCTAGACTATGCTTATTTGTTACCAAAACAGCCATGAATATAAAACCCATATACAGAAAAGCCAATACTGCAATCAAAAATTTTCCCCTTCATTTCAGAAGAGGGAAAAGAGCAACTAGTAATAGTGTTGCTATTAAAAGAAGAAAACAAACAAAAGAGGTTTATTGAACCATGTTTTCAATATATAGAATAAAATGGTTTTTTTCTGTGTTCAGAGGAAAACATAAACAGGACAGCTGTGAAAGTAAAATGTTGAATATTTTTATACTTTTTTAAAAAAAGCAAGCTGAACATAGGAGATTCATGATTTCACATATAATACTATTTTTCTGTTCAATTTTGAATATAATATGTTCCTTTTAATTTTTCTTGGGTCTGGGAAGTGTTCATCATATCCATAAGAAAAAATTAAATTAATTTTAAATTAAATGGGACAAATTTATACATATGTATGTACACAGTGAAATATACATTTGTATATATGTATATACATACATATAGGTGTGTATGTGCATATAAATTCTGTCCTAATAGTCTCATTTCTTTGCCTTGAGGGAAAAGGCATGTCATCATCTGTTTCCATACATATATGTGTGCACACATATTTATACATGTGTCTATGTGTATATGGACAGGCACATATACAAATATATCAAAATATACTGGGCATACACATATGTAAAATACACATATCTATATTTTATACACATTCTCATATACATGTATATATACATATATACACATACATATTATATATACATGCAATTTATATACATACATACTATATATACATACATATATATATATACATATATATATATATATATAAATTATTGTCTTGAAGTGAGAATTTCTTTTGAATCAGGGGTTCCAGCTTGGTTGCATAAAACTTTCCAAATTTGAAGACATTGTCTGCTTAGTGCTCAATGCCCACATGAAAGACATAATTCCTGAGGGCTTTGGAGAAAAGAATCTTGGTCTTCTGGCTTCTAGTTCTGAAAGCGAAAATACAGTTTACATATTATCTTCAGGGAGAGAAAGAGTGGGAAGAAACCCACATTCAGAAAAACCTGGACCACAATCATGTCCATATTCCCAGCTTTCCACAGTACTGATTGAGGGAATTCCCTTTTAAGTGATATTTGGGACTATCTTTCTTTCTTGAGCAGAGAAAACTTTCTCCTATTAGAAAATCTCATTTACTTTGTTTATTGTCTAGTATAATTTCACTTTTATAATTTCTCTTACTTCTGTTTGCTCTATGTTTGGATAAATAACTTATTTTTTATTGACTACATACATATTTTTATGTAACCGAAATTTGGTGGTAAAGGAATGAATTCTTGGGGCAATCCTATTAAGATATAGCAATGAGCAACGCAGCTTGAAACTAAAAATTACTGTCCCTAGTCTAACAATTGTTTGGGGTCAGATAGATATAATTATGGTCTGATTCTTTCTTTCTCTGAAGAGAGCAGTGGTTAGGAGTAAAGTGGCAATCACTTGCTTCTTCTCCTGGAAGGAATCAAAATCTCATTTGGAAAATTGTGTGTAGAGGAGACTCTAGAAATATCTATTCATGACTCCTTTTGAGATACATCTAGATAGATCATTTAGATGGCCAGAACTTGTACAACACAAATAATGTATAAATTTGAAGTTTTTCATATTGTAATCAAAGCATATACTTTTCTTTTGGTCCTGTTTATTTGATTATGTATCAGTTCATACAAATCTCATTTTTTCCTGAACTCTCACTATTTGTTCTTTATAACGGCATTAAAAAATACTCCATTGCTTTTATATAACAAGTCTTTTCAGCTAAACCTAATTAATGGACAAGCACATCATTTCTAATTCTTCCTTATCACAAATAATGTTGCTATTAGTATCTTGGTATACATTAGATCTTTGTTTCCATCTTTGAATTTCTTGGGATTGTATAGACAGTAATGGATTGGGATTGCTAGGTCAAAAATAGAGAGGTTAGTCATTGTTCTTGAACAATTTCAAGACAACACCACAGTGAATAGAAAGCTGACCTCAGAGTCAGGAAGAGGTCCTCTGATGTATATTGACTGTGTGAACCTGGGAAAACTATTTAACCTTTCAGTGTTCCAGTTAATGCTCTAAGACTATATAAGGTGTGAAAAAGTTGATATGAATTAATAGAGTTTATTCATTCTGAAGTTTCTGTAAGCTATCTTAATTTCTAAATTATTTCTAGAATGATTGGACTATTTCACAGCTTCACATTTAACTGTCATTCATGAATTTCCATATTTATTGTTCTCTTCATTATCTTTTCTAATCTGCATGGTATAAGGTGAAACATTCTAGTTATTTTAATTTTCACTTCCCTGATATTACTGATTTGTTACTTGTTTTTACATGAGACCATTCATAGCCTGTACTTTTTCTTCCAAAACTATTGTTTGAACCATTATCTATTTGAGAATGGCTCTTGATTTTATTATATGTGTCAATTTGCTATATATGTTATATATACATATTTGATCAGTAATATTTGATTATTGTTATTTTTCTGCTAGAAATGCTTTATAGAAGATTCTTTCACTTTTTCTTTTCCTATCTTTGAAGTTCAGATTTTAGAAAAGACTTGAAGAAAGTCAGGGAAACCAGGAAGTAGATATGAGGAGGGAGAGCATTCTGATATAGCCAGCAAAAATGTTTGGAGTTGAGATATATAAAATATTGGTCAAGGAAGAGTCAGAAGGCCAGTTTCACTAAATGGAAGAATATGTATGCATATATGTGGAGGGTGTTGGGTGTAAGATATAAGAAGCCTGGAACAGTGGGGGGAACAGATTATAAAATGTTTGAATATCAAATAGAGGATTTTATATATGATTCTAGAGGTGATAAAAAGTCACTGGAGATTATTGAGTAGGCTAACGCAATGGTCAATATTTATTAGCATGTGATATTTCCATTTTTGTCATTATATTTCTGGAACATTCATAATCCTTAGATTATATTACAATCTACTGTCTTCCAATTCAATTTTTGTTTTGTTTTGTGTAGCTAATATGTTTTTTAATCTTCATTTTGAAAGGAGTTTCATTATTTTCCTTCTATATATTATTGCACTTCAATTTTTGTAACTTTCTTTTCAAATTTTTATTTAATTAGCCAATTTAGAATATGTAGCCAGCATGCAATTCCACTGGGTTTTACATGTGTCCTTGATTAAAACTTATTTCCATATTATTCATATTTGTACTAGGGTGATCATTTAGAGTCTATGTACCCAATAACATCCCCATCGACCCATGTAATCAAGCAATTGTTTTTCTTCTGTGTTTCTACTCCCACAGTTTTTCCTTTGAATGTGGATAGCATTCTTTCTCATAGATCCCTCCAAGTTATTCAGGATCACTGCATTGATGCTAGTAGAGAAGTCCATTACATTTTATTGTGCCACAGTGTATCCATCTCTGTATACGATGTTCTCCTGGCTTTGCTCCTTTCACTCTGCATCAATTCCTGGAGGTCATTCCAGTTGACATGAAATTCCTCCAGTGTAACTTTCTTTTTAGGAGAATCTGTACTTTAAGAAGAGGTTTTTGCTTTGTTATTGTTGAGTGTTTCAGTTGTGCCCAATTCTTTGGGATTCCATTTATGGTTTTCTGACATGTGTTTTAAATTCCATTCTTTGGTTAGTCTTGCAATTTTTCCAAAGGGTTTTCAATTTCTGTCCTTATTTCTTTTATGTTTTCTTTTGGTTCCTTGATTACTCTTCTGTAACCATTTTGGAGCTTCTTGAAGCTGTTCCATTGTGAAAAGAGCTTGCCAGAAAAGTCAAAAGTCAGTCTAGGGAAGAAAAAATTCAGGCAACCTATGACTGGATATTGTGTGGTCAAGGAAATCTAAACATTTACTGATTTTTTTAAATGGTGTAGCATTAGACTGAGATTTAAATGTAGATGAGCAGAGACTTTTCAACATTGGAACAATGCCAAGGCCCTAATTATCCATATAGAGAAACAGAAAATGCCACAGGACCAACAAGTTACCATAAAAATTATTAGTATTCTCATTCACCAATACATAGGTAAGACTAAAATTCAATTTTAATTTATTAGTTTTAACAAGTTTAACAAATATCTAGCAACAGAGCTTTAGCCATTTCCAAGATCTGTTGCTATAGAAACAAATGAAGTAATGCAATTTTCTGTGCATGGTGCAGATAATTCCTCGGGCTTATTATTCTTCCAGCTGTGCCTAGAAAACTTGTTGAACTGAGGGACTAGAACTTTCTAACCAACTTTAAATATCAATATAAGTAAGCTACTAATTTAGAGTCTATGTACTTGAATGATGCTTTTTTCACTGATCATTTTACTCTCTTAGTTACTTAGCATTCACTTATAATTTCATATATTTTGGTGTGGTAGAAAGTTAGTCAACAAGCATTGCTTTTGTTCCACATGCTGGAAATTCAGCAGAAAAAAAAGCAGTTCCCCTTCTCTAGGTGCTCAAATTCTAATGAGGAAAACAAACATGAAAATAACTTAGCACATTGGAAATACAGACAGGATGGAAGAAAGTTAATCTCAGAGGGGACCACTTTAGTAGATAAGCAAGGGAAGGACTCTTATGGAAAGTAGGATTTGAATTGAATCTTAAAGGAGGTTGGGAGAAAAAGAGGTGAAGGTGAAGAGGGAGAACATTATTCCAGGTATAGGGAGTAAGGGAGACAACTAAATGACATGGTATGGTTACAAAACTTGGGTTCAAGTTAGAGATTGTGGTGATTTCAAACAAATTATTTGCATATGCTGAATCTTATCTGTAAAATAAGCATGAAAATAATTACACTGCCAACATCAAAGAGTTATTATCATTGTTTTTGTAATCACCTTTTTTGATTATTATCATTATTGTATTTCCTTTCACTTTCTTTTTTTTTTAATTTCTTTTTTTAAATTTGGTCAATTTTGAACATTATTCCCTGGTTACAAATATCATTTTCTATTCCTCCCTCCCCTCTCAAATATCCTCCCGTCCCATAGCCAACACACAATTCCACTGGGTATTACATGTGTCCTTGACCGGAATCCATTTCCATATTGTTGATATTTGCACTAGGATGTTCATTCAGAGTCTACATTCCCAATCTTATCCCTCTCGACCCATGTGATCAAGCAATTGTTTTCCTTCTGTGTTTTTACTCCCACAGTTTTTCCTCTGAATGTGGATACTGTTCTTTCTCATACATCCTTCCAAGTTGTTCAGGATCACTGCATTGCCACTAATGGAGAAGTCCATTACATTCCTTTGTACCACAGTGTATCAGTCTCTGTGTACAATGTTCTCCTGGTTCTGCTCCTCTCACTCTGCATCACTTCCTGGAGGTCGTTCCAGTCTCTATGGAATTCCTCCACTTCATTATTCCTTTGAGCACAATAGTATTCCATAACCAACATATCCCAAAATTTGTTCAGCCATTCCCCAATTGAAGGGCATCCCCTCATTTTCCAATTTTTGGCCACCACAAAGAGTGCAGCTATGAATATTCTTGTATAAGTCTTTTCCCTCTTATCTCTTTGGGGTACAAGCCCAGCAGTGCTATGGCTGGATTAAAGGGCAGGCAGTCTTTTAGTGCCCTTTGGTCATAGTTCCAGATTTCCCTCCAGAATGGTTGGATCAATTCACAACTCCACCAGCAATGAATTAATGTCTCGACTTTGCCACACAGCCTCCATCATTCATTACTTTCCTTTGCTATCATGTTAGCCAATCTGCTAGATGTGAGGTGATACCTCAGAGTTGTTTTGATTTGCATCTCTCTGATTATAAGTTATTTAGAATATAAGGATATTATATTTGTATATAAGATATTATAAAATATTTTTCATGTGCTTATTAGTGATTTTGATTTCTTTGACTGAGAATTGCCTATTCATGTCTCTTGCCCATTTATCAATTGGAGAATGGCTTGTACAAAAACTTTTTAATTTGATGTAGTCAAAATTATTTACTTTACATTTCATGACTCTTTCTAAGTCCTCCATGGTTTTAAAATTTTCCCCTTCCCAAAGATCTTACATGTATACTATTTTGTGTTCACCTAATTTACTTATAGTTTCTATTCCACTGTCTATTCCACTGATCCTCCTTTCTGTCTCTTAGCCAGTACCAAATTGTTTTGATGACCTGACCATTGCTTTATAGTATAGTTTGAGATCTGGGACTGCAAGGCCACCTTCCTTTATGTTTCCTTTTTCTCTTATTTCCCTGGATATCCTTGAACTTTTGTTCTTTCAAATGAACTTTGTTATTGTTTTTCCTAATTCAGTAAAAATTTTTTTTGTAAGTTCAATGGGTATGGCACTAAATAAATAGATAAGTTTGGGTAGGGTGGTCATTTTTATTATGTTAGCTCATCCTACCCATGAGCAGTTAATGTCTTTCCAGTTGCTCAGATCTAGTTTTAGTTGTGTGGAAAGTGTTTTGTAGTTGTGTTCATATAGATACTGTGTTTATCTCAGGAGATAGATTCCTAAGTATTTTATATTGTCTAGGGTGATTTTGAATGGAATTTCTTTTTCTAATTCCTGCTGCTGAGATGTGTTGGAAATAAATAGAAATGCTGAAGACTTATGTGTTTTTATTTTATATCCTGCAACTTTGCTAAAGTTGTTGATTTTATTTCTACTAGCTTTTTAGTTGATTCTCTAGGATTCTTTAAGTAAACCATCATATCATCCACAAAGAGTGATAGATTGGTCTCTTCATTGCCAATTTTAATACCATCAATTTCTTTTTCTTCTCTAATTGCTACTGCTAGTGTTTCTAGTACAATGTTAAATAATAAAGGTGATAGTGGGCATCCTTGTTTCACTCCTGATCTTATTGGGAAGTCTTCGAGTTTATCCCCATTGCAGATGATGTTTGCTGATGCTTTTAGATATATACTGTTTATTATTTTTAGGAAAGACCTTTCTATTCCTATACTTTCTAGTGTTTTTAATAGGAATGAGTGTTGTATTTTGTCAAAGGCTTTTTCTGCGTCTATTGAGATAATCATGTGATTTTTGTTGGTTTCTTTGTTGATATGGTCAATTATGTGGATGGTTTTCCTGATATTGAACCATCCGTGCATTCCTGGTATAAATCCCACCTGATCATTATGAATAACCCTCCTGATCACTTCCTGGAGTGTTTTTGCCAGTATCTTATTTAAGATTTTTTCATCTATGTTCATTAAGGAGATTGGTCTGTACTTTTCTTTCTCCTCCTTTCACTTTCTTGATGATGATGATGATAATGATAATGACAATGACAGGTTTGTATAGTATTTTACATTTATAATATAATTTGTTCCCTACTACATTCCTATGATATGGGTACTATATATTCATTTTACAAGTGAGAAATCCAAAGAAAGGAAAGATGAAGTTATTTGCCCAGGGTCATGTTTAAAGCAGGATCTGACTCAGGATTTATTAACTTTATCCTTTATGCCACTTTGCTATGTTAAATCCATTGGCTGATTTACAAGTAGACTTATCTGCATTTCAGACAATATGTGAGGATTAGAAATATAATCATTTTTTCTAACAAAAAGACCATTCTTCATAATGAATCATAATTCACAAAACAAGTCTTTGAATTTCCAGTTACCATCAGAAAATTTACTCTACCTTTTCATGTTGAGGTCTTCCAGAGTTACGTATCTTGAAAATTCTAATTTTGAGTGTTTAGAATGATAATTTACTCTACAAATTCTGAGTGATGCTAATTTTCATCTTCTCACTGTGATATTTTCAACAACATGAATCTAAGTGTTTTTGACCAGAAGATCTCCTAGCTGTGTGTCTCACTACTTTTCAAAATGCCCCATTACAACTTTTACTCTTTCTGACTCCATCAGTTATTTCTCTGGAGGTGGTTAGCATTTTTCATCATAAGTTCCTTGGAATTGTCCTGAATCATTTTGTAACTGAGAATAGCTAAGTCATTCACAGTCGATCTTCGTTCTCTATTGTGATTACTGTGTACCATATTCTCCTGGTTGTGCTTACTTCATTAAATATCAATTCATATGTGTCCTCAGGTTTTTCTGAAAGCATTCTTCTTGTTGTTTCTATAGTATAATAGTATTCCATAATAATCATATACTACAACTTGTTCAATTGTTCTCCAATTGATGAGAATAACCTCAATTTCTAATTCTTTGCTACCATAAAAGAGCTGCTGTTATAAATATTGTTGTTCACATAGATCCTTTACTTTTAAAAAATTTCTCTTCGGAATATAGAATTAGAAATACCATTGCTATTTCACAACATGATGAAAAGGAAAATATATATTATATGGTATATGTATGTACATAATTTAAACTGGCTTTTAGGGAAAAGAGAGAAGTTAGGGGTAGGGAAAATATGAATTTTAAAATGTTAGAAAAATAGCAAAAATTATACTCACATGTAATCTAGAAAAAAAAATTAAAAACAACGGAAAAAAGGGTTTTACTTCTGACCACAATGACCCAATCCACCCATTCTTCCATAAACACTGTCCCATTCTATCATTCCTTTCCCTTTCTGCTTCCCAGTAGAGTAAGACAGATTTCTATACTCAAATGAATGTGTTATATTATATTCCTTGTTTAAAAGAATTGCAAACAATGAGAGTAAAGTTAAAATTGTCTGCCATCCCCTCCATTTTCCCCCTCCACTTGTAAAAGCTCTTTTATAATTCTTTTAATACAGAATCTTCTACCTATTTCTACATCTCCCCATCCCATTTTTCCAGTGCATCACCTTTTCTTACCCCATAATTTTATTTTTTTGCTATCATTCCATCACAGTCAACTTACAACAATGCTTTCTGTCTATCTATACTTCTTTGACCTGCCTTAATAATGTAAAATTCTTAGGAATTACAAGTATTGTCCACTCATCTAAGAATAGAAACAGTTTAACCTTATTGAAACCCTTATGCTTTCTCTTGACAGTTTGCCTTTTCATCTTCCTACTGAATCTTGGATTTGAAAGTCAAAATTTCTATTCAGTTCTGGTATTTTCATCAGAAATGCTTGAAAGTCTTCAACTTAATTAAATATCCATTTTCTTCCAAAGCATTATATTACTAGGTAGGTTAGTTTGGGTTGTAATCCTAGCTATTTTGTCATCCGGAATATCATAGTCCAATCTTTCTGATCCTTTAATGTAGAAGCTGCTAAATCTTTTGTTATTGTGGCTATGGTTCCATGATTAAAAAAATTTTTTTTCTGATTGCTTGACATATTTTCTTCTAGATCTGGAAACTCAGAAATTTGGTTATAATATTTCTGGGAATTTTCATTTGGATACTTCTTACAGGAGATAATCAGTGTATTCTTCCAATTTCCATTTTATTCTCTGGTTTTAGCATGCCAGGGCAATTTTCCTTGATGATTTGTAAAAATATGATGTCTAGGGATTTTTTAGAAAAAAAAACAATGGATTTCATATAGTCGAATAATTTTAAATATTCTCTCCTCAATCTATTTTCCAAATCTATTGTTTTTCTGGTGATATTTCATCATTTTCTCACATTTTTATACTTTTAATTTATTTTATTGTTTCTTGATATCTCATAGAGTCATTAGCTTCCATTTGCCCAATTCTAATTTTAAGAAATTATTTTCTTCGGTTTTGTGCCTCTTTTGCCATTTGATTTATTCTACTTTTTAAGGCATTATTTTCTTCAGTATATTTTGTGCCTCCCTTACCAAACTGCTGACTCTTTTAAATTATTTTCTTGAATCACTTTCATATCATTTTAAAATTTTTCCTATACCTTTCCTATTTGATTTTTAAATTGCTTTTTAAGGTTCTGTTGGTATTCTTTTGGGGGCTGAGACTAATTTATATTTTTCTTTGAGGCTTTGTATGTAGCTACTTGGTGTCATTGTCTTCTTCTGAATTTGTGTTTTGATCTTCCCTTTCAGTGTATCAACTTTATATAATCAGGTTCTTATTGTTATTTGTTTATTTTTTCCTGCTTATTTTATTATTTTTATCTTTATATTAAAGTTGAGCTCTTCTCCCAGGACAGAAAGGTTCTTTAGATTTCTTTGTGCTGCTGTTTTCAAATTTGAAGGGGTAATATAATCTAAGGAAGGATGTATTTGCTGCTATCTTGGTCTATGTTGTGAGAATGACCACAAGCCCTCTTTTCTACTCTGAAACTGTGATCAGGAACCTTGCTTCTGCTAGTGTTCCTCATTCCCTTGAGCCTGTGACTCAGAACTGTGTATGGGCATTGCAATGTAACAAAATCCACACCCAGTACTCACAAAGAGGCCTTCACAATCTCCTTTCCAGTTGTGCAACCTCTTTACTCTCTGTGGACTGAGAGCTCTGTAAAGTACAGTGGCAAATTCAGTCATGCCAAAGGCCTGCTGCTGGCTTGCCAGTGTATAGTACTGCATTGAACTTCACTTTCATTCCAGGGAGACAGACCTTACCTGTGAACCTTCTGAGTTGTATTATAAAATTGTTTTACTCTGTCATCTTCTTGATTCTGTAGTCATTGTTATGAAGTTGTTTGGATGGGAATTTGAGAGAGCTCAGGTGAGTCCTTGCCTTTATGTTTTTGATTCTACCACCTGCTTATCCTCAATTTAACAAAAACAAAATAAAATAAATATTTTTGGTATACAAAGTAGGAGAGAAAAACAGAATTGAGCTTGAAATAGAACCTATTACATATAATTTTCATATATATATATATATATGTGTGTGTGTGTGTGTGTGTGTGTGTGTGTGTGTGTAATAAATTTCATACATAACTTTAAAAGCTATTCTGATTTTCTCTTCTGGCCTTCCTTCTGGTCTCAATATCTAAAAATGCTTCAATCTCCCTTTCCCCCTCTTTTTTCTCTTTCTTTTTCTTTACCAGCAGTAATATTAATTCCTTTCCCCATCCCTTTCCAAATAAAATTTTGAAAAGAAGAAAAGGAAAACAAAACCCTTGCATAGTCAAGCATCTAGGTGGTAAGATGGACAGAGCTCTGGGTCTGGATTCTGGAAGATCTAAGTTCACATATAGCCTGAGATACATACTGTATGACCTTGGGTGAATCAAATATTCTCTTTTGCCTCAATTTTCTCAACTTTAAAATAAAATAATACCTCCAGGAGTGTCTTTAAGGTGAAATGGGATAACATTTGTAAAATACTTAGCACAGTATCAGACACATAGTAGGAGCTATTTAAATTCTACCTATTATTAATATTGTTGTTGCTACTGTTGTTAAATAAAACAAATTACCACGTATATAATGTCTCAAACTATATTTTATTCTCTCTTTTGAATTAATCTCTTCTTTTTCAGGAGATAGTGAGGAAGCTACTATGTTTCATCATAGATTGCTTGGAACTGGAACTAATCATTGAAGTCAACAGAGTTCTTAGGAGCTTTCATTTATTTTTCCTCATAATGAGTAAATAAAAAAGAACATGACCACAAAGATACTGTATTGATGGAGAGCCTCAAGACACAAACACAGAAGACAATGATTTGAAAATATCTATGAGCAAAGCCTCAAAGAACGAAATCATAGAATGTATAACTCTAATAAGAATTCTTAGAGGAATTAAGGAATCGTTACTAGCCAAAAATGTTTTTTTTAAATGAAATGAGTGTGGGGATTTCCAGGTATGCATGATGGCAGTCTAGATGAAGGATGCTTTCTCTCCTCAGCCCCCACTTATGATACAGACTACCTCAAAAGACCAAAAAAAAAATCCAACAAATTCATAAGAATGAAGAAACTCTACATAGGGCGCAACATTGATGGTATGTGTTATTTGGGCATTTCCACACTATAAGGGAGTGAAAAATCTCCCACCCAAATGTGAGCTGATCTACCCTCCCCCACCCCACCTATGGAACCAGAGCCAGAGCTGGCGCGCACCAGAATCAGCAAGTGAGTGAGGGTCACCTCTAGAGTGAGCAAGGGGAACCTCTAGGTCCTTGAGAGCTGAATAAGACCACCAAAGACCTAACCCTGAGATCCGCTACACCTAAAACCCTGGCAGACCTTGCATGCTCTCAGGAAAGTGGCACAGAGAAGGGCAGCAAACAGCAGAAGCTGTGGAGATTTGAGAGTATGCCTCAGGTAAAATCCTTGCTCCTTAACTCCATACACAGAGAGCCTGCCCATCTCACTCAGATTTCTGACTAAAAAGGGAATGAAAAACCTCCACAGTGTTGGCAATTTGTGCACAGGAACTGTAACCTCCCTCCACCAAAGAAAAACAAGAAAAAGGCATTGACCTGGGAAATTTTTTATGGAGGAAAAATTCAGGCTACAGAGGAAATTCAGGAGGAAATTCAAATAAACCCAAATCCTTCCAAAAAATGGAAATTGCCCAAAAGTTCTTAAAGAATTTAAATTGGAGCTTATCAAAAAGATGGAAGCCTTCTGGTAAGAAAAGTGGGAAATAGTTCAAAGAGAAAATAACAGTCTGAAGGACAAGAACTCCCAATTGGAGAAATAGCTGGAAGCTACAAAAAGCAGGATAGACCAAACTGAAAAGGAAAATCAAAAGATTATAGCTGAAAATTAGGCCTTAAAGACCAGAATTAGGTAACTGGAAGACAATGGTATTGCAAAACAACAATAATTAATAAGGCAAAGTCAAAAGACTGACAAAATTGAAGAAAACAAAATATCTCATTGACAAGGTGACAGATCAGGATAACAGGCCATGATGAGACAATTTGAGAATCCTTGGTCTACCTGAAAAGCCAGGAATGAACAGAAATTTTGACATCATACTACAAGAAATCATCCAAGTAAACTGCACTGATGTTCTTGAATAAGGGGGAAAATAGACTTTGAAAGAGTTCATAAAACACCTTCTAAACTAAATCCTGAAAAGATAACTCCTAGGAATGTAATTGCCAAATTCCAGAGCTTTCAAGCTAAGGAGAAAATTCTACAAGAAGCCAAAAAGAGACAATTCAGATACCAAAGAACACCAATCAGAATCACGCAAGACCTGGCAGTTTCCAAACTAAAGGACCACAAGGTCTGGGACGTAATATTTGGAAAGGCAAGAAAATTGGGTCTTCAACCAAGGATCATCTGTCCATCAAAACTGACTATATACTTCCAGGGGAAAGAATGGGAATTCAACAAAATAGAAGATTTCCAAGTATTTGTAAAGCAAAGACCAGAACTAAGTGGAAAGTTTGATATCCAAACACAAAGATCAAGAGAAAGGTGAAAAGGTAAATAAGAAAGAGAGGGAAAGGGGGGGAAATGATTTTTTTTTTATAATTCAAATTCTCTTCTTTAATGGCTACAATTAGATCAAATTATATATATATATATATATATATATATATGGGGAAATGTTATTTGTAACTCTCAAAAATTGTATTCATTATTATAGTAATTAGAAGAATCATTAACAGGAAGAGACTGGGGGTCTATAAGATAATATGCAAAAAAAGAAAAAGGGTGGGGGGAATCGAAGAGGGCACCAAGAGATACTTGAAGAAATATAACAAATGGGATAATTTTTATCACACAAAGATACATGTGGGAAGGGGAGTTGAATGCTCTTATAAGGAGAGGAAGAGAGTACTAATAGGTAATACTTAAACCTTACTCTCAGTAAAATCAATTCTGAGAGGGAAGGGCATCTAGATCCATTGGGGACTGGAATTCTATCTTATCCTACAGGGTAAGTGAGAAGGGAAAACTAAGGTAGCTAGGGATGAGGTAGTATAAAAAGAGAGGAAAAAAGAGGGGGAAGGGAACTTAATAGACCCTAAAAATACAAGAAGGGAATAAAAAGGGAGGGACCAGAAAGGGAAGCATATTAAGGGAGGGAATTAGGGGAATTGATTAAAAGTAAACCACTGGTTTAAAAGGATATACCAAAAAAAAAAAAAAGAAAGGACAGAATTAGGAGAGGATATGAAAATGCTAGGGAATACACAAGTGACAATCATAACCTTGAACACGAATGGGATGAACTCACCCATAAAATGAAAACAAATAGAAGAGTGAATTAGAATCCAAAATCCTACAGTATGTTTGTTGTCTACAAGAAATACACCTGAGGTGGAAAGATACTCAAAAGGTTAGAATTAAAGGTTGGAGCAAGACCTATTGGGCCTCAACTGATAGAAAGAAGGCAGAAGTTGCAATTATGATATCTGACAAAGCCAAAGTAAAAATAGATATGACTAAAAGGTATAGGGAAGGTAACTACATCCTGATAAAAGGGAGTATAGAAAATGATGAAATATCAGTAATCAACTGCACCAAATGGTATAGCATACAAATTTTTAAAGGAGAAACTAGTGGAATTGAAGGAGGAAATAGATAGTAAAATTATACTAGTGGGATATCTGAACCTACCACTATCAAATTTAGATAAATCAAATAAAAAAATAAATAAGAAAGAGGTAAAAAATGTGAATGAAATATTAGAAAAATTTAAGTTAATAGATATATGGAGCAAAATAAATAGGGACAAAAAATGAATAAGCTTTATTTTCAATATCACATGGAACATTCACAAAGATTGACCATGTACTATGTCATAAAAACATGATAAACAAATGCAGAAAAGCAGAAATAATAAATGCAACCTTTTCAGATCACAACACAATAAAAATAATGATCAGTAAGGGTACATGGAGAGCCAAATCAAAAATTAATTGGAAATTAAATAATATGATTCTTCAAAATATTTTAGTTAGAGAACAAATCATAGAAACAATTGATAATTTCATTGAAGAAAATGACAATGATGAGACATCTTTTCAAAACCTATGGGATGCAGCCAAAGCAGTACTCAGTGGAAAATTTATATCCTTGAGTTCATATATTATCAAATTAGGGAGGGTGGAGGTCAATGAAAATCAAATAAAAAAACTTGAAAGTGAACAAATTAAACATCCCCAGAAGAAAACTAAATTAGAGATATGAAAAATTAAGGGAGAAATTAATAAAATTGAAAATGAAGGAATTTAATGAATAAGACTCGAGGCTGGTATTTTGAAAAAAAAAATGAAATAGACAAAGTACTGGTCAATCTAATAAAAAAAGGAAAGAAGAAAACCAAATTAACAGTATCATAGATGAAAAGGGAAACCTCACCTCCAATGAAGAGGAAATTAAGGCAATCATCAAAAACTCTTTTGTCCACTTATATGGCAATAAGTATGCCATTCTAGGTGATATGGATGTATTTTTGCAAAAATATAAATTGTCTAAATTAATAGAAGAAATAGAATTTTTAAATAACCCCATATCAGAAAAAGAAATTGAACAAGCCATCAAAGAACTCCCTAAGAAAAAATCCCCAGTGCATGATGGATTCACAAGTGAATTCTATCAAACATTCAAAGAATTTGAATGTATTTGATATAATATTTGATATAATAAGCAAAGAGGGAGTTCTACCAAATTCCTTTCAAGACACAAATATGGTACTGATTCCAAAGCCAGGCAGGCCAAAAACCGAGAAAGAAAACTACAAACCAATCTTGTTAATAAACATAGATGCAAAAATCTTAAATAGGCTACGAGCAAAAAGACTACAGAAAGTGATCATAAGGATTATTCACTATGATCATTTGGTATTTATACCAGGAATGCAAGGATGGTTCAATATTAGGAAAACCATCCATATAATTGACCATATCAACAAGCAAAACAACAAAAATCACATGATTATCTCAATAGATGCAGAAAAAGCCTTTGACAAAGTACAACATTCATTCCTGTTCAAAATACTAGAAAGTATAGGAATAGAAGGGTCTTTCCTAAAAATAATAAACAGTACCTACCTAAACCATCAGCCAACATCATCTGCAATGGGTATAAACTAGATGCATTCCCAATAAGATCAGGAGTGAAATAAGGATGACCATTATCACCACTAGTATTTATCATTGTATTAGAAACAATAGCAGTAGCAATTAGAGAAGAAAAAGAAATTGAAGGTATTAATAATGGCAATGAAGAAACCAATCTATCACTCTTCATGGATGATATGATGGTCTTCTTAAAGAACCCAAGAGAATCAACTAAAAAGCTAGTGGAAATAATCAACAACTTTAGCAAAGTTGCAGGATACAAAATAAACCCACATAAGTCATCAGCATTTCTATATATCTCCAACACATGTCAGCAGCAAGAATTAGAAAGAGAATTTCCATTTAAATTTACCCTAGACAATATAAAATACTTGGGAATCTATCTGCTGAGACAAACACAGGAACTATGTGAACATAACTACAAAACACTTTCCAAACAATTAAAACTAGATCTAAACAATTGGAAAAACATTAACTGCTCACGGGTAGGATGAGCTAACATAATAAAAATGACCATCCTACCCAAACTTATTTATTTATTTAGTGCCATACTCAACAAACTACCAAAAACATTTTTACAGAATTATAAAAATTCATAACAAAGTTCATTTGGACAAACAAAAGATCCATGTTATCCAGGGAAATAATGGAAAAAAATGCAAAGTAATGTGACCTTGTGGTACCAGATCTAAAACTATACTATAAAGCAGTGGTCATCAAAATAATCTGGTCCTGGCTAAGAGACAGAAAGGAGGATCAGTGGAATAGACTTGGGGTAAGTGACCTAAGCAAGACAACCTATGACAAGCCCAAAGATCCCAGCTTTTTGAACAAAAATCCACTATTTGATAAAAACTGCTGGGAAAAGTGGAAGACCGTATAGGAGAGTTTAGGTTTGGATCAATACCTCACATCCTACACCAAGATAAACTCCAGAATGGGTGAATGACTTGAACATAAAGAAGTAAACTATAAGTTAACTATGTGAATACAGAATAGTATACATGTCAGACCTGTGGGAAAGGAAAAAATTTAAAACTATACAAGTCTTAAAAAGAGTCACAATATGTAAAATAAATAATTTTGATTACATCAAATTAAAAAGTATTTATACAAACAAAACCAATGTAACCAAAGTTAGAAGGGAAGCAACAAATTGGGAAACAATCTTCATTACAAAAACATCTGACAAAGGTCTAATTACTCATATTTATAAAGTGCTAAACCAATTTAACAAAAAATCAAGCCATTCTCCAATTGATAAATGGACAAAGGACATGAAGAGGCTATTTTCAGTCAAAGAAATAAAAACTATTAATAAGCACATGAAAAAAAAGTGTTCTAAATCTCTTATAATCAGAGAGATGCAAATCAAAACAACTCTGAGGTACCACTTCACATCTAGAAGATTGGCTAACATGACAGCAACAGAAAGTAATGAATGCTGGAGGGGATGTGGCAAAGTCGAGACATTAATTCATTGCTGGTGGAGTTGTGAATTGATCCAACCATTCTGGAGGGAAATCTGAAACAATGCCCAAAGGACACTAAAAGACTGCCTGCCCTTTGATCCAGCCATAGTACTGCTGGTTTTGTACCCCAAAAAGATAATAAGGAAAAATACATGTACAAGAATATTCATAGCTGCGCTCTTTGTGTTGGCCAAAAATAGGAAAATGAGGGGATGCCCTTCAATTGGGGAATGGCTGAACAAATTTTGGGATATGTTGGTTATGGAATACTATTGTGCTCAAAGGAATAATGAAGTGGAAGAATTCAATGGCAATTGGAACAACCTCTTGGAAGTGATGCAGAGCAAAAGGAGAAGAACCAGGAGGACATTGTACATAGTGACTGATACACTGTGGTACAAAGGAATGTAATGGACTTCTCCATTAGTGGCAATGCAGTATTCCTGAACAACTTGGAGGGATCTATGAGAAAGATCACTATCCACATTCAGAGGAAAAACTGTGGGAGTAGAAACACAGAAGAAAAGTAAATTCTTCGTTATATGGGTTCGAGGGGAAGTGGTTGGGGATGTAGATTCTAAATGATCATCCTGATGCAAAAACCAAAAAACATGGAATTAGGTTCTGATCAAGGACACATGTGGAATTGTTCTTGGGTTACAGGAAGGGTGAGGGTAAGGGGAGAAGGGATAGAATACGATTCTTGTAACCAAGGAATACTGTTCTGAATTGACTAAATAAAAAAATGAAATGAGTGGTGGAGGAAAATGGGAAAAGAAATGAGTTATGCAAAATATTTTCTAATAAATTCCTTTAACTGTCATTTTAGTTTTGTGAATTTTTTGGTATTTTTATATTAATAAGTTGATATTCCTTGCTCTTAGTTTTTAATCAGACTAGATATTTGTCTATTTGTTATTTTTTTAAAAGGAAGCTCCAATTTCATTAATAGTTATTTTTTTTGGCTGCATTGTCAAATTTATTGATTTATTTCTCCTTATTTTTTAAAGCAAGTGTTTAAAGAAAGCCCTTTTCTCATAAGAAATGATATACCTACATAACTAGAAGTCTCTGTTGTCTCATTGCTATTATTTCCTTTGATAAGATTTTCTTTTTTACTTTGTCCTTTGACAAACAAAATATTTAGTGTTTAAGAATTTATTCTCTAATTAATATTTATTATTTTTAAAAGACCTTTCATTATATATCCATTTTATTATATTGTGACCAGCAAAGGTTGATCTTTATCCTGATTTTCTTCATTTGTTTGTGAGGTCCTTCTGCCACAATACCTGGTCAATTTTTGTAATGGTACCATACATAGCTGAGAAATTAATACATTCTTATCTATTTTAATTTAAAAATTAACTGAAATCCACCTATCATATTTTACTACTCTAAATCCCTAATGAGGCTATTTAGCTCTTTATTTTTTTAGAATATTTAGGTGTGATGAGGGTATATTGAGGCCTAGATATTATAGTTTTAGTATTTTCTCTGTAATCTAATCATTTTCATTTTAATGTTCTTTACCCTACTCGTTGCATAAATACCAAATGATGATATTGATTCATTATCTATGAAGTTTTCAAGAATAAAGTATTTTCTCTGTTATCTCTTGATGAGGGAAATTTTTCTTCTATTAGAATATAAGAACTTCATCACTATATAGTTCTTTTCAAATGTGCTAACATTTCTAGTTTTCTCTTGATTCCTTTGTTTGCATTTCAAAGCTTATGCTTAGCTCTGGTCTTTTCATTAAGAAAAAAAAATTAAGTCCATAATTTTATTAAAGGTCTATTTTCTCCCTCTGGGATTACATAGTTGTGCAAGACAACCTTTAGAAAGAAACACCATAAATGTAGTTGCCCAAACCCACCATATTTAGGTCAAAGGAAAAATATTGTAATTTGGTAACTAAAAATAGAGTCTAAGAACCAATGAATTATGACTTTGATCCTACATGACTTGGCTGCAACTAATTTAAAGGAAGAAGAGATCTTGAAATATATAATCCCAAAAGGCAAAATATAAATATTTGAAACGAAGGATAACTAGCTGTGCAAAACTGCAAGGGCACTTCAGATAATGACTCAATATCAATTTTAGTGTTAAATGCATATGAAAGCAATCCTAGTCACCTGAAAAGGAAGGAAGAGTTACATTTATGCTCAGGATGTCTGAACTTGGCCAAAGCCAGTTATAGTATGATTCCTCTGGTTCTAAAAGATCTGAGCAATTTTCATTTATGATTCCTGAAATATGACATTCTTGCCTTTGGTGGCAGTGGGATGGGTGAGGTAGAATAATGACCCATAGATTCTCTCTCCTTGAACTATACATCTTTTCTTAGCTACTCTCATTGTCCCCCCCCCATTTTCACTTATCCTCTTTTATTTAACATTACATTTTGTAGGGAAATTGAACAAGCATTTATTTTTATATTTCAATATATTTTTTATTTATTTTCTTAAATATTTCCCCAATATATATAAAATTATTTTAGCATTCATCTTTTTAAAATTCAAGTTCTGAGATCTCTCCAGCCATTCTGCCTTACTCTCCTCCTTAAGAAGGCAAGAACTATAGCATCAATTATATAAATGAAGTCATGCAAAAATATTTCCATATTAGCCATGTTGAAAGAGAAAACACATGGGCTTCTCTCTGCTCTCCTGATATATAGATTCAATTATAATTGTAACAAGTCTCCTGCAAAAATCTCGATCTTTTGCTACCCAGGTGCTTCCTTGGTTCTTTCTACTACTGTGCTCATGAACTCCCTGGATTCTGGGATCCATCTGGCCCTCTTTCCCCTCAATTCAATAGCCATTGCCTGGCCTCTGCTCTGTCACTGTTTTGACTCCTTCTCTGGATATGAGGAGAGCTTCCTGTCCTTTCCTGTCTGGGCAACTGTTTGGCTCTGTATCCTGCTATTTCTTGGGCTACCTGGGCCCTTCCCTGAGTGCTTGTCTGACCTGTCTTCTCTTCTGGCTTAGGCAGGACTGCCTGGGCAATAAACTCTCTGAAATCTGGTCTGGCTCTAAATCTAACAGCAGCTCAGGTGCTGGCTTCCTGGGCACAAGCCTAGCCCTGTCTCCAGCTCTGCCTCTGCCAAGGGCTGCTTGAAACCTGAGCTAGATACTGGGATGGCTTTGCCTCCTGCACTGGGTCCAGGTTGCCTGCATTCTCTACACCTCCAGATCATAGTTTTTCTATGCTCTGAACATTCCTAGGTTTCTGATAGTCTTCTTGTGACATTCTAAATTGAAATGAAGATTTTATAACCATTTCTCCTTTTTTCCTACATTATTCTTCCTTCTGTTGCATTTTAAAGAATTTTACTATTCTCTTTATGGGGGATCTAAGTCCTTCTAGTTCTTAAATAGCCACAATTTTTCTGTGAAATTTTGGAACATGAATGGCTACTATCTTCAATATATACCAGTTGCAGTCAATTTTTTTCTTCTCCCTTTTAAATATCTGGCTATAGGATCTCATAAAATATGACAGGATTTTCTTCATTGGTCTTATACTTGTAGCATAGTAGAAGGAAGCCTTTTGGAACATTTTCATCTATAGACTATCCATGCTTATGATTTCCTACTCTAATTTCCTACTCTAATTTCTACTCTAATAATATCTCCACCATGAAATAAGATTGGATCCATGAGCATTAAAAATTGCCTTTTGCTAGAACTCAATGGTTTCCTGGCACCATAAAGAGGGAAGGCAGTCTTTGATAAATTTTGCCCCAACTGTGTAATGCTAGTGACTTTCCTTTTCCCTATTATTACCTACATATGTGGGTGGCCAAGTGGTATAGTGAATAGTACACCATGCCTGGAGTTAGGAAGACTCATCTTAATGAATTTAAATTTTACCTCAGTCACTTACTAATGACCCTGACCAAGTCATTTAACTCCATTGGCCTCAGTTTCCTTGTTTGTAAAATGAGCTGGAGAAAGAAAGGGCAAACCACTCCAAGTATCTTTGCCAAGAAAACTCCAAAGAGGGCCACAAAGAGTATGACATGACTGAAAAAAAAATTTAAATGATGACCTATATATTGCCTCTTCCTTTGTTTTCATCTTGAAAGTCTTGATTTTGTATGTGAGAGATGGAGCATCCCTGAGCTCCTGTGGTCTTATTTTGATAACTTGCTTGTGACAGATGTCATTGCATAAGGAGTGTGGATGTCTCCACAATCAGGCAGAATATTTTTTCTCATTATTAATACCTTTGCTCCTATAAAGAGGCTTGTAGCATACTTCTTTGCTGCTACCCTTGCCTTTTGTGAACTGCAAATGAAACAAATCTTTTTTTTTCTTTTTCTGGAGTGCCAGTCTTGATTTGTATGGTATTGCTAGCTGAGCATTTGAGATAGAAATGTAATAGTTCTATCTTTCACTGCATTGTAGAATTGGAAAAGACTAAGAGGTCACTTAGTCCAGTCCTGCAGCATGCATGATAAATCTTTGTACACAGGAAATGTAAAAATGAGCTTGGTCTGGTCTCCCTGGTCCTGACTCTAGATTATTGTCCATTGTTGTTTCATTTATCTCAAGCAAAACAGAATCATATGCTATTCTAAGTTACTGATATCTAAAAGCAAGTAGAAAACATCCAGGAGTTGGAAGAGCTAGCTATTGATAAGAGTATGTCTGATGGAAGACTCCATCTTTGTTATATCATAAATAATCCAAATTTTGCAGCCTCATTACCATGACTTCTAAATTAGGGTCATCTGAATCAATGAAATTCCGAACTATTAGTTACATCCAGTTGAAAATGAGAAATGACTTCTTCATAAAAATTTTAATTTATCTTGACTGTTCTCAAGATGGGGATGTGTGATATTCCCTCAAAAAAGCTTCATTCCAGCTGGCTGATGAAAAGATTTCACTTATCAGTTGACCATTTGTGGGACTAAATTTTTATTATCTCTTCATTTTTAAGCAAAGTGTTCCCATGAAACATTGGCACACTAATATGTTGAGCTGGCATATCCTTAGGGAGAAAGTGAATAACAATTCAGAGTTTTATTTGCTTATTATTTATAGATCAACTCACATCATTAAGAAGATGCTGATGAGTACTGTGATTTGAAACCATTCTGCGTGGGTATGAACTGTATATCTTTTCAAATTCTTCTTTTAGCTCTGGGCACAAACTTGGATTTTTTTTTTAAAGATGCATCAGTTATCTCTGCTAATTCCTTCCCACCTGCAACCAAAGAAGAATTTAAAAAATTTAGGATTATGTCTTCAAAATAGGGACAGTTTGGTGTTTAGTGATAGCCTGGGTTTTATAAAGATCACTACAGTAATTAAACTTTTAATCCTCAAAGGATCACCTGAGACAGGTGTATTACTCAAGTTATAGTGCTCAGAAGGCAAATTCTCTTCAGGGGAAACCACACCAAAAATTATTCTCCCAACTTAGTGGAGTATCCAGTACCAATCTTTTTGAAAGCAGCCTTCAGATATAGATGTTGTAAAAAAGTCGTGTCTTTTAAATGTTTCATTTAATTTACATAGAATTTCTACTATTGTTAATTATTTTTAACTCTGATATCCATCTTTTGATTACTTATAGAATTACTAGATAGGGAAGAATATTGGAAAATTCTGCACATTTTGAATGATCCTAGGTTATTTATAATTGATTGAGGAATACAGATAGATGAGTTTGAAGTTCCATTCACAAACACACAGAGGCTCAAGTACCTAGATACATACTTTCACTCTGTCCAATCTGGACTTTTGGCCAGGATTTAAATAAAATCCTTATTCTTCTACTTCTCAAGCTCCCTATGCTCAAAATCAAGAGATCCAGCTTCTGCCACTAACTTACTTTGGATAATTCACTTCTCCTCACTGGAATTCTTTGCCCCCTCTTTCTATAAAATAAAGGAAATAGAATGTGTAGATCTTTAAGGGCTCTCCAAGATCATAAGCAAATAGCATAAAGATGAAGAGTTATGATCTATCTTAAAAAGCACTGGAAGAAAGGTTAACTCTGGTGGGAAAGTCTTTCCTCAAAAGTCTGTATTCTTCCAAAGAATTCTAAGAATTTACCAGGAACAACTTCTAATTGGTTCTTTCTAGGGCTTGTTTTCTTGCACTTACAATCAATGGCTTCATTCATGTGGCAATTGCCATCTTCAAAACAACTAGATTGATTTCTCCTTGAAAATTTAGGTAATAACACGCAAAATACCTTTGAAAGTAATATCCACATTAGTGACAATGTAAGTTTAAAAAAGCCCTAAGTTGCATGTGATTTCAGAATCATTATCATTCAACATAGCATAACTCCCTACCCCCTATTCAATCAAAATCAATAACACATGAACAGTCTGCATAATGCCCTGTTTAACTCTTATCATTTTTCTAATCACATTTTTTCCTTAACACATTCATTGGGACACTGAACAGAGTTCTCAGTATTTCTTTGGCCTTTGATTCGTATGATGAACTTTCCAGGCTTGATGCCTTGTGAACTTTGAAATAAATGTTAATAATGAAAGAGGGTGTGAGCAAGGAGAAATTGATAAATATATTCTGCAGACTGTCCCATTAGATTCCTTTTGTTTTAAACTTTATTAATGAATTTTGTTTCTGCACCTGAATAATTTTCCAATATACCTCCCTTTACCCCCCACTAAACTCCACTTCTAATAAAGAAAAATCATGAAAGAAAACACCACCATACTGATAGCAACAGAAAGCATATATAATGTTTCACAACCATAGACAATCTCCCAATCAAACCTCTCTACAGAGAGGAAGAAAATATCTTTCATCATCTGCTCTCAGAAACTGTCTGGTCATTGCATATGATCAACTGATTTCTAGTATCATTTTTGTTCACATTAATAGAGTCAATGTGTATATTGTTCTCCTAGTTCTGCTTGCTAAATAGAATTTATTCAAATTTCTTTACATTTATATTGTTATTTTTTTCAGTAGTATTCCACCGCATTTTCCCCCACAATTTATTCAGCCATTTTCCAATTGTTTTCCATTATATTTCTAGGCAAGTTATTTAACATCTCTGATTCTCTTTTCCCCTTTTTGTAAAATAGAATAATAAAATACCAGGGTCTCCCCAAAATATATTGGATAATATTATACATTAACCAGGCTTACATAGTCAGCATGTGTCAGTGTTGCAACTTAAACCTAGATCTTTCAGGTTTTTAAGCTAGTTTTAAAAATCCATTTTCTCAACTCATTTAATTAGAGATACTATTGCTACTATTATTATGATTATTATTCTTAATCATTGGATCAGTAATTTTTCCTGCACCAGTGGAATCCCATAGGTGTCATAAATGTCATAAATATTACATTTAGGAACACATTAATTTATAGAAAAGAATAAATTTCACCAAGCTACAGTGTTTTAGACTAGGATTAAGTAGCATAACTGTTGATACCCTATAACAAATATAGCATTAGGGATATTTATCTTTCAAAGCCTACCTGCTCAATAAAGTCTGATGTAACAGAAAATGCCATGAGACAGTTTGGATTGTTGACAGGAGGCATTCTCTTTTTACTGGATTTTTCACAGTATTTAGCAAAACTAATTTACCACCATCATCATTTATTAAGCAGATAACATCTTTCGAAAAGCATATGAAGTTGGACTGTCCCTGTGGCAAAAGCAATGGATAGACAAACTTGTATATAGTACTCTTGTATACACATAAGGTATGTATGTGTATCCATATATGGGCCCCTGTAGGGTATAGATGTCTCCATAGGTTTCTTTCTATATGGCTTGAGAAAGGTATAGATATGTCTAAAGCTTTTTCTGTCCATTGTTCTCCAAGGGGGACTTTAATTTCTTTCAGGAAGGAAAAAAAGGAGCCATGAGCCATGTCATTCTGCTCTCCTCGGGCAGGGGCTACTAGGCTAGAATTATATCTATCTACCTTCTTAAATATTACTATTTAAGGGAAATATGTTTTAAGTGCAAACCAGCTCCTGATCTATCCTTTTTATAGAGAAGGAGAGCTTCACGTTATACATTCAAAGACCTTACCACCAAATCCCAGTTTTATAAAAACCATCACAGGCATGGAATAGCGAATAAATACATTTATCTAACCTAATGGCAAATAGAAATCAAGGAGTTTCTACTGTTTAGAAAATACCAGGCCATTTGTTCTCAAAATATAGTATAATGACACCTGGGGGTCCTTGAGATTCTTTAAGGAGATCAGTGAGATAAAAACTCTTATCAGAGTAATGCTAACATGTTATGTGCCTATTAAAATACTCATTTTATAAACTGTATATTCAAAGTACATATGTATATGTATATATAGATGGAAATGTCATACACACACATATATGTACACATTTGTGTGTATTTGTATGAGCTAGGATTGTCTTTTATCTATTTCAACCAAAGTAAAATCACAACTAATTGAATGTAGAAGTAGATGTGAGAAACCAACTATCTTCTAATAAGAAAGACCTTAAAGACATTTCCCAAAATATGCAAAACAATGGGAGCCTTCTGACTATTTTCTTTGTTTTGGAAAATATAGTTGATTTTAATAAAATGTGAATTATAAACTGGGTTCATTATTGGTATTTTGAATGAACTAAAATATTTAAAAATTATTAGTCTTAATATCTGACATGGAAAATACCACTAGATAAAATACACTTAAATAAAAGTTCCCTGTGTTATCAAAATGCTTTAAATTAAAGGAGTCTTGTGACCAAAATTTTAAAATCTGCTGTACTAGGTAATGCATAAAATGAAGGAATGCTTGCTCTGGGAATGAAATGTCTCAGCTCAACCTTGAGAGAAAGAGACTTGGACCTCTTCCAGGGGAAAATTCCCCTAAGTTTCTGGTGTAGTAAGCAGTTGATAGGGACATGATCAATATATCTACTCCCCAGATCAGTTTTTCCCTGAGTATTTCACTTCTTCCAGGGATTGTTGCTTGAAGAGAACATAGGAACACATATCTTTTCTCATAGCTAAAAGCCAGAATAACAAAGATCTCTCAAGTCTTCCAAGCTCATACCAATTCCATCCCTCATGAAGAGTCAAGTAATAATTATCCCACAAATGAAGAGAGTCTTATATAAATAGTCTTGAGCCTATATGCATAATGAAGACTAAAAGAATTAGAAGAAGGCCTTGAATCACCACTGGTGATCATGGCAAAACACAGAAACGATCACACAAATAATAGAGCATATAGAGTTTGTGGTCTAAATATTTTCATGAAGTACCCTCATAGATGCAATGATCACAGATTTACTGATGTGTGGAACTACTATCTGTCAGTCTCTTGGAGTACAAAAAGAAAAGATGAATTCTTCCCCTTAAGGAATGTTAGTCTAGTTTGGAAAGACTAGATATATTGAATTTTTGTAACAGACTATCATGTAGACATCACTGGGTCAAGCAGGAGTGTTGTTGCTATTATTCAATCATTCAGTTATGTCTGACCCTTCATGACTTCATGCACCATATCTATCCATGGGGTTTTCTTTTCAAGGATAATGGGATGGCTTGTCATTTCCTTCTCTAGTTGATCCTTTTGTAGAAGCAGGGATAACATCAAATAGATCAGACACAGTTTGTGGCAAAAAGTGATTATGTAGTTTGATAAGGAGACAAGATTTAAGTAAAATACAAAGTAAGGGGCTGGAGGTTGGACTATATCAAGGTGTCATGACACTTCCCAAGTGCTGACAACCAGCTAAAATATAATTGGGAAATATAGAAAAAATAATAAAATAGATTAAAATACAATAAAACATAGATTTCATCACATTTTTAAAACTAAGTAATTATGTGGCCAAAATGGATACTTTTGAATAAATGAATTAGTGGCCCTGTTTTTATGTAAACATTTATTTGACACCACCAGATTGGATGTTTTTCCAGGTTCCTTCCAACTCTGAGATTTTATGATTCTCCTCCTTTGGAAAAGAGGAATACAGAATAGCATTAATTCAAATCAAAAAGGTCAGAGACAGCCATGAATAAAGGAGCTGGATTTAATCTGCTTTAGTGATTGAGAGATTTCTCCATCCTTCTCACAAGGGACCACAATGTATCATATTGCAGTTATACCTGGAAAGTAATTTCATTTAAATGTGATTACAACGACCTTTTACACAGGGTTCTGAGTAAGATTGTATTGATTTTCATTAAGCAATTAATATAGGTTTTATTGCCTTCCTTGTTTTTCATCACAAGAGACTCCTCTCCTAGATGATAGTTGTTTTTAATAGGATAGAGGATATGGATTAGGGACTTATTTTACTTCTTCCTCCAAGACCAAAATTTTTCTAGTGAGAGTGTGAGAGGCATATAAGATTGCAGAAGATGGTGAATGTAAAAAGACCTTGGTTCAAATCTGCCTTCAGATATTTACTAAATATAAAACCATAGCCAAGTCTCTTAAACCTCTGTTTGTCTTGGTTTCCTCAACTGTAAAATGGCGATAATAAGAGCAAACCCTTTCAGGGCATATGTTTATTATGGTTTGTTTTTTGTTAATCTTTTAGAATTTTGAAAGTATTAATACCGAATTTTTCATATCACCCAAAGGTGTGGGGAAAAGGGTATGACACTATGGAGGAGCTAGCTCTCTGCTTGGGATACATGAAGAAGACCAGCCTAGAGGTGGTGGAGAGGGAGACCATAATTGTGTTCATGCCTTCCTATTACCTAATGCTTAGCTTGATTTGTGTGAGACCAGAGTGCAGTAGGAACCACAGGGCAATGGGAATGCTTCAATGTGAGGCAATTTGATCTGGAATCATGTTTAAAGTACTACTTAGGAAGGATATCAAAGTGTCACCTCCTTTTCTCTGTCATGCATCTTTGGGCCTTGAGGCAGAAAACCTCTTCCCTAAAAGAGGAGCTAGCAATTCTGCCTGCTAGATAGAGCTGCCAATGACTATGGAAAAGGGGTTCAGAAGTACCATCTGTTGGAAGTGTTTAGCTGGGAGAGAGTTACAGCAGGTACTCTGAAATGCAGAGTTCTAGGAGATAGTGTTTTCTTTTTCTTCAAGGACTTAGATCCCCTTGAGAGCAGAAACCATGTCTAACACCTTGGTTTGTCCCTTACCTAATAAATATGCATTCGTTTGAGAAGCTCCAGATTACATAATGTTTTAGCTCATACCTAATCCTAATAGTTTTTTTAGTCTATGAGGGTAGAAAAGTCTTCCTGAAATGATTATGGGATGGTGTATTTAGAGGTAGTAGGTATGTACAGGCCATCTTGACCAACTCTATTTTATAGATGAAGAAAATGAAACTCAGTGTGTTGAAACATTTTGCCCAACACCACAGAAATAAGAAGTAGCAGAGTCAAGATTTGAACCAGGTGCTCTCATAAAAATCCAACATGTTTTCAGTTGTAGATTTTGCCTTCTTCCTGAAATAAAGGGCAGGTAGGTGGTATAATGGATAGCATGGTGTCTGGAGTCACAATGACTCATCTTTCTGAGTTCAAATGTATCCTGGTATACTTACTAGCTGTATGACCCTGGGCAAGTCATTTAATCCTATTTGTTTCTTCAGTTTCTTCCTTTGTAAAATGAGCTGGAGAAGGAAATAGACAATCACTTCATTATCTTTTCTAGGAAAAGTCCAAACAAGTTCTTAAAGAATTAGTCACAATAGAACAACAACAATAATGGGTCAGGATCAAAATAACTAAACATGGTATAAAAGTCAAAATTTTGATTGACTTTCGTAGATGGAATTAGTTAAGTCCCCTCCAGTACTACTGTCTCCCCATGGCCACTGATCACAGTCTTGGATATCTTGTTCAATTTTGTCCCTTTTTGCACTCTGAGTTTCTCTTCATGTGTCTCCTATTGAATACTGTGGGGTTTAAAGGGTTGTCAACCACTTTGACCTCCTTGGGAAAAGAATCCTAGCATTCACATTTTCAAAAGAGTCATGGGCGTTGACAGTGAGGTAAACACTGAGAAAACATACTGAGATGAAATACCATGAGAAGAACTGGGGAAAAGAAGAGCAGCAAACAGTTAAAAGTCATCTTTTGAAAGAAAGAAGATAGAACAACCTGTGATTTTAAAGTGAGATTGAACAGATGGAAGGTAGGTGTGATGTAATATGTATTTTGAACATCTAAGGACATATACTAGATCTGATGAGCATGCCCCTTTTGTGAGTAAGGTAAATGTAGACAATAGGCCACAGAGGGTGCCAAAGCAGTGGTGGAAATGAATATTCACACCTCATTTCCCATTTGGATTCTTGAAAGATTCAGGTATTTTCTTTTTTTTTTTTTCATTTTATGCAACTTAATTCTACTTTGGATTTACAAGAAAGTTGATACCTTTCCTTATTTTTCAAAATATAGCAAAGGTTAATGACCCAGGAATGGAACTGCTAACTTATTTCAATATGTAATTTTTGAGTATTAGGACTCTGCCCTATACTCTTCTTAAATAGATGACTCATGTTTGACACTCAAATCTTCCCCTCCAGGCAGTTTTTTTTTTTTTTCTGTTTAGAGAAACTTGTCTTCTGCACATAAGGAATCAATTTCCTTAAGCTAGGGTCATCCATAAATATGACAGAGATAGAGTTTATTTCCATTTTCTAAATAAAGATCTGTCGTTTAATAAGGTTCTATACTTTAAGCAGACAGATCTTTTAACTGATGGTTTGAATTAGGAAATGTAGCTGCTAAATTCAGGGAAAGCAGAGGAGTGAGGATGGGATGAGGTGTGGGAGACATAGGCTAGACTAGAGCTCCTGCCAGAATGGGGAAAAGCAATGCTTTTCAGTTTTCACATCTCTGAGAGTCCAAGTAACCCATTTCCCAATGGAACAGCACCCTTCTGGACAAAGCTGTGAACTCCCTTATCAAATTTTCCAAAGACCTCAGCAGGATAGTTCTTGGTATAGTTGGTAGTATCACAAAGGAAAGATAGGTGTCCTGAGATTCTTGATCAGTTAAGTTTCAGAGAGGAAGAGAGTCTAATGAGAAAAGAGATATCAAGTATATGCTTCACTCTTGAACTCTCAGGTACTATGATATTTGCTACCTTTTTTTTTTTTCTTTAACACATGCACTTTTATTTGAACTGGTCTTAAGTCAATGTACAGGTAAAGCTCCTCCCCTCCCTCAAGTACTGGCACCAATCACTTAAACTCCCAAGGAGATTGTTAAAGTCTTCATTCATTTCTGTGTTGGGGGCAGGGAGAGAATTTAGGAAGCCATTCATTATGACTGACAATAAAAAAGAAAGGAACAAGTATTAAGGAGGAAGATACAAAAAGTAGTGCTTTTTTAAGGATTACATAGTTTACACATAAAGCAATACTACTGTCACCCCCCACCCCATTCCTCTGGTCTGGATTTATGTTGTCACTCTGCTCCTGTGGGGAGAGAGCAAGACAGCTTTCATAGAGGAAAGTAACTCTTTGTGATAATGCATTATACAATATTTGGAATGACTTATTTAAAAATATACAATCATGTAATACTTTTCATATACAATCCCTTCTCTCTTCTGACCCTGCTGTCACGCTGGTACAAGCCCTCATCACCATCTTCCTAAAGCACAGGGGTCATCTCCCCTTTCACTATCCTAGTCCCTATTTATGACCTCTAGGATGAAATAGAGAAGTCTCTGTTTAGCTTTCAGTCCTTCATAACCTGCCCTCCTACTACTTCTTTTGGCATCTTACTCCATACCCCACCCCACATTTCTTCCATGAAACCTAAGGTTTTAGTGATCTCATTTATCTCTACAATGAGAATATTTACTCTAGCCTTCCTATGGGAGAGTAAGAAAAAAGTAATCCTTTGAAAAACATCCACAGAGCCTGGCAATAGATTGGATATGTGGAGTGAAAGAGTGAAGAGTCAAGAATTTTGCCAGTCTAGGGGATTGGGATGATTGACAGTAATAAGGACATCAGGAAGAAGGGAGAGTTTTCAGGGAAAGATAATGAGTTTAAGATGTTTATGGTACATTTAGTACAAGATATCCAGTATTCAGCTGAAGATGTGAGACTGAAGGTCAGCAGAGGTTAGGGCTGGATAAGTAGATTTGAGAATCATCAGCAAAGAGATGATAATTGAATCTTCTAGGTTCAGAAGTCAAATTACTAACAAGTTGGGCTTAAAAAAAAAAGACGTAATGCTTTCTCCCTCATTCCTAATGACATATAGGGTGTGTTGGTAACTTTTTCTCTTTTGACAGAAAAATTAAGGAAGCAGAAGCAGCATTAGTATTTATTATCTTATTTCCCCCCTCCTAACACTCTTGTGAAGAAAGCAATAATTTATAGAACTTGAGACTGAAATGATTCTATCAATCAATCAATGAAACAATTAAAAAGCTTTTATTAAGAACCTACTATGTGCTAGTCACTATGCTAGGGAAAAGGGCGATAGAAAGACAAAATTGAGAATCCAACAGGGGAAGCAATACGTGTATGTATATAATAAATATCAAGAAAATCAAAGGGGGAACTTTACAAAGGGGGAAACAGTTAAGTGAGGATCAGAGAAAGTGTCATGAGGCAGGTGATACTTGAGATGAGTTTTGAAAAGGGGGGATTCTCACAGGTAGAGGTAACAGCTGGCACAAAGGCATGAGAAAGGGAAAGTATAAACTGAAGATGGGCAGTTCAGCTGTGCCATAGGATAAATGGAGGCACTAGCTTGGGATCTTGGGAGACACAGGAAGTGGGGTTTTGCCTAGGGATGTGAATGTGAACCTCACAGAATATCAGAGATGAAAGGACCTTTAGGGGTCATCTAGTCCAGAATTATAGATGAGGAAAGTGAAATCCAGCAAAGGTATTAGAACAAATCCCCATAACTAATCAGCAAGAGATTTACTATCAGAATTTCTATCTCCTACCTCTTATTATAAAGTCTGAAAGTCTGAAACTTTCCAGGTTAGTGATTGTTATCCAAGAACACTATGTCACAGAAGCCAATTTTGAATCATCATTGTCCTATTTATTAGAATCCATGCAGTCCAACTTCCTCCTTTTATATAGAGAGAAACAGAGACAAGAAGTATGTAGTGATTTGCCAGTCCAAGGTCACATTTATATTTGTTATGATGATTATAATGTGATAGTCTACAAAAATTTCATCTCCTCAATTATTATGGCACATATATGATATCCCCCAAATCCAGAATTCAATTTTAGGGTGAAGTGAGACTTTGGGATGTTTATATATATATATGTATACATACATATAAATCTGTATATATATATATTAAATGTGTATGTATGCCACTTTTATTAAGGAGATGAACTTTAGACAATTTAAGCTGAAAATTTGCTAAAATATACTCTGTATATTGTACAGACTTTATGAATGTTAGTTGCAAGAGGCAGGGAAAATTTTGCAGCCCCAAGTGGAAATAATTCAAGGAGATGAAATATAGCCAGCACTTTCCCTTGGATTTCATGTCTGACTTTCCTCTGTCTCTGAGCTTTGCAATAAATCAATGGATGGGACACTTAGGTAGAACTGGGACCTAAAATAATGTCCTTTGCTCTGGTCACCTTCTAGGTTCTAAGGCATGGAATTCTTCAGGGTGCTTTGTCAGAGAAGAGGCAAGTTATTTATCTATAAGTGTTTGTAACACAGCAGAGTAATTGCTGGCAATGAAGTAATGTCTAGAGTTCAAACAGTTAAGATGGGGAAATTAATTAGTCCAAGAACATTTCAGAGAGCTGGAAAAATTCAAACTTTAGGTGTACTAAGGTCCTCTCCTTTGTATCCTCTCAAAGTTTATGCCTTATTTAACACTTTTCCATTTCACCAAGTCAATTATCCTCATCTTTAGAACTCCCCAAAAGAAACTAGTTAATATGCACACCATGAAGAATCATGGTAAGACCAAAACTCTATTTCTTGGTTAGAAGTCAAGATAAAGACTTGGAACATGATGGAGTAGAAAGTGAACTAGATTGGAATCTGAGATTCCATATCATTCTAGCTTTCTACTAGGTCATGTGAGATTCTAGGCACATTATTTCCTTTCATTGACCTTCTTCTGAAAAATTTGCCAGTGTGTGTGTGCATGTGTGTGTGTCTGTGTGTGTGAATTATCTGATATAAGTTCTCTTCCAGTTCTGACATGTGATTCAAAGGAATGAATTGCATGATTATATGTGGAATGAAGGTGTACCCAAATGAGACTCTTTGGGAAACTCTTTGCTAGACAAAAGATAATGATGAGCCCTCACTCAATGTTTCTTAAACAGAAACCTATTTTCAGAAAGAAAAATATGAGTTCCTTGACTTACAAGCAGGTGCTTAGAAGACATGAGACTTATGTATGAATGAATGATCCAAATGTAAGTTTCCTTATAGAGATAATAGAAATTCAAATGTCCTTTTCAATCTGAGTTGTGTTGTGTGATCAATAGGCAGGTTTTTGTCCTCTCTTTATCCTTAGTCATGCTAATATTTTCATATCATTATTCTTTCTAATCTCAAATTGTTCATTCATTTGAGCTACTTATCATTACAGAAAAGTATACTCAAGAGGACTGCTAGTTGGCTCAGTGGATTAGAGCCAAGCCAAGAGACCAGAGATCCTAGATTCAAATCTGACCTTAGATACTTCCTAATTGTGTGACCCTGCCCAAATCACTTAACCCCCATTGCCTAGCTCTTACTGCTCTTTTGCCTTAGAACTGTGGTAGTCCCAGGCTAAAAGACCCTTGAGGGGGGCTTCTGAAATTAGGCTGAGAGACCTTGGGAGCTTGTGAAGAAGAAAGATTTTAAACAGTTGTCCTCCATCCATCTCTCTCTAACTGTCCCTCTGTCACAGTTGTTACTGGACTGATTTCTCAAACCCTCAAATTCTTATTTTAGATTAGGGACACCCTCATCCCTTTCGCCTCAATCACCACCCTGTGGTTTCCCAATAAACCCCTTACCTGAGAAAGAAAACAAGAGTATCTTCATAGCCCACTTGGGGGGGGGAGGGGTGAAACCACAAGCTTCAAGAAAAAACTGGGAGGGAGAAGCTGGAAGAAGGGAGGGGGGTGAGGGAGTGTGTGGGATCTGGGTGTGAAGGAAGGAGGAGGTTAGGAAATATATTGATCTACTAGCCATCAATAGAGATCAGTGGGAAAACCCCAGAGCATACACCTGCAGCAGCATCCCTCTATCTCAGGCAGCATCTCTCAGTGTCTCTCAAAGTACTTCTATCTCCATTGCAAATAGGCAGGAGTGTAGCAGCTCTCTTTAGTCTCAAGCCAGAGCATCCAGTCATTACAACCAGAAATAGTGTCACTCAGATTTACATTTCTATTTCACTTGGCACCTCAAGTCTGACTGTACCCACATTCCTACAGGCAGGGCAGCAAAGGACGAAAAACAAAAATGTTCAGACAAATTGTTTTTGGACTTGTGGTCATCACAGCCATTGCCTGCTTTTGGACATATCATATTTTATATAGCAAACTAACCCATATGGTAGTGGATACCTTGGAATATGTAGGCAATGTTACAATGTCTGTTTTAAAATTGCCATTTCAACATGAGTTGATACTCTGGCAAGTCCTGGAACAAGTGTATGTACTCTTCATGGCTGTGTTGCAGACTCTAACCCAAGTGAAGAAAGTTTTCAGATTCATAGTACCTGTTAAGGAAGAGAAGATTATGGCTATTAATACCAACTTAGACAAGATGATTAAGGCTGTGTTTGAACAACTGATCAAGGAAAAAGGACTAGATCTATTTATGGGCAAGGACAATGAACAAACAGAGAATGTACCTCAGGAAACTGAAGGTGGCAATGAAAATTAAAACCAGGCTGCTAGTGACCCTGAGAAAATTTGTCCATTGAAGGAGGTCACTAAGCTCACTACTAATGCTGGTGTGATACACTCAAAAGCCCATAGACAATTCTACACATAGGAACTGGAATCACTAAAGCGACGTTTCCCAAAATTTGTGTACAGTCATTTTAAATCCCCAAAGGAGCTGAAATGAGCGTTCAGGATCTTTGATCCAGACTTTGAAGTCGAGTTCCTATTGTCTGAACTGTTCAGCCCCCATGAACAGCGGCAATTTTTGGAGAAAACTAGATCTGACAGAAATTTGACCAGCTGGCCAACTGTAGAGCAAAGGGTGGATATGGACTTTGCAAATCCCACCTGCATGTCATACCTGAAAAGATGCAGGGAGGAATTGCTGAAAGCCATTAAGCAATGCTGTTCTGAACCAAATGTATGGTCCAAGTTTGACAAGATCAGGTAGGATAAAGGGGAACATCCTGACACATACATAGACTGTCTGTCAGAGATGGCAAAGTCATCTTAGGTCTAGAAGCCGATACTGAAGAGACAGCTGGACACATCTGTAGACAATTTCTGAGGGGATGCACATCTAATTTGAGAACCTTTTTCAAAAACTATTTCCCTAAGTATGATTCAATTTCCCTGATTGAATTGAGAGACACAGCACGTTACCTATTTGAAAACAATTCAGATCAAAGTAAACAAGTTCAAGATCTGAAAGATAAGTTAGAGAGGACTGAAAATGATCTTCAGCAAAAGGAATTTGAAGAAATTAAAAATCTGAACATGGTTAGGACTTACAAAACATTTAGTTCCCACAAACCTAGTTACAATGAAAGACCAGTGCAGAAAGATACTAGGAGATGTTTCTTTTGTCACAGGAAAGGTCACTTGATTAGAAACTGCTTTTTGAAGAAGAAACATGAGATTAATAACAAAGACAAACAAAATGCACAAACTAGGTATAAGAAGTCCACTTGTTCACATTGCAAGTTAAAGTCCCCATTGTAAGCTCCAGACTTGAATGACATGCAAAATGCCATAAAAACTGGAGCAAAGCCAAAATATTCTGATATGGTTAGAAGAGAGAGAGTTATGAATCCAGGCCCATAAGTTATTTAGTGTGACACTTGGGGATAGAAGAAATTGTAAGAAAGAGGCTGCAGTTGAAAATAGTAGAAAAAAACTTTGGAAATCTCAAATAGTAAATTAGATGAAAGACTTTGAGATGAGTTGTACAGTAATGAAACATGAAAAGACTATAAAGGAAATCAGTTCATTCCTAGAGAAAATTTTTCAGTGTAGAGTGGATAATGGGATTGAATTATGCAAAAGAAAAAGAGTCACAAGAACCCAAGAAAAAGTTTGTGACAGATACAGAGACCCATAATTTCAATTCTCTAAAGGTTACTCTTGATAAAGATGACAAGGCTCTAAAAACATTCACAGATGACATCCCACCAAACTTAGTTAATTCTGTAAATAGCTTTATGGCAAAGGTACCCTTAGAAAACACATCTAGTTTGAAACCAAAAGCTGATACTTTCCATCCAGCACTGAGTGACTTAGATAAGAAAAAATTAACTGAAAATGAAGCTGACATTACTTTTGAACACAATAATTATCCTATTCAAGGTATTGGAGTTGACATTTCAGTTAAAAATGAAAAGCAGGATGGAATGGAATTCTTACCA